>NW_026652280.1:10525466-10693632 GCF_009828535.3 Hylobates moloch | reverse complement strand
CCAGCCATCCCATTACTGGGTATATACCCAAAGGACTATAAATCATGCTGCTATAAAGACACATGCACACGTATGTTTATTGCGGCAGTATTCACAATAGCAAAGACTTGGAACCAACCCAAATGTCCAATAACCACAGACTGGATTAAGAAAATGTGGCACATATACACCATGGAATACTATGCAGCCATAAAAAATGATGAGTTCATGTCCTTTGTAGGGACATGGATGAAACTGGAAACCATCATTCTCAGTAAACTATCACAAGGACAAAAAACCAAACACGGCATGTTCTCACTCATAGGTGGGAATTGAACAATGAGAACACAGGGACACAGGAAGGGGAACATCACACTCCGGGGACTGTTGTGGGGTTGGGGGAGGAGGGAGGGACAGCATTAGGAGATATACCTAATGCTAAATGACAAGTTAATGGGTGCAGCACACCAACATGGCACATAGATACATATGTAACAAACCTGCACATGGTACACATGTACCCTAAAAAAGTATAAATTTAAAAAGGGGAATAATAAATATTATTTCATAATCTATCAGTACTTTCAGTTCTTATCAACAAATACATGAATGTAATCTTCTTAAGATTACAAACAAAATTCACATATTTCATGATGACTTTTTCAAACTCTCTACTGGAAAGTCAAATATCCCTCTTAAATCATCAAGTCCATTTCCAAAGCTGACCTCCTGGTCTGTCTATCCATAACTGACTCTCTCTACTGCCTTTCCCATCTTATCCCTTCAGGAGCTGAGGACAAAGACTTGGAGTCAGTGTAACTCATTTATTTCTCTCACCACACATCTACCTGCTAAATATTTAAAACGGCTCAACGGCCCACGTCTGATTAGTTCCCAGTCGCTACAGTGCTACTGCCCATGCTCTCTCCTGCTTAGTACATGACCTCCTGACTGGTATTTCTGCTTCCACATCTGTTCCCCATCCTCTGTCTCAGATACACTGGTCCTTATAAAATATGCCAGGTTACACTGCTACCCTAGCTATTCACTTCACTCTGAGTAAAAGTAAAATTTTGGCATTTTCCACGTTTTCACCTACGTTAATTTTGGCAATAATATAGACAGGTTTGTTAAAAGAACTTCACTGAAAGATGTAAGGATCTTAGAAAGTTGAATAGCTTAGTATCCATTCATTTGATGAGATTGATAATTTTGCACTTTTCAGGTGCACTGAAACCAAGCAGGAACATAATTTAACAGCTTTCAGATAATTCTCATACACTGCCCCTGGAAGAATGGAAAAGTTCATTATGCAAATTAATTCACTTTAAATTCATAGGAAGTCTTTTATCCACTTGCAGTGCTTCGAAAGCTGTTAATGGTGACCTGGTTCTAATAATATTCCCAAGAAAATGTTGCATCATCAATGATGTCTTAAGAGAACACAAGAATGAAATCAGCACCCTAGAATTAATGTAGGCTTTACCGATGCTGCTTTCTTGTCTTGTAAGTTGTTCAGGGAGTGGAGTCTACATGTGTATCCTGGTTAGTACATAAACACGGAGGTAAAAAGACAACACTGAAATGTAAATATCGAGTTAAGACACAAAACATTTAAGGTGACTTTTAGGTTTGTTTACCTTTCATGCATTATACACCTACGTTTCCAGGGCTGAGAAAAGTATCAGCTTATAGGTGAAAAGTGAAATCTATTTTCCCCAATTTGCATTTGTTTACCTCTGAACACACACGTGCACAAATGCACACATCGGTTCATATTCACATGTGCAACTACATGTGAATGTACTGAAATGGCAAGTTTAAACTTTTCCTCAATAAGTTCAATTTCATCAGGTCACAATTTTTTTTTTTTAATTTGTGGAATCATGGGTGATGTTACATTTTATTTTGGCTCTTCTGTCTTTTTTCAAATACAATTATAAATAGCCATCACCTAATTCTGCTACTGGTTGATATCACTTTCTGCGGTGCTTAGTTTTCTAAGTCTTTGAGAGGTGAGCTATTTTTATTCAGGACAACATTTCTCTATGACAGTCTATTTATGTTATAGAATAGACATGCCACGGCAAAGGGTCACTTGTACAAAAATCCTGTTTCGTTTCCTTTTGTTTTTAATGAGAAGTTAAGTGACTTCTAAAATCAGTAATTAAAAGACAAAGAGAGGGAGGAAACCCGAGAGCAATACTACAAAATGCTTCGCTGTTGCACAGGCCGTTTAATGTCTCGGGGCCTTTGTTTTGTTATTGATAAACCATAAATGGTGAGGAACAAATAGCCGCTGAGGTCCATTTCAGCCAGAATACATGGAAGTCTCCAATTCTGCTGAGGGTGACCATTACCATTAATACCGGCTGTGATGTGTCTCCTCTGAACCTTAGCCTGTCGGCTGCAGTGAAAGTTCTCTGAGATTTTTGGGTCCTCTTCTTTTTTGCGTGACCTTTCTGAATAGGCTCAGGGCACTTCAATAATAATTCTTGAAGAGACCCAGGTCGCCTTTTCTACTGCTTTCAAGAAGACTGCTTGGTATTGTAGATAATAGGGGAAGAGAGTTGATAAAACAATGCAATTTTTAAAATGAAAGAACATTTTGAGAAACTCTCATTTTACAAAGAAGCAAACTTTCACTCATCAGTGTAAGATTTAAAGATGAAAAAGTACATTGCCCTTAAAATTGGTAAAAGTACCTCACTAATCCCTGAATAATCTAATGCATACTTATTTTATCAAGTACCTACTGTGAAGTAATCTTGAAGTCATAGGACAATCCTGATGGAGTGATATAAATGAGATGATTAAGCATTTTTATGTAGCTGTTTCACAAGTGTATTACCGCCACAATATTATCCATGTTGGGCAGTTCTTAGTGTTGCTTTGCAGGTTACATGAAGGTGGGAGTACACTTTGGTGGCTTCATCCCCATTTCTTTTTTTCTTCACATGAGGGAGTGTAGGCCATGGTGAGAGTCCCTGTGTACCTACTTAAGCATCACTGGAGTGATTAAACTACCCTTAAACAAGAAATAGATACAGCTTTGTTCCTCAACCAAATGACACCTCTTGGCTACCAAAAACTTCTCCAGGATTTGGCTTAGCCTGTTCTATTATCATCCTTCCATTCGCACAGGAAGAGGGTGCACTTCTAATTACAAAATAATACATGCTATACTCCCAATAGCACTCACAATCTCAGATTTTAGAAAAGCAATCTCTACAGAGTCTTGATTTTAACTAAAATACACTAGAAGGTCGTTATAGAGTTTGTCTTCACGTTTGCTTTTTCACTTCTCATCTAGCAAGAGACAATATCCTTTTAAAATTATTGAAGAATTACATTCATTATCCATTAGAAATACGAGAAGAAAGTAGGGCATAAATATGGCTTAGAATTTGGTATCATTGTGAATTGGATGGCATCTGTTCTGTTCTATATAGAAGTAAAGATTGTCCTGAGTTAGGATAAGCAACACATAAACTAATTCATATTCATTATTCAAATGTCTTCACACAAATGTTTTCTACAAGTCTTCACATTTGACTACAGAAATTTACGACAATACACATTCCATATTGTGTCAATGTCATTGATTGAAAAAAATCTTATAATATTTGCTCATCTTTTTCAAGGACCTGCTATATGGAAGAGTCAAAGAAGTATAAAACCGATCCTCCAAAAAAGATGTATAATTAAGTTTCAAAAATTTTATACATTAATACATTCTATCTGTGGGAATAAAGAAATGATAAGAATGAATTTTTGTTTAATTAAAATGAAGAACAATTCCAGAGTTGATAAATCCTCAGAGGAGGTAGGTGCTCAGTGTGCTATAATTCCATCTAGTTATGCCAAGTTGCAAATGTAAAGTAACTTAGTCTGCATCCAAATGTGTAGTGTGAAGACACACTATATGAGCAAGTATAGGGAGTTCTCAATTAAGATCCTAGGCGCACTCAGCCTGTGAGTTAGAATAACATTATTTATGGATGGCTATCTCTAGACATCATTATGTCCAACAATGATTCAGAAATGACATATTTCTTTGTTTTTCTTCTTCTGTATGATGATGCCATTTCTTAAAGGCCACAGACACTTTAAAGAAGAAAAACATTTACAATTTATCCAAGGAAGCCAATCCTTTCATTTTGTAGACTAGCAAACTGAGGCTCCAAGACATAATTTAGTTAACTGACTTACAAAACTTCTTCCTGGAGTATGGGCTAGAGACCAAACCCAGTCTGGAGACTTTGCCAGCACAGATGTGGATACACACACATATGCACACACACACACACACACACACACCTACAAATATTCATACACCCACAAATAGTCACATGCATTCGCTAGGCTCTGTGGGTATTTTTCCATATGCTTCATCTGCTTAAACATATTTTATGCTATATAATGCTATGGTTATGTTACTTATCTATCAAATATGTACATACTGATAGCATATATTAATTATATAATGCTTACAAAATTATGTATTTACTTCTAAATATTTACCAACTTACCTATTTTCTAAATGATGCATTGACTTATATATTTATTTGGCCACAAGCAGTATCCTTAACAGAAACTTCTAGGCTACCTGCAAATATAGGCTCACATAATATACCCTTAGGATTAATACATATTAAATATACACTATATATTATATGAATTTATATACACACAAATGCATTCACAATTATGAAGCAAGTATAAAAGACGTTTGATTATGTAAAAAAACTGCATATGTCAAGGTACATATGCTTAAATTTAATTCAGACGGGTATTTATAAAATCTGTTTTCTGTTAACATCCACTATAGGAGCACTGCAAATCTACACAAGATCATAGGTTTTGCTTAGGTTTACTTTTCCTGTTTGGACATTACACAGACCCTGGGGGTGGTGTCTTATCCACAAAAGAGAAGACACACATTGGATTCATTGGTCTTTCGTGCTGAGAAATGATAATGAAACAAGGGTTAACCCTGTTTAAACTTTTCATTTTATTCTATTAAAACTGAGCAAGGAATGCAAAATACACTCTGTTCTATTCCCGAGTTAAAGGCAAAGATGGTAAAACAAACTGGAAAGAGGCTTTGAATAAATCAGGAAACCCATTCTCTGCTGTACAAACAGATGGGCAAGATTGTTCAGAATACATTAATTTTCAGAGGAAAGGGCAAGAAAATGGCAGCCCTTTGGGATGTAGGCTCTGATATTTCCCCCAAACAGACCACACTGTCTTATTCTCAAAACATCAGAGAGAGAAATAAACTTAGAAAAGCATGTAGTTCATATGCCTGAGGGAGAAAGTCACAGAGGTCTGTGAGGAAAAGAGAGATGGCATTTCCTTCTTGAGAAGAAGGTGGGAAAGTTATTATTTAGGTGTGGGTATTGAGATTTTATGTCTTTTTATGTATATGGTAAAGTTAGGAACAGTCTCAAATTATAGTTGTGTTCATGGAATTTTAAAGTAATATTTATTTTAAATATGCCAAAATGGAAGAAGTATCTTTTGGGAGTTAGATAAATATAAATGCTATAATAAAAACATTGATTGCATCAGAAAGTGCTGTTGCCTCTAAATATTCATTTTCACTTTCTTCATTAGTAGTAATATCCCAGTTTTTATTCCTGTACATTGCTACCTATAACAGAGAATAGAATTTCCAGTCTACCTTGCTGCTACATGTGGCCTTGTGAAAAAAAAAAAATTCTGGCCAATGAGAGGGCTGCGGTGTTGTCACTTCCAGAAAGTTGTCTTAGAAAAATAGGGCATGTTTTTCCACTTTTAACTTCCTTCTCTATGAAATGTACACATGGCAGACAGCGCAGTCTCTAGCAGTTATCAAGGAATATAAATTGGTTTAAGCCATGTGCTCAAGATGCAGAAATTTGGAAGTCTCTGTTTCTGCCAACGGCATGAAACTGAGTTACCCAGGGCGGCTTTTATTTTTTTGTTTGTTTTTTGTTGTTGTTGTTTTGGTCATGCAAATTAATCTAATGATTAGGTATTATTGTGGATACCAGAAAAAATACAACATGTTACTCAGATGATAATGATCTAAACTTCATCGAAGCATAACGATAATATGACAATATATTTTATGGAAATTCAGAATTTTGAAATTAGGATGTCTCATATCTTTAAATTCCAAGTTCAGTCACTGTGAGGAATTGGTGAATGGATAAATTTATAGAAATGTGATAAAATTTTACAGGCTCTTGTTTTCAGTCCCTAGCAAAAACATTCATCAGAAGGGGAATTCAACTTAAATCTGAATAATTCCTTCTGTATACTGCCAAATAAATTCACTGTGGTAGATAAACTCCAGTTTTCACAGCTAAGACTCCTCCTCATTGAATGTGCCACAGATACCCCGTTTCCATAGACTTTATAATGCCATTTAATTGTCAGTATGGTTGCAATTCCCCACAGGTACAGTGACTGTCATTCCCTATCAATTCAGATAAAATATTTTTGCCCTCATGTAGAACAAAATACTATTTGTTTATATAACTGGGCTACCAAAACAGATGCTTGAATTTTGTGAGAAAACCCAAGGCACCATGATATTTACTGGTAAAAATTTTAAATGATCATGAAGCATAAGATGTAATGTAAAAACTAGTTTGATACAAATGGCATTGGTAGAATGCTGTACATAGTTGCCTTATATGCACATTGCCTGTGATACTGCAGAAGTGTTTTTCTTGTGATTTGTCTGAATTCAATGCAAAGATATAAGGGGATTTGGAGGTATGATTAATCTTAACATTCCTTACATCACAGTATATTTGCATCATTATTAACATGTTTTCTAATTCTTAGAGTAGAAAAATCCCATCTTGCTTCTCTAGGAGGTGGCCAATATCGTGGGTGTAGATTTAAATATAAATTGACACTGTAGAAGGCAGTACCAATTTATCACCACTCAAGTTATTCTTTTTAGTGAAAATTCTTGTTATCTCCTTTTAATTACCATGATTCTTTTGCTATTAGGAAAGCAGTGCAGTGAATTAATTAGTCATTTCAATAAAATGCGACTTTTTTAAAGATAATTATTAAAGGGAAAATTATAGCTTATCAGCAAAATATTAGCTTATCCTCTTGAAATTAATTTGAATGTTGATTTGTCTTAATAAAGGATGGTTGAACACTTTTATGTTCATATTAATAGTTTTATTGTAATTCCCTTTCCAAAATTAGATTGTTAACTTTTAATTCCTTCCTAATACCACATTCAAAGGATGTAAGATTACTTAACCACACACTCAGATACACACACACGCACGCACGTGCACACACACAATCTCCCACATCTTTATTTTATTGAAAAATATGCTTACTAGTTGTACTAAAGTAAGCTTCTGAGAAAAACGAATGACAGGTTAATAGGCATACAATTTTGTTCTGTGGCCTTGAAAATAATGTAAATTTTTCCATTTTGTCAAGTAAATATCTCAGTTTCTTGACATTCAAAGATGTATTTCTGGCCATTCCAGTGATTACTTATGTATATCTCTATGTAGAGAAAAAAAGTTTGTATATACAATTAAATAATGATTTTCCAAACCCGTGAAATATAATATTTAAAGGAAATAAGGAAAATCCAGTAGTAAACTATCCAACTATGTTTGTCTGTTTCTTCACTTTTTAAAACAATTTAACTATGGTATTGTTTACATACCATAAATTATCTTAATAGTAGCAGTAAATGATGTTTAGCAAATACTGAGAGTCATGCAACCATTACCACACTTTAGTTCTATCCACCAAAAATATAGAAGTCATAAGCCCTAAAGGAACCAGTTGGCAGAAAGCCCGGGTGTCCTGTAGAAAGGGGAACAATTCTCACTTGGTTAGTCAACATATTTAAATAATTGGAAGTTTTATTTCTGTTAGTGATGCTCACAAAAATTTTCCATTATGAAAGAATTCAGGGACCAAATTTTGTTTTAAAATAAAAATTAAAGATCAAACAGTGACATTGTATATTTTTAACCTACAATTATTACTTGCTTGTACAAATCCAACTGAATCATCCTGATTTCCATTGTTTGACTGGATGGGTCTGAGAATTTCCATCTAATAAGCTCGTGGGTGATACCTATGGGGCTGGTACTTGGACCATCTTTTATGTAGCTTTCTTAAACAATTTCACAAATGCCAAAGCATAATGAACTCACGTAGACAAAAGAGGAAAATACTAATTTTCCATGTGTTTAATATCCAAATTTATATTCCATAAAGGCAAATTTAATTTTATACAGGAAAGACTAAAAATCATAAAATATGTAATCATAGTATAATTTAATTATGACAGTGATGATAAATTCTCACATTAAAATAGAGATGGACAAGTATCTTTAATGAAGTGTTTATTTTGATTTTTTGTTTTATTGAGACTCAACGGATGTTGATAAATTGAACAGCATTCATGCACTTTTAATTAACTGCACTTGAGAGGGCTTTGTGCACCTGGTAAAATATTAAGCAACATTTAAATGGTGTGGATCTTCAAGAATGTAAATTGACAAGCAGCTGTCTCCAAGTGCTAGAAATTAAACAAGCTAAAATCACAAAATTCTAACACCTTCATTCCTGCCCAAGTTTTCTGCTTGTCATTTATTCTCTTTATAATAAAGGAAATAAAAATAAATTAGCATTTCATATTCTAAATTTGAATTTATAGACTTCTGTCAATGTGTATCATGAATTATTTATACACCTGTATTTTAACATGGTTCATAAAATAGGAACTGAATAAATGTATAATGAACTTAAATAGTATTTTAAATAGCCGTTTTAAATAGCTTGAGAATTTCCATCTAATAAGCTTCTGGGTGATACCTATGGGGCTGGTACTTGGACCATCTATTATATAGCTTCTTAAACAATTTCACAAATGCCAAAGCATAATGAGCTCACATAGACAAAAAGAGAAAAATACTAATTTTCCATGTGTTTAATATCCAAATATGTATGGACACATACAATTGTACGTGTATACTTATTTAAGAATTAAGATGTTAATTCTTAGACATTATAAATGCAACAGAGACAGGTATTTATAGCATCTGTTTTCCATTTGTTTGAATTATTATTCAAACAATGTATGTTTGTTTGTACTGTGATTCAGAAATGGAATAGGAAGATATTTATGTGCCATCCTGGCTAGATTAGGTTGGGAAATCTCAGTGATCAGAGAATTATAAGGGTGAGTAAACATAGGAAAAGCAAAATCAAACCAAACCACAAAATAGCTTTGATATTGACTGAATCACAGAGAAAATCCTAAGAAGCAAGACTGGGTATAATATTAATAGGAAAAAATAAACTTCAGACAATTGACCTAAGACTGTAAATTGTAAATTCACTATAAAAGCTATAAATTGACCTATACTGTAAAAAAGGATGTCACAGCATAAGGAAAGGGTGGAAAGGCAAGCAGCGGGGAGTGTTGGCTGCCTCATAGTTGAGATATGTAACAACCATAAAGGTCCGCGTATTCCCAAGAATGAAAAGATGCACTAATTTGACTGAAAGCCAAGGCAAATAGAGAATTTCAAAGAAACCATCTTTATCAGCTGCACTTAACCAAGCAGGTTTCTATGACTAAAAAAGTGTATTTGTATGGTTCATAGCACAGTTATACACCAAAGAAAGCAAAGATGAAAATGCCTCTTTCATGCTGTAAACAGAGCATTGCATGAAAGATAGAAATGAACATACACATTTTAAATCTGAATTTATAAGTTTTTGTCAATATGTAAAATTGATCAATTCAGACACCTTTATATGGAAATGGTAACTGAATAAACATAAGAACTGAGGTAAAGTTTTCATTTCTTAAGCTTTCATTTTTCCAGTGGTGACTGTAGAGACAGCTCTGTGTTTTTATGTTTGGAAACATGAGGGAATCAGTTCTACTTGATTGTTCATGAAGCTGACATTGTTTACCGATTTCGAGGGCTTTAGCAGTGAATTAACACAGATATATAAATGAAGAAAATATAGGTGTATTGCTTGATAGCTTCATAGCTTGATAACCATTATGGGATGCTCTGATACATCATTCAGTAAAATGATAGAAAAAGCAGTCAAGTTCAGAAATGATCTGTTATGGCCCCATGAAACGAACAGATGGCAGGTACTGTGTGAATTAACACTGATGCTTCTGAAAGTTGACAATGACTGCTTAGTTTAGGGTTTTGAAGTAAACAATAATCCAATTGCCAGAAATGCTTGCCCATTGCAATGGGAGGATAAAGTGCAATGGGACAGAGCAACTTCATTTTCACAAACAGCTGCAGACACTAATCAAACAAAACAGGGCCAATTAAAATTGGGAAAGAATAGAACAATGACAAAGCAAACAAACAAAACAAAACAAAAAAACAGATTTAGCCAGGTAACGGCTGATGAAACAATGGCCTCCATCCGACGTAAAGATAGGCAAAGATGCCACATACATCAGGAGAATGGGAGATGAGACACTACTTTTATCATTACTAAGCGAAATATATTAAGCAGTTGTCTAAAATTGGAAATGTCTTTCAAAAAAGGCATTATAGTCATTGCAGAATAAATTTCGAGGATTCGAAAATAATTACAATTAGTTAAAGCTGGAATTCCATGAGTATTAATTTAATGATGTTTTCAGAAGGCTTTATAATGATGGAAGGGAAAACCTTCAGAAGAATCATACAGATAAGTCTAAAATCTTCAACCAGATACTAGAATAAATTCTCCATTCTTGGATTCCCTGGAACTGTGCTGTTCCAAATATGGTCTGCAGACTGATGCTGGTCCTTCAACAACATAAGGATTTTATGCCAGAATATAAAGAAACCGCATATAATGCAACTAAATACAGTGCTTACTTCAGCTTTTGTTTTTTTTTTAACATGGAAATACTTTATTGATGAAGTGTGTTAAATTACATTTAGAAGATTCATATCTTGCAGCAGAAAAAAATCACAGAATTTAGAAACACCTCTACAATGTATCCCCCTTATAAATGATAGTAATAAGTAATACTAATGTATAACGTTCATAATAAAATATAGTCTTTCTCTTGAAATAGATTAATACTTTAGATACTACAGTTTTCCTTATTAGGAGGACTCATTTCAAGGACCTTGTTTTATGTTATAAGCAAACAAACCAATTATTTGTTGGGCCCAGCGCGGTGATTCTTGTCTATAATCCCAGCACTTTGGGAGGCTGAGGCGGGTGGATGACTTGAGGTCAGCAATTCGAGACCAGCCTGGCCAACAAGGTGAAACCCCTTTCCACAAAATATGCAAAAATTAGCTGGGTGTGGTCGCGCATACCTGTAATCCCAGCTACTTGGGAAGCTGAGGTGAGAGAACTGCCTGAACCTGGGAGGCGGAGGTTGCAGTGCCACTGCACTCCAGCCTGGGCAACATAGTGAGTGAGATGCCATCAAAAAAAAAAAAAATTAGTTGTTGGAGATAATATTTATTTGAGTGTATCAGGCAAGGTCAAGTCAAAGACAAAACACCCTAGTATCTAAACAGATAATTCAAAAATTCTAAACTTTTATGCAATATAGAAATAAAAATAACAGATTTTTAGGCAGTAAAAGAGCTAATGAAAGAAAATCCTGATATCTAATGCATTTAAACTTATAGGAAAATTCACTATATAGTTTCATAATTACCTATGTTTCAGATGTTTTTAATTCCAAAGGTAAGCATCATTGTAAAATAAATATTTAATTCATCAGAGAAAACCAAGCTGGCACTATTTTAAGTACTGCCTTAAGGATAAAACTTAGTAGTTACCTTATTCACAATTTTTGAGATATTCTATTTACCATACATTCAGCTTCAAATTTAATACATGTCAGCTCCCATCCTTTCAATTATTCTTCCGTATGCACTTTGCTTAGTTGAAAAAATCCTAATAAGTAAATGATTACAGCAGATCTTTCTGGATTTCACAATGAAAGTCATTGTATGAATAACTCCCCATATATTCAAAAATAATACATGACATTTTATCTCAGTCCTTATACTTTTTAGTCACCCTAAATTTTACACTGGAGCAGACTATTTCTAAATAGATAAATTTTTATATATGTACTAAAATAAAACTACTATCCAGCCATATAAGATGGGTTTTCTATGATAAGATTATTGACAGAAATATCCATCATGTTTAATTGATCTTTTCAGATTAGAAATTACCAAGTGAAACTTCTGTATATTAATGAAGCAGAAAACTACCATTTAAATTAAGCAGTCATCAATTAATACCACATAGATGTAATATCTACCCCTTAACTCATAAATGTGTTGAATTAAAATCAGTTACTAATTAATACACAATGTGGAATTCATTCCCATGGTCTCATTTAAACCACACCTAAGAATGGTAACCACAGTTTCGTAGTAAAAATGAGAACATGTGGGATATCTTTCTTGCTACAAACCACATGCCCAAGGCTCAGCCTTTGTTCAAGCCTCAGTTAAATTATTTACTGCTCCTGATCCCTGTCAGAGTATAGCAGTTTCGACAATTTACCATTCCCCTCATGCTTCATATGTGTTATTTAAAACTTCTTCAAAGTGTGTAGGTTCTTGTCATGAGACTAGATTGTAAGCTTTTTAAGGCTAGGGATAATGTTTAAAATCTCATTGTCCCTCAAGGACCTATGGCCGGCCAGTGTAGTTCATGCATAGTAAGCATCAAGAGCAAAGGCTTGGACCATCCATCATACAGCTAAGCTGCAAGCTCAGGACCAACAGACCTTTTGATTTTGTCATACTAACATTGAGAGACATTGCATGATGGGAAACACTATAATGATCATAAACAAATGGATACTTTTCAGTCTACACCCATAGTAATCGAAATGTAGCCACAGTCATTATAATAAATGCACTACAAAAGGAGGGAACATGCTGTCACCAGTCATGATTATTACATGCTATTTGAAGAATAGCAGTAGAAAAGCAGAGTTAATTATCTCTGTATAACCAAGGCAAAGAGCTTCTGTGTTAAGTAATGAACTCTGAGCATCTGACAATTTCCAGAAACATTCTCACGGTGTAAAGATTCCATCAAAGCATTGCTTTATGCAAGAATCTGTTTTCTTTTCTAAACACAACAGAACTTAGAGGAACATTTTGAACTGTGTTTTGATGTAGGTGCTATATAAACAAGAAGATGAAAGCAATGTGTTATTTTTATTTTTTACAAAAAAAAACCACATAAGAACAAATATGCTTATGCTAGATATTGAAAATCTAAACTGAACAAAAAACAAAATACATCTAAAACATGAATTGGCACCCTCCATAGCATGAATAGTGCTTTACCAAGAAATGTTCTGGTATCAGTGCACTGTGGTTTACTTGTAGCCATGGCAGTGACTGAGTTTCCTAGCACATCTTGAGCCTTCTGTTCCAAGTTTAGAAACTTGAAAAATATTGTATAAACTTATGGTTTTAGATATTTTCAGATAAAATATTTGGGGATCGGAAAACAGGGGACCTCTTCAGTTTATGCTATGCAGCTTCAGTCTTTGCACTATTTATGGTGACAACACCCATCAAGTGCAGTCTTACTTAAAAAAAAAAAAAAAACATAAAAAACAAACCTGATACCTCTCTCAGGTACGTGTGGCATGCCTGTGGAAGGCGTGTGGTTCATAAAATGAACTGTATCTCCTCGCCAAATACTCTGGCCTCTATTCTTGGCTCCTATACTTCCACCTGAATGTTGGAAATACTACAGATATTGCCATTGCCATTTCTAACAATAAAGTCATTATATATGTTACCATTCTCCAAATACAACGTGCTCCAGTTTTAATGTCTATGTCTATAGCTAGACACTCACACAGGCACACACACAAGTAGTGTAATTGTAAAGCAGGTGGATTATCTGTAATGCAGCCTTCTCCCTCATTGTTTCCCCCACTGTCTGTCAATTCAGTATTAATAGAGTTCAGGGGATTTTAAGTCCTAAATATCTTCTGAATCCAATTTCCAGAAACCAGCCATCTCTTACCTAGAATCTTGTCATTGTCTTGTGAGTGGCATCCTGATTTAAGTTCCTCCTACCTTAATTGAGCCCTCACACTGCTGCTACTTCTGATCTCACCCAGCACAAGTCTGATTGTGTTAACCCTATGCTCATAAACCATCACTGTATCTGTCGGAATCCAAGCAAAAAAACAGTGATGACACAGAAAGGCTTAACTGAAAACAATTCAGTAAATGTATTATTGATTGAGAGAACCAAGAAGAAATGAGTAAGTAAGGATCTAGCATTATCTGAAAGCCACCCACAGACTTCAAAGGCTACAGGAGGAATTGGCTTTAGTGGAGTCTGCCAAAGTGGGGTTTCGGCAGATGACCTGCTTGGCAGGAGCAGCAGAAAACATTCTCCCACCATCAGAAGAATCAAAGCTAGACAGGAAGAGAGAAGAGGGATCAGTACCTTAGTCTTTCTCTCGTCCACCCTCTGATCTACTACTGATGTCTCCCTTTGTTCAAACCTGACAACTATTCAGAACATAAGAGGACAAGTATTGTATAGTCCACAGAGGTGAGCCTTACAGCCCAACAGTCATAGCAGAAAAGGGCAGAAAACTTATTTGAAGTCTGATGCAGAATATCCAGCCTAATCACCTGTAACAGTATTCCCCACATCTTGTTCTGGGGTTTGACGGCATCAAGGTACCACTGTTTGGAAAACTTTTAAAAATAAAATAAATTCCCAGTTTGCTGTGGAGTCTAGTAACCAAATTTTAAATTGCTCCTTAAGTGAACATGTTTCAAAGCCTGGTTTAGAGACCACTCACCTTGTAGGTAAACTACAACCTTTAATATAGCACCTTGAAAATGGCCTTGGCCTTTCTCTTCAATCCCATGGGTCACATGTCTTAAGTCTGATTTAAATTCCTCCTTGCATAATTGGCAGCTCCCAACATAACTGGCATTGATCGTGGCCACATACCCTGGGTGGTTCATGCTTTACTGTGTCATCATATGTTTACCCAAGCTATGTCTTTCTCTAAAACACTGTCCTATTTTTTCCTTGTTTTTAGTCTTTAAGACCTTTTACTTCATCCTTTTCTGCATTGCTCTGTGCCCCAGGAGACTGACGTCTGTGAAATGCATCAAAATCATTTGCTTTCTATTTCTGGATGTATTTGGTCCTTGTTGGTATAAATATACATATTTGTTCTTTTAGCCATGAACTATTCTTTAGTTTGAAGTATTTCCTATATTTCCTATATTCCTGCACTTCACGTATTCACTTTCTCACACTGAAGATTGATTTTTGTTTTCATGTTTATCTCCAAAATAAATTGTTAAGTTCTCTAAAACTAGCATTTATGCCATATTATTCATTGTATCTCTTGTAAATATCACAGTACCTAGCATGTAGGACAGCTTACTGCAAGAAGAGTGTGGGAATGGAGAGTATATAAGCTACGTGAGCTGTGGTTTCCTGAAGTCAGGTGAAAGATAATAAATCATAAAACTGCAATTTATGATATTAAAAGCCTTTTCTTTTTCCCTTCCAGATATGTGCAGGTTAAACAGAAGCCAAGAGTGATTTTTAAGGGCCTGGAGTGTCTTGGTTATTTCTGGAGTCAAGGAATATTACTTGAGCTGACTTTTCCTTTCAAATACTGGAACTTAAACAAAATATCTTTCATCGTATGGAAAAACATATACCATGATTAATTACAAATACCACTATGAATAACAAAATGATGATGTATTAGTCTATTCTCATGCTGCTATGAAGAACTACATGAGACTGGGCAGTTTATAAGGAAAGAAGTTTAGTTGACTCAGAGTTATGCGTGGCTGGGGAGGCCTCAGGAAACTTACAATCATGGTGGAAGGGGAAGCAAACACATCCTCCTTCACGTGGCAGCAGGAGAGAGAAGTGCTGAGCAAAAGAAGGAAAGCCCCTTATAAAACCATCAGCTCTCCAGAGAACTCACTCACTATCATGAGAACAGCATGAGGGAACTGCCCCCATGTTTGAATTACCTACCACTGGGTTATTCCCATGACATGAGGGGAATATGAGAACTACAATTTAAGATGAGACTTGGGTGGGGACACACCCAAACCATATCAGATGATGATTGATATTAATTTTCCCAGTTGTGCTAACCAAGCTTTAGTTTAATTCTAATATTATAAAAGACATTAAAGAACTTTTCATGTAATATTTGTGTCACTCTGTATTACTTTCTGTATGAATTGATCTCATGAAATCTGACTCCCAATGATAGTTGTCAAAAGTAAAAAAGCAACATGTCAATTTCTTATTTTGTCAAACTGTTCACCATTTTACTTGGTAAATCAGCTCTTAATTGTCAGTGTATTTCAGAGAGTGACAATTTTTGTCATTCCTATAAATTCTTGAAATAATTTGGTCCTTAGATGAATTAGAAATACAACAAAACTATATGTTACAAAATTTGAGACTGTGGTGGGCAGAATATCAAGCTGGCCGCTGTGGTCTCCATTCCCTTGTTTGCAAATGTAATTAAGTACCAATCATTGACTTTGAATTAATCAAAAGAGAGATTATCCACGTGTGCCCAACCTAGTTGCACAAGCCTTTTAAAAGCAGGGGGTTTTCCTTAGCTGGTGGCAGATTTCAGCACCTGGACACATAAAAATTATTCAGTGTATCACTGCTGGCTTAAAGATGGCGTTGAGGAAAAAAAAATAAAGCAACAACTGGGGACTTGTCTTAAGATCAGAGACTGAATTCTGCCAACAACAAAAATGAGCTTCAAAGAAAATTTTCCCCATCTGCATAAATCAGCCTGGTTGGCCCTTTGATTTCAGTGTTGTGATATCCTGAGCCATGCTGTGTCCAGCCTTCTGCCCTATACCATGTGAGCTAAAAATAGAGCGTTATTTTAAGATGCTAAATTTGTGGTAATTTGTTACACAGCAATAGAAGTCTAATATGCAAACCCCTCAATTATACAAACATGACACAATGTTAATAACTGATAATTTAGTCTTTTCTGTGTCTTAGGGATGAGATCAAGCCTTTTGTTACATATTCTCAAATTTAATCTTCACAACAATTCCATGAATTAGATATTTGAACAATTGAAAATAAAATACTGAATTAATCACATCTTCATAGAAAAATCCATTCGCATAAAGATTCAACAGAAAAAATACAAAAAGCTAGACAAAATTGTACCGAAAGTGTGTAGACAAACATGAATTTTATGTATTACATATTGTCAATACCAGTAATGTGTAACAAAACAGAATATTACTGAACATGATCCTACAAGAATATTTTTAAATTTTCTGAAAATAATTTGCATAAGAGATACTATAATAAATATGTAACTTTAAACACTAAATTCTAATCTTGAGCTGCTCAGTCTCAAAATCTTATTATTGCATGTTGAATCAACAATAGATAACATCAGAAGTGATACTTTTCCAAGATTAGCAACCTTTATTATTTATGCTCTCTTGAAGGACCTCAATTACACTGAAACTATTTTTTCTCAATCATAAACCTAGTACATCCTAAGACAGCATATATTTTTATATTTTTAGGGTACAATAAAAAGTTAAAGAAATGTGTTAGATGTTTAATTCACCTAAAATATAGGTAAATAAGTTTGATATATTGTTTGATTTTTGTCATGCTAAACATTTCTGAAATCATTTGAGCCAGACGTTATTGATAAAGGAAGCAAACATCAAAAATAATATTTTTGTTCCACTAAGTAAGCTAAAATTAAATGTAGCAGGGAAGACATCCGGCCACATAAGAATTATCTTCCATTTTTTCTTCCATGATCTTTATCTTGTCCTCATGGGACCAAAGCCTTGAAACTGAATAACATTTTGTAAACAAATCACATCGACTATGTGAGGACAAATTTTTTGTCAATATTAAAGATATAAAAGAGCTATATGGAAAAATGTTTACTTAGAAACTCTCTTAGTCTATTTTTTGTTGTTAGCAGAACCCCAGAGACTGGGTAATTTATAAAGAAAATACATTGATTTCTTAGCATTCTGAATGCTATAAAGTCCAGGATCAAGGGGCTGGCATCTACAGAGGGCCATCTTGCTGTGCCATGACATGGTAGAGGGTATCACATGGTGAGAGAGCAAAAGCGTGCACGTCCACTCAAGTCCCCCTTCCTCCTCTTACAAAGCCACCAGTCCCATCATGGGAGCTCCACTCTGATGAGCTTATCTAGCACTAGTTACTGTGCAAAGGCCCCACTTCCAAACACTGTCAATATATGAACTTAGGGATTACATTTTTAATGTAAGAAACCTTGGGGACACATTCAAATCACAGGAGGAATATTACATACATTTCAAATCAGAGGCGCAAATCTGTGCTTAACGGGTATTGTAATTTTCTGGGCTTCATAAGATATATAATGTAGAAACTATAAAGAACTGGCAAAAATATCTTTTCCTACTTTGGGATGTGTGGAAACATGATAATAAATTCAAAAAATTGAATATTTGCAATATTTCTCCATCCCTTCATATGTATAGTTTTATTCCAAAAAGAATTTAATGTGAATTCATATAGTTCACCTTTAGATACAAATATTAGTTTCTATTATATTCAGCATGGTTTGTTTGCCACAAATTATGCTTGCTATATTAACTGTGAAAATAATATTAAGCTATAATTAAAATTTGAGCAATGTGATTTAATTTCATAGAAATATAAACATAGTATTATTCTACATGTAACAAAGTACTGAACTTTAAAGGATCTAGCAGCTCTTAGTATAAGAAAAATAAGAAAACATCTTCAAAAATATAAGGCATCATTAATATTGAAATTATTGCTACTTTTTTCTCATTATTAAAAAAGTAAAAATCTAAGAAAAATAACCCTCAAATCATTAATTACATCTTCTGCCACATACACCCATATGTGTAATATTTTGTGAACTCCTATTGACTTCTGCTCCTTAGATTTAGTTTTTTATGCTTCTATAAGAGATGATATTTAAATATAAACAATAAAATTCCTTAACGTTATACTTCACTTGTTTATTTAAATTTTGTCCAAATATTAATTATAAATCCCATATTATATTGTCTCATATTAATTATAAATCATACAGTGTATGATGATTCTTACATCATGCTTCTTACAAACTGAAAGTGATTTTGTTTAATTAAGACTCCAGGAAGGAGCATTCTCTGTAGCTGAGCAGCTTGTACAGTCATGGGCAAGGAGAGAGAGAATGGGAATGGAAAAGCTGTGGTATTGGCTTTGGTCCTTGGTCCAACAAGTAGATCATGATAGCTTGTCTGCTCCCCCAGGAAATCTGCACACTGACAGATAATGTTACCCTACAGCCTCATCCCACTGACCAGCCTTGGACACCCAGGACACATCACTTCTGTCACCCAAAAGCAAGAAAGTAGGAAAATCAGCTTTTTTTCCACTTATTTTCTTCCTTGTCATTCCTCATTCTTATCTCTCCCTCTCTACTTATTATCTGTTCCCTTCCTTTCTCTTTCTAAGAAAGCTAAAGAATCTGATCAATATTGACTAGAGTCATATGATCTTTCTTCTTCATCTTCAACACCATCATTGTCTTTCCCTTCATACACTGTTCTCAAACTTGTACTTAAATTAGGCCACGCAAGATATTGTCAAAACACAAATACTAGGCTCCACCTCCAGAGTTTCTGATTCAGTCAGTCTGGGGTGGAGCCTAAGAATTTGCATTTCTAATAAGTTACAAGGTGATAATGCACATGCTGATGCAGCTCATCAGAGGACAACTCTTTGGAAACCACTGCCTGTGTGTAGTACAGATAGTGTAGCAGCTAATGCTTACACAAAAGTTTCTTTATGCCAGGTATTCCTCCATACACTATAAATTTATGAACTCGTTCAGTCCTCACAACATAGGAACGATTAGTATCCCTATTTACATATGGAGAAACTAAGTCACAGAAAAATCAACTAAGTTGTCCAGGTGATTAAGCTAACCTGTGGCAGGGCAGTCTGCCTCCAATCTGGTTGGTAGCCACTCAACTCCACTGTCTCCACAATCTTTAATGAAAAATGTTGAGCCATGAAGCAAATTTGAATTGCTATAAAAGGCTCCCATGGAAAAACTGGAAATTTCACCCTTTTATGTGAGATATATTAGACAAGGAATTCAGAAGAGACCACTGAATGGGTAATATACTTCATGTAGTAAGCCTGTAAAAATATTAAATTGGTTTCAATATTAAGAAATTTTCACCTTAATTTATGTATTTTCATATATTGACCTAACTTTTCTGATACCCTAAAACAACTATAGTTACAATATAAATTCTAAGTATGAAACAGCTGTGTTGTCGATTAACTAGGTTTTGGAACATATTTTCTTATTTGATGTTGTTATTGTTTTTATTGTTACCACTATATATTATTTTATATAAGTATTACTATGTATTTACTATTTTATCCTATATCATTGTTATTTATAATAGTTTAATATTATCCTTTATTTACTGAGTTCCTTAAATTTGCAATTTCTTATTTCTGAAAATACTTTTGTTAAAATTGCAGTGATTTGTAATAACTTTGGAATTTTTTCTGAATTGCTTAAAGGCATAAAAAATTATATAAATATCATTTTAAGATGTGATTTCTGATAAATAACTGAATTTAAACACTTGTATTTCTTCCTTTTTAAGAAAATTATCATTTCAGTCATGGAAAAGGACTTTTTACAAAATGTTCATCAAATTATCAAAAGATACATGCAATGGTTGAATCTTTAAAATTATTTGCTTGAAATTCAGTCACCACTGTTGGAAGTACTTTTGGTGTAATTGTGTTGAATAGAAAGTTATATCACATCCAAATGTGAAAGAAAAGCAAATGTTATGTTTTATCATCAAAAAAATCAAAACTATGATTCCGTTTTTCTAACAGTGCTGTTCTAGATACTAATACAGATTGTATTCACAAACAACCTGTGTGCAACCAAAACCAAAAAATTTTAGGCCCTCACTATTCTCTGAATACCTTTATTACATTTCACTGAAAGTTTAAGGTTACACATCTTCTTCCACTGGAATGTAAGCTTCAAAAAGTTTAAACTGAAATGAATTGATTTACTCACAATATCAATGTTCCTTGCAGAGTAAGTGTCCAATAATTTTTTTTTAACTGACTTGCATTTTTTATCCAAACTGCAGAGTCTCATGTTAATTACAAAATATTGAGGACATCAAAATACAGATTTTATTATTTAATTACTTGTTAATTTGTATTTAATGGGGTAATTTTGCTGTATATAATGTGTACTGTCTAATAGGAGTAAATTATAAGAGATGCTGGAGTGAGTTATTTATTTTCTTAGTGCCATAAATCTGTCCATTTTAATTTCTAAATGGAAATGAATGATTGACTCTATTGAAATCAACATTTAGGGGGGTGGAGCCAAGATGGCCAAATAGGAACAGCTCCAGTCTACAGCTCTCAGTGTGAGCGATGCAGAAGACAGGTGATTTCTGCATTTCCATCTGAGGTACTGGGTTCATCTCACTAGGGAGTGCCAGAGAGTGGGTGCAGCGCACCGTGCGCAAGCTGAAGCAGGGCGAGACATTGCCTCACTCAGGAAGCACAAGGAGTCAGGGAGCTCCCTTTCCTAGTCAAAGACAGGGGTGACAGACGGCACCTGGAAAATCGGGTCACTCCCACCCTAATACTGCGCTTTTCCAACGGGCTTAAAAAACGGCACGCCAGGAGATTATATCCCACACCTGGCTCAGAGGGTCCTATGCCCATGGAGTCTCACTGATTGCTAGCAAAGCAGTCTGAGATCAAACTGCAAGGCAGCAGTGAGGCTGGGGGAGGGGTACCCACCATTGCCCAGGCTTGCTTAGGTAAATAAAGCAGCCAGGAAGCTCAAAACTGGGTGAAGCCCACCACAGCTCAAGGAGGCCTGCCTGCCTCTGCAGGCTCCACCTCTGGGGGCAGGGCACAGACAAACAAAAAGAGAGCAGTAACCTCTGCAGACTTAAATGTCCCTGTCTGACAGCTTTGAAGAGAGTAGTGGTTCTCGCAGCACGCAGCTGGAGATCTGAGAACGGGCAGACTGCCTCCTCCAGTGGGTCCCTGACCCCTGAGCAGTCTAACTGGTAGGCACCCCCCAGTAGGGGCAGACTGACAACTCACACAGCTGGGTATTTCCAGAGGAACGATCAGGCAGCAGCAAAATCCACTGTTCTGCAGCCACTGCTGCTGATACCCAGGCAAACAGCATCTGGAGAGGAACTCTAACAAACTCCAACAGACCTGCAGCTGAGGGTCCCATCTGTTAGAAGGAAAACTAACAAACAGAAAGGACATCCACACCAAAAACCCATCTGTACATCACCATCATCAAAGACCAAAAGTAGATAAAACCACAAAGATGGCGAAAAAAAAGAGCAGAAAATCTAGAAACTCTAAAAAGCAGAGCACCTCTCCTCCTCCAAAGGAATGCAGTTCCTCACCAGCAACGGAACAAAGCTGGATGGAGAATGACTTTGACAAGTTGAGAGAAGAAGGATTCAGACGATCAGACAACTCAGAGCTACAGGAGGAAATTCAAGCCAAAGGCAAAGAAGTTAAAAACTTTGAAAAAGAAATAGACGAATGTATAACTAGAATAACCAATACAGAGAAGTGCTTAAAGGAGCTGATGGAGTGAAAGCCAAGGCTTGAGGACTACATGAAGAATGCAGAAGACTCAGGAGCTGATGCGATCAACTGGAAGAAAGGGTATCAGTGATGGAAAATGAAATGAATGAAATGAAGCGAGAAGGGAAGTCTAGAGAAAAAAGAATAAAAAGAAATGAACAAAGCCTCCAAGAAATATGGGACTATGTGAAAAGACCAAATCTACGTCTGATTGGTGTACCTGAAAGTGACGGGGAGAATGGAAACAAGTTGGAAAACACTCTGCAGGATATTATCCAGGAGAACTTCCCCAACCTAGCAAGGCAGGCCAACATTCAGATTCAGGAAATACAGAGAACGCCACAAAGATACTCCTCGAGAAGAGCAACTCCAAGACACATAATTGTCAGATTCACCAAAGTTGAAATGAAGGAAAAAAATCTTAAGAGCAGCCAGAGAGAAAGGTCAGGTTACCCAAAGGGAAGCCCATCAGACTAACAGCGAATCTCTCAACAGAAACTCTACAAGCCAGAAGAGAGAGGGGGCCAATATTCAACATTCTTAAATAATTTTCAACCCAGAATTTCATATCCAGCCAAACTAAGCTTCATAAGTGAAGGAGAAATACAATACTTTACAGACAAGCAAATGCTGAGAGATTTTGTCACCACCAGGCCTGCCCTAAAAGAGCTCCTGAAGGAAGCACTAAACATGGAAAGGAAAAACCGGTACCAGCCACTGTAAAATCATGCCAAATTGTAAAGATCATGGAGTCTAGGAAGCAACTGCATCAACTAACGAGCAAAATAACCAGCTAACATCATAATGACAGGATCAAATTCACACATAACAGTATTAACATTAAATGTAAATGGACTAAATGCTCCAATTAAAAGACACAGACTGGCAAATTGGATAGAGTCAAGACCCATCAATGTGCTGTATTCAGGAAACCCATCTCACGTGCAGAGACACACATAGGCTCAAAATAAAAGGATGGAGGAAGATCTACCAAGCAAATGGAAAACAAAAAAAGGCAGGGGTTGCAATCCTAGTCTCTGATAAAACAGACATTGAACCAACAAAGATGAAAAGAGACAAAAAGGCCATTACCTAATGATAAAGGGATCAATTCAACCACAAGAGCTAACTATCCTAAATATATATGCACCCAATACAGGAGCACCCAGATTCATAAAGCAAGTCCTGAGTGACCTACAAAGAGACTTAGACTCCCACACAATAATAATGGGAGACTTTAACACCCCACTGTCAACATTAGACAGATCAACGAGACAGAAAGTTAACAAGGATACCCAGGAATTAAAGTCAGCTCTGCACCAAGGTGACCTAATAGACATCTACAGAACTCTCCACCCCAAGTCAACAGAATATACATTTTTTTCAGCACCTCACCACACCTATTCCAAAATTGACCACATAGTTGGAAGTAAAGCTCTCCTCAGCAAATGTAAAAGAACAGAAATTATAACAAACTGTCTCTCAGACCACAATCAATCTAGCGCAATCAAACTAGAACTCAGGATTAAGAAACTCACTCAAAACCACTCAACTACATGGAAACTGAACAACCTGCTCCTGAATGACTACTGTGTGCGTCACGAAATGAAGGCAGAAATAAAGATGTTCTTTGAAACCAATGAGAACAAAGACACAACATGCCAGAATCTCGGGGACACATTCAAAGCAGTGTGTAGAGGGAAATTTATAGCACTAAATGCCCACGAGAGAAAGCAGGAAAGATCCAAAATTGACACCCTAACATCACAATTAAAAGAACTAGAAAAGCAAGAGTAAACACATTCAAAAGATAGCAGAAGGCAAGAAATAACTAAAATCAGAGCAGAACTGAAGGAAATAGAGACACAAAAAACCCTTCAAAAAATTAATGAATCCAGCAGCTGGTTTTTTGGAAAGATCAACAAAATTGATACACCACTAGCAAGACAAATAAAGAAGAAAAGAGAGAAGAATCAAATAGACGCAATAAAAAATGATAAAGGGGATATCACCACCGATCCCACAGAAATACAATCTACCATCAGAGAATACTATAAACACCTCTACGCAAATAAACTAGAAAATCTAGAAGAAATAGATAAATTCCTCGACAGATACACCATCCCAAGATCAAACCAGGAAGAAGTTGAATCTCTGAATAGACCAATAACAGGCCCTGAAATTGTGGCAATAATCAATAGCTCACCAACCAAAAAGAGTCCAGGACCAGATGGATTCACAGCCAAATTCTACCAGAGGTACAAGGAGGAACTGGTACCATTCCTTCTGAAACTATTCCAATCAATAGAAAAAGAGGGAATCCTCCCTAACTCATTTTATGAGGCCAGCATCATCCTGATACCAAAGCCGGGCAGAGACACAACCAAAAAAGAGAATTTTAGACCAATATCCTTGATGAACATTGATGCAAAAATCTTCAATAAAATACTGGCAAACCGAATCCAGCAGCACATCAAAAAAGCTTATCCACCATGATCAAGTGGGCTTCATCCCTGGGATGCAAGGCTGATTCAACATACACAAATCAATAAATGTAATCCAGCATATAAACAGAACCAAACACAAAAACCACACGATTATCTCAATAGATGCAGAAAAGGCCTTTGACAAAATTCAACAACACTTCATGCTAAAAACTCTCAATAAATTAGGTATTGATGGGACATATTTCAAAATAATAAGAGCTATCTATGACAAACCCACAGCCAATATCATACTGAATGGGAAAAAACTGGAAGCATTCCCTTTGAAAACTGGCACAAGACAGGGATGCCCTCTCTCACCACTCCTATTCAACATAGTGTTGGAAGTTCTGGCCAGGGCAATCAGGCAGGAGAAGGAAATAAAGGATATTCAATTAGGAAAAGAGGAAGTCAAATTGTCCCTGTTTGCAGATGACATGATTGTAGATCTAGAAAACCCCATTCTCTCAGCCCAAAATCTCCTTAAGCTGATTAGCAACTTCAGCAAGTCTCAGGATACAAAATCAATGTACAAAAATCACAAGCATTCTTGTACACCAATCACAGACAAATAGCCAAATCATGAGTGAACTCCCATTCACAATTGCTTCAAAGAGAATAAAATACCTAGGAATCCAACTTACAAGGGATGTGAAGGAACTCTTCAAGGAGAACTACAAACCACTGCTCAGTGAAATAAAAGAGGATACAAACAAATGGAAGAACATTCCATGCTCATGGGTTGGAAGAATCAATATCGTGAAAATGGCCATACTGCCCAAGGTAATTTATAGATTCAATGCCATCTCCATCAAGCTACCAATGACTTTCTTCACAGAATTGGAAAAAAACTACTTTAAAGTTCATATGGAACCAAAAAACAGCCCACATCGCCAAGTCAATCCTAAGCCAAAAGAACAAAGCTGGAGGCATCACGCTACCTGACTTCAAACTCTACTACAAGGCTACAGTAACCAAAACAGCATGGTACTGGTACCAAAACAGAGACATAGATCAATGGAACAGAACAAAGCCCTCAGAAATAACGCTGCATATCTACAACTATCTGATCTTTGACAAACCTGACAAAAACAAGAAATGGGGAAAGGATTCCCTATTTAATAAATGGTGCTGGGAAAACTGGCTAGCCATATGTAGAAAGCTGAAACTGGATCCCTTCCTTACACCTTATACAAAAATTAATTCAAGATGGATTAAAGACTTACATGTTAGACCTAAAACCATAAAAACCCTAGAAGAAAACCTAGGCAATACCATTCAGGACATATACATGGGCAAGGACTTCATGTCTAAAACACCAAAAGCAATGGCAACAAAAGCCAAAATTGACAAATAGGATCTAATTAAAATAAAGAGCTTCTGCACAGCAAGAGAAACTACCATCAGAGTGAACAGGCAACCTACAGAATTGGAGAAAATTTTCACAACCTACTTTTCTGACAAAGGGCTAATATCCAGAATCTACAATGAACTCAAACAAATTTACAAGAAAAAAACCCCATCAAAAAGTGGGCGAAGGACATGAACAGACACTTCTTAAAAGAAGACATTTATGCAGCCAAAAAACACATGAAAAAATGCTCATCACTGGCCATCAGAGAAATGCAAATCAAAACGACAATGAGATACCATCTCACACCAGTTAGAATGGCAATCATTAAAAAGGCAGGAAACAACAGGTGCTGAAGAGGATGTGGAGAAATAGGAACACTTTTACACTGTTGGTGGGACTGTAAACTAGTTCAAACAAGTCAGTGTGGTGATTCCTCAGGGATCTAGAACTAGAAATACCATTTGACCCAGCCATCCCATTACTGGGTATATACCCAAAGGACTATAAATCATGCCACTATAAAGACACATGTACACGTATGTTTATGGCGGCACTATTCACAATAGCAAAGTCTTGGAACCAACCCAAATGTCCAACAACAATAGACTGGATTAAGAAAATGTGGCACATATACACCATGGAATACTATGCAGCCATAAAAAATGATGAGTTCATGTCCTTTGTAGGGACATGGATGAAACTGGAAATCATCATTCTCAGTAACCTACAGCAAGGATAAAAAACCAAACACTGCATGTTCTCACTCATAGGTGGGAATTGAACAATGAGAACACATGGACACAGGAAGCGGAACATCACATTCTGGGGACTGTTGTGGCGGGGTGGGGAGATGGGGAAGGGATAGCATTAGGAGATATAACTAATGCTAAATGACGAGTTAATGGGTGCAGCACACCAACATGGCACATGTATACATATGTAACAAACCTGCACATTCTGCACATGTACCCTGAAACTTAAAGTATAATAATAATAAAATTAAATTAAATTAAATTTAAAAAATGATGAGTTCATGTCCTTTGTAGGGACATGGATGAAACTGGAAATCATCATTCTCAGTGAAGTATCGCAAGGACAAAAAACCAAACACTGCATGTTGTGACTCATAGGTGGGAATTGAACAATGAGAACACATGGACACAGGAAGGGGAACATCACACTCTGGGGACTGTTGAGGGGTGGGGGGAGGGGGGAGGGATAGCATTAGGAGATATACCTAATGCTAAATGACGAGTTAATGGGTGTGGTACACCAACATGGCACATGGATACATATGTAACAAAACTGCACATTGTGCACCTGTACCCTAAAACTTAAAGTATAATAATAAAATAAAAATATATATAAATTTAATCAAAAAAATTAAAAGAAATTATATTCATTTATAAATGTATAAATAGATATCCTGGATTCAATTTTAGCAATTACCCAGCAGTATGTTAATATAAATGAAATAAGGTACTCAAATATGTTTAATCTGTACAGTTAAATTTTACAATGCCAAAATAAGTAAAAATAGAAAAATGAACAATAACTTGAGTTCACAAGCCAGAAAATTAAGATTCATCTGTGGTCTTTTCTCTTCCTTACTTCTCCTATCTAATTTATTACCATACTTTCTCTACTTCTAAACAAACTCACACATCTCCCCATTTCTCTTCATTTCTAGCACCACTTTCCTAGTACAAGGAAGTTAGATACTGGTTATATGCAAATATAATTCTTTTGAAAAAATGTATGGATTTCTTGTGAATATTATTTCAGTTCATTAGACAAAAGTCAGGCCCTCTACTACCTATCTTGTGGAGAAGACCAGCTCCCTCATTTATTTCTTCAATCCACTCAATGCTCTCCATTCAAGAAGCATTTCTCCATCACTTACTTGAGCTATTGCAATGGTTAACCAGAGTCAGCTGTGAATTTCCTTCTCCCTCCCTATGTTTTCCACACCTTGATTTTTGGTAGCCTAGGTGCCTAAAATAAAAAGTTGTTCTTGTACTTTTTTTTCTAATTGCTTAAAATTTCTTTTTTCATATCCACTCCATAAATCATTTGCTTTTATGTTTTAAAGGATGGTATGAGGTAAGGTTCTAAATTTACCATTTTTCACTTCCATATCCAATTCTCCCCATCGATTTGGAATTCATTCTCATTCTGGGGTCTGCTTTTTGTCCTATTTTTCTATCATTCTATTCGCATATAGGCACTGCAATTTTTAAAAATGTTGGTCTATAATATAATTATAGAATGCATGGATACCAGGTGGGGCGATTGCTCCTTCATTGAGAAAGTTGTGGCCCAGGACATTGTCTGAAAAACAAATTACTTCTTCTTCTGCATTTTAGAGGTTTAGAAAGAAAACTCAGTGGGTTTTTAAAAGCTGTTAAAATGATACAGCTTCAGCTCATACAGAAAGATTTACTAATTAAATTTAAACTGCCTTGAAACTATAAAAGATTTACTAGAAACCATTAAATTCCCAAGACATCCAAATTTTAACTTTTATCCTTAGGTAATTGTGGAAACAGGGCTTTCATTCATTAGTCCAAAATATTTTCAGCAATATTTGCAAACTAGCAAATAAATATATGTAGACATACTTACAGAGGGCTTGAAGCTGTTTTATGATAGCATTACCTGCAATTCCTTCCTATTTCTACTGGTGAACTAATTAGCATTCTCACATAGATACTCATCAAATCTTGATTTGGAGCGAGAGAGAAGCATATAAAAAACAGAAGATAAATATTTGCATGTAAAACTTCTGCTTTGTCAGCGCTAGGATCCTGGCTGTATTAATTTACCAATAACATTGTAGCCTACAGAGGCTTCCTCAAAATGGTTTGTATATTGAGGTTAATACCTTTGCCAATGAGTTTACATTTACATCTTCTACACAGTGGGAGCCTTTAAACCATTCTTTTGTAAAGTATTCGGTAATAGGTATTATATTTCTCAAAATAACTATGAGAAAGAATTTGGATGTTCCCACCACAAAGAAATGGCAAATGTTTGAGGTGGTGAATATGTTAATTACCCTGACTTGAGCATTATACAATACATACATGTATCTAAACATCACCTGTACTGCATAAATATTTGTAATTACTATGTGTCAATTTAAAATATAGAATAGAAATGTTTAAATATTAGGCAATAGCTAGCATGATTTTATAACATTTGAACTGAAATTATATGAAGTGATATATCAATTGTTATGCTTAATTTGTATTTAATCACAGTAGCATGATGAGTTAAAGGCTGGGTAATAGAAGTATAACAAATTATATACCTAGCCAGAATTTATTTTTATTTAGACAGAATTCTGTAAAGGCTTATGTTCTTATTCATGCTGGACATGGGAAACTTGGCTATACTGTTAAATTCTATCACCATTTTCCTTCATCCATTTTCAAAACTATAAAGGTATGATTTATTTAACTTGTACCTGTATAATGATTACAAGATGTTTTCTCGATAACTCAAGCCAAAGTTTAGAAATGCTATATACAAGTTAATTTATTTTACATTAGGCCTAAATATAAATGAATATAATTAATAGTTTCACAGAAGAATTCTGATAAGCACTTCCATGTAATCATCCCCACATAGCTGCTGTTACTATTGTTGATTGTGATTAAGACAATCATTATTTTATGGTTCTAGCTGTACTGTGCAAATGTTCCGGGTCTGCTAACCCCTGATATTTTCTGTACTGAAGGGTTTATTCTTGCTTCAAGTCCTTTAAGATTCATCACATAATAATTTTTGTTTGTCAATAGACTTATTCAAAGAAAAGTCATGTCATGTTGCATTTCTTTTCTGTTGAAGGCTTTCCTTCCCTCCAAAGTTCTCTGCTAAATGTCCACTGTTGGTTTTTAACAGAAACAGTTAACAAACGTGAGAGTTTGTGCTGGCAATCTCTCTGTTATGTCTTTCTCGGTAGCTTAATGGTGCTTTTTCTTCTACACTGTCATGATGATAATTTACAGAATTTATTTTCTTCACAGAAAGTCTTTTTCTCACTGAAATGACACTTGAAAAAAAAAAGCAGGTATTTTGTTTGGCACAGTTCCACATCCCTGCCTCTATGTGACAAGTCTTTTGTCTTCATGCTAGGCGCCCACTAGAAGCCACATGCTGTTCCTGAGGACACAGCAACAAAGAAAGAGCAAAGCCCCTGCCCTCAGCGCACTTATAATCTGGAAGCAATTAAACGTTCCCCTGGTGGCAATATTTCTGGAGCATTCTTATCTAGATATTTTGGTAACATATCAGCATAATTGAAGAAATGTCTTCAAATGGGCACACCAAGATTTTAAATCATGGAATTAGATTGTATACTCTAAATTCATGCTTGGACTTATGAACATACAAATGGATTCAATTAAAGAGAATCAAGTTTTTGATTCATTGACAAATATTTCTAAATACTTTTAAAGAACACATAATATAGAATTATGTTTTTATCAATATTTTTATAGTATATTCTTCTAGTGTTCACCAAATATTCTACATACTCATTCTTCCTCTAGTAATTGTTCACATAGATAAGATTTCTCTAGCATTTTTTCTTTGTGCTATTGTTGACCACTCTAGAGAACTGCTATAGTCATTTATTTCATTATATTTGCCCAAGGAATCTCAAAAAGAGTTTCACATTTGTTTTCTCTGAATATATCAAATAATTTGGTCAGAATTGATATCTCCAAAGTCTAGGATGAAAACCACTAGTTTCAGGCAATGCAGAAATGATCTGCAAAATAAAAACAGTTTTCTCTGTGCTTTTTTATTTTCCACTATAAGAATATTTTCTTTTATTTGTTGACCCATGCAACTTGACCTTTCTTGCTTACTATTTATAATTACAAAAACTCTGATATTACATTGACAAATGTTGGCTGACACTTTTACATTAATTTTAAAAGCTCACTTGTCCTTTTATTTTTAATCCTTTTCTCCAGAAGCTCTGTGTATGGCTAAATCTGATGGTGTTGTCTGGAGTGTGAAAGAGGTTAAAATAAGTCATCCAAAGTAAACTACTGTTCTTAAAATAAGATTATCCCATTTGTACATACCATTCCTTTATTCTTTTTTGTAAGAGGCTGCAAAGATTTTACTTTGATTTTAATAAACAAGTGGACACCACTGAAAAAGCTTGAACAATCCAAAGCAATAGCTATATGGCAATTTCAAGTATTTTGTCAATTTCCAACAAACAGCAATTTGGGGAACTTCTATATTCAATAGTAGAAAAGATGCAATGTTTATTTTGCACCTTCGAGTTCATATTAATATCCGCTGATAAGAGAAGAGATAGCTTTTGCTGAGATAACATGGCTATATGAAGTGAGAGTTAATACTGAAGGTCTAATATGCAAACATGTTGATAACAAAGCAAATATTCAATACATAGTAGAAATGAAGAATTCAAGATGACTCAGAATCACAAATTCAAAACCAGTTAGGAAGGTTATAGGTCATTGTTTAGCACCAAATGTGCTCTACTGCATAAAAATTGAGGGAAAAATGCTTAGTTTCATAGCCTAAACTATAATCTTTCCAAGAATTAGAAAATAAATATTTATCTTATTTATAGACATCAACAGTAATGGAGTAGTTATTTATTTTTATCAAATACTACAAAACCATGCAAACAAGCCACCTAACATATGTTCTCTGTTGCTTCTTCTCTTTGGTAAGTATTTGAATAGGTCAGATATAAAACATGACAAGGGAAAAGTCATTTATCAAATAAAATTGAGTGATAGATATTTCCAAAAATATTAGAAAGCATAGAGTATGTTTTCAGGAACTACTAATCAAATAAACCAATGTACAGATATAATTGGGCAGATATAGAGCTACAAGTGAATAAGTTCAGTAATAGATATGAAATACTATGACAGAGTGTGGGGCATTTTACGTGCTGGAGATTACAGAAAGCTTACAAAGAGGAGTCCAATAACCTTGGATGATAAAATAATTTGGTGTGCAAAAATGGGACAGGCTTATGGAACTCAGTACAGTACGGCCCCTAGAGGGGAGAGCATGGGAGTGTTAGAGAACACTGAGTACAAATTGGCTGAAATAGATTATTTGTAAAGAGGAATAATAAGACAAAAAGTTGAAGTTGAGAAGTTGAACATTACAGACAAAGCGTGGAATGTTACACTAACTGCCAGGTTTAAAAGTTTATATTTATTTTTAAGGAAAATTGAGAATACTTGAATTTTTCAAGTGAGAATCTTCTGACAGCACAGCATAAAGTTCGTTGAAACGGGGGCCTGTTCTGGAATAGTTATATGAAGGTGATTTGAAAGATGCGTGCTTGCTTAGTTTTAAAATATTTGCCTTTTAAAAATGTGTCTACATTCTGTTTACTGAATGTAACAGAAAAGATAAAGGAAGCATGGAATTAGCTATAGTTTTCAAATGTAAAGAAGAGTATTTTAAAGTCAGTGTCACTTATTTCAAGTTGGATGGCAAACTTCAAACCTCTATTTTTTCAAATACAAACTAATATGCAAAATAAGGGTGTGTAGTCTGAGTGAATGCACGCATTCTACTAATTACCTTTTTCTAATTAAGGTATTGGGAAAATGGAAAAGTATTCAGTATTTAAAGACTAAAAGTATGTTTAAATTAACTATAACATACTGAGATTCTTCATTTTAGGAGACTGTGGAGTCTTAGGTGATAATAAAACCACTATTATTAAATAATAATATTTTATTTTAATTATTTGCCTACTTATTAATTTTGAGAAAGGAAAGATTTGAGAGGAATTAGCAGATGCATGTTTCATGAAAGCTTAGGAATTTGTAAAATTTGGGCAAAAAAATCAATAATATATGATAGATTCCAGCAACAGCAACCTTTATTAAATATGAAGCTAGATCATTTTTGTTTTAACATTCCTTCCAAAACTAGAGCGAGTATCTAGGCAAGTTCGAATCTCTGAATTATACTTAATTATTCTTAAATATTCAAAAAGCTTAAAACAAATGTCATCTATTAACTCACTAAATGAGTGACAAAAGTAAATATTGGGCATTTTTGTTGTATTTGGAACACATACAAAAGTGGCTAAATAATTGGCATAGGTCAGATAAATATTAATTTATATTGATAATTATTTATAGCTAATGGAAAATCTCTTCAGAAATCTGTAACTATTGGGAACATGTATGTATCCTATCTAGATTGAAATCAGCTGACACCATCAAAAGACCATATGCTTCTGTGTTCACACAGTATTTAAAACTTTACAAAGCCAGCTGGCTTTATTTCATAATCTAATTACAAATGAAAATGTTCAGCTAAATATTGCAATGCTTGCCAAAACTTACTTTAAATATCTTCATCTTCCTTAAGCTCCTCGTTATTGAATTTTCATGTTTCATTTCTCCTATCCTTGTACTTCTTTGTTTTTCAATATTAATTTTTAATAAAATATTATTTACTTCACCTAAAGTATTTTGTTCTGCCTAATAAATTACTGTGAATGTTATGCAGGTGATCCTGAAGTAATATTATGAAAGTAAGTTATTTATGTATAAGAAGCAAGGAAAGAGAGGAAGTTCCACATTCTAACATATGTCATTACAATGTAAAAACATAATATTCATTGAATAATATAACAACAACTCATTTGACAAATAAATGTATACAATAGAACTTTTATACTATTAATGCATATTCTCTTCACAATACTCACAAAGCAATACTAACCCTTGGATAAACGTCGAGCCTCTTGTTTGACAGATGTACCTGTTATCCAAAATTTTCTGTATAGTTACATTTATTTTGGGCTTGAATATTATGCACTGCTTTTTAAAATTTGTAAAATTCAACATTTTCTGCCCGTATGTTATAATTCCATGAGTTTCTTTAAAAATTATCTTTGGCTATGGTGGGAAAAGGTATTTGATTAATATTAAAATAAGTGGGTTTTTGTTGGCCTTATTCTTTTTAATATTTGAAAACATCTCCTTTTTTCACACACACAAAAAATTCTATTTTGAAATGATCCTGGATCCTTAGTATATTCACATCATAGGAAGAAAAATGCTTGCATGCACTAAAGTCATGCATAATTGATTTATGTAAAGAAAAGGACCATGTGGGTGCAGGAAATTACCATGGCACGTGGATACCTATGTAACAAAGCTGCACGTTCTGCACATGTATCCCAGAATTTAAAGTATAATAATGAAAATACATAAAAATAAAAGCCCAGAATGTGGTTAAAAAAAGGATCATGAACAGCATTTATGCAATAAATGAACATGTTTTAATGGGATATGAAAATGTTTACTTTATAAAATACAAAATTACATTTTCATGCCTTTAGAATTGCTTAAGTTATTCAATTACAGAGCCTTCAATAGGGAACTCTTTTTGGAGCTATTGTACATAATTTTTAAAATCTGAAATTGCTTGCTGTAATTTATGGGAGAAGTTTTCACATTTTCAGAATTAGAGAAAAGTGCCCACTCTGCCTTTTTAGAACATTTTTTTTTCCTAAAGTCCTTCTCCTACTTTTATTTTATCTTCTGATACTCAAAACCAAAATATATTCTAGATTACCAAAAGCACTGTTTTATGGTCAGCCAATGATGATAGACACATAGCTCAGAAACTGGCTTAAACTGCCTCTTAAACATCTCTTCAGTTACTCAACTTTCCCAATTCCCAGGTAAGACCCAAATGGGCCATTCACCATTCTTATCACATTCCTGGCACTTCCACATCTACACTTATTTTTAGACCTGGGATACTTTGTCATTATTCCAAAAGGCTGCACATCCATTTATACCGCATTCAAAATATTTCTTTTTCATAAAGCATTTTCTATGTTACTCATTTCACCTCCAATAATCTCTCATTTCTCTGAATCCAGCTCTTTTGTCTATACAACTCACTTTTGAATTTGTTTTACTCTATTTGTTATCATCTGAACTGTATCTTATTTGCCTGAATACACATCCATGAACTGGGGATTCATATTTAATATTGTCTTCTATCTTCCTTTTTCTTCCAATATAACGCTTTACACCGTAAAATTCTGTTACTTAATTGCACAGTCTAAATTTTGGTGATAAGCTTTACTGTTCCAAATATACTTATGTGTATATCCCCCTCCCTACATTTCAGGGTCGTTAGATATAAGAGGAGTGGTTTATCTTTTCCATTTTACCTGAGAATGCAACGTTTGTGAGGGTGTCTCTTAGTCACAAAAACTTTTGGCCTTATTTCCCATAACCCATTTCTAAAAAAGATTAATTATATAAAATGATTATTTGATAATTGAGACATATTATGAACACATATTTTACCTATGCATGTAAAATACATAAATATCATTATATAATTTCATACATACTATTATATAATATCAAATATGTATGTAAAATTATTTATATAAAAACAGATTATTCTGGATAGAAAATAGGCTTAGACAGGAAAACAAACTAATTTGGTGATGTCTCAAATCCCTTTCCAGAAAATGTTTTATAATTTTCTGAATTTTAATTTAAGAAGCATTGATCCTGGAAATATCTTAAACCCAAACAAAAACTCAAATAACTAGAGTACAATATGTAATGACATTTAAACTATAAAATATTGCAAGCTATAAAAATATTACAAACTATAAAAGTATAGGTTAGTATTATATCCTACTTCTCTTTTGTTTAAGCCTTAAATTGAATAGGAGGATAATATCACCATTATGGTGGGAACAATGTGTTCTGTAACAAATTAGGACTCAAAATATTCATGGCGCCTATTTTCTTCTTCCAAATCACTTCATACTTCAATGATTCAGTTATGAATGAGAGGTTAAGGTAGACAATCTTAGGATCAGAGAAAATGAGTCTTTGTTTCCAATTCTAATTTTGCTGCTTAAGTTTAATAATCAGTCTGAGCCTCCCTTTGTTCATCTGGAAAATGGAAGTAAAACCACCTGGCATGGTTTCAGTGAAGACTAAAGACATGTAAAACACCAAGCTCTATGCCTGCTTCATAAGAGACGTTTAACAACTGGAAACTCTTAATACCATTTGCATTCTTTTGAGGGTAAATACATTGATTTCCACCTCTATTTTTTAGCATGCTAAATATTATCTACTATATAATTTTTTCTTATCTGGTGTGATACTCTTGATGAAATCTAATTCATCAGCATGTCAATTTGATCTCTTGAGGTCTTTAACATTGTGGTATTTCCAGCTTTATATTCTGCAAACTGCAAGCTTCCAAATCAAATGCACTTTGTTCTGATTTAGCATATTGAAATTTTCTGTAGAATGGCTAGATCCAAATAGTCTATTTGGGCCTCAGCATCACATAATATACTCATGTAATAAACCCGCACATGTACCCCCTGAATCCAAAAAGTAGTTGAAGTTATAAAAATAAAAAATTATTTTAGGGTATATTAGTCTGTTTTCACACTGCTATAAAGATACTACCTGAGACTGGGTAATTTATAAAGAAAGGAGGTATTATTGACTCACAGTTCCACGTGGCTGGGGAAGGCTCAGGAAACTTACAGTCACGGCAGAAGTCAAAGGGGTAGCTAGCGCCTTCTGCACAGGGCAGCAGGAGAGAGCCAGCAAGCAAAGGAGCGTCGCCACACTTTAAAACCAGCCGCTCTCTCGAGAATTCACTCACTGTCGTGAGAACAACGTGGGGGAAATCGCCCCCATGATCTAACATGTACCAAGTCCCTCCCCTGACATGTGGGGATTACAATTAGAAACGAGATTTCGGGGGAGACACAGAGCCAAACCATATCATTGGGTCATGACTGATTTAAAGGTTTTATTCAGCTTCCAAATGCCAATGCCTTTATACATCAGGCACTATGGTAAGCAGTGGGGACAGGTATGAAAACCGGTAACCTCTCACCTTGCAAAGACTGAATGTCTCAGTATTCTTTGCAAGAAAGGCAAAAAAGAGAATCTGTGTGCCTGTGTGTGTGTGTGTATTTATATATAGAAAGTACAAACAACATATCATAAGGACAAAAAATGAAAAGAGACACATAGCACTATATACCATGGTTCTGGTGAAGGAGGGAATAAAGAAGTTGATACCCAAAGGCCATAGATTGGGCAAGAAGGATTAGAGACTTCCTCAGCAGTTAGTTCTGAACCAGTAATAGTAGGATTTTCAACCAGATGCTGTAGCAATGAAACTTAAATGACAACCTAAAAGATAATCTAAAAGTAATAAAACAATCTGGAAATAACATTAGCTTTCTCTTCTAGCATCTAAATCCAGAGTAATTGTGCCTTAGATTGCAGAAGAGTTTAAATTAATTTAGTGCAATGAAGTGAAATAGGCTGTCTTTTATTTCCCCAATTTGATATAAGAAAAGAGTATGAATCTATAGTGAATCCTTTTACAACTGTGACAAGTACACTCATTTATGTAGTTTCAGTACTTGATAAGTAATCAAAACATCATTTGCTAAGAAATAAAGTCTTACAATATTTGTATGGTATGTAATTATATAAACGTATTTTTATACTTGTATTTGAAATAAATAAAGCAATTTTTAAATCAAATTTTTTTTTTTTTTTTTTTTTTTTGAGACAGGGTCTTGCTTTGTTACTTAGGCTGAAGTGCAGTGACGTGATCATGGCTCACTGCAGCCACTCCCTCCCAGCTCAAGTGATCCTCCCACCTCAGCCTCCCGAGTAGCTGGGACTACAGCCACATGCCATCACACTCAGCTAATTTTTGTATTATTTTGTAGAGATGGGGTTTCGACATGTTGCCCAGGCTGGTCTCAAACAACTGGGCTCAAGCAATCTGCCCTCCTTGGCTTCCCAAAGTGCTGGGATTACAGGTCACCACACCAGGCCTTAAAGCAACCTTTCTATATTCAGATTTATCTACACAGAAGGAAGTCCCCCCAACACACATACACACACGCGCAAACATATTCAATTTGTTTCTTCTATCCGGTCTTGGTTGTCATCAAATCATACATTCTCTCATCTGGATGTGCACCTCTTAGCATTTTCCTTCAATTCTATTAACATAGCCAACCACTTTCACTATTTTGCATCCATTCACCAAATATTTATGTTTATCAATCACCTACAGAGTTAGATGCTGCAGGAGGAGGTCATAGATGACATGACAGGTTAAAGGAGTTGCCTAGAAATTATGTAGCAATGTTGAAAGCTATAAGTAGACTAAAGGAAGTCAAAATGGGTTTAAACAAGGGCAATGTCACTGGAAGCAAAGAGGTATTTTTGCCTGATCTTTTCACTGTCATTGTGCAGATTTTATCTACATAAACAAAAACATGAAGATAAAATTACTTTTAATCTGATGTCCCCTCCCACCCCATCCATCATTCTGCAAAATATGATTCAGTGAGGGAATGGACCTTTAGTCACTACACTTTGTAACAACAAACACTGTGCAGGTTTGAATGGCAGGCCTGGTTTTTATTCCATCCTATCAGGGATGTGGAGATCAGACAGGTGTATACAGTTTTCTTTTCTTTGTACTGGCAGGCGGTGTCATCAAAGTGAGAGGTGCCCTTCCAATATGTTCAACCAAAAACTTTTGTCAGCTAAGCAGATGGCAAAGCTCATCTACTATGCTGACAGTTTGCAGATAAATGGAAGTCTTACTTGGCTAATCCATGAACTGCTGAAAAGCAGGAGTAAAAATAAAAAAAAAAAAATCCATGGGTCACAAAAGAATTAGGGCAATTCTTATTTAGAAATAGCTTAAGACCTTGTCTATCAGTGTTGACAAGGCTTAAACTTAGGAAGGCCTCAGTTAATTAAACTAAAGAAATCAAACACAAAAGCAAGGTTACTAGTAACAAAATTAATGGCCTATTTTCAGTAAAGCAAAATTTAAAATCAAAACAGATTCAGCTAAATAGGAGAGTTTAGAAATGTCAATCAATAGAAGAAAATATTTATTTAAAATTAAAAATAAAAAACGGAGGGCCAACATAGCTCCTAGTATGTTGAAATTTGCATTAGCGTTATTTTAAAAGCCATAATTTTGCTTTTGCAATTTTATAGTGTTGAAAATATTTCAAGTCCATATACATGATGCAACTATATTTGTTACCTTATTTATTATTTTGAGATTTTTTGAATAAATGTTTTCAATTACTCTAATGCCTTTCATTTTCTTTTTTATGCCTTAATTTTAAATGTGTATCCACTGTTTATTTTCATCATCTCGTTTTCTTTTCAAATACGCAAATTCCCTAATAGCATCAAGCATCTAATTTTCTTCTAATTCCACCTTGGATGAAAATGTAGACTCCTGGGAGCAGGGACACCTCCCTTGTTTCCTTTTTTCTAGCTCCTGGTAGTGTCTTTCAGGTGTAGACATTTTTCCTTCCCCTTCCTTCTTATTGAAATGAAAAACGTATTAATATCAAGCTATGGCTAGCGTTTGTTAATGGCTTCTGAATTTTACATTAAAAGCAAGTGTATAATTCCAGATTTCACTGCATACGTTTACCTATAAAGCACCCATGTGGAACTCTTGTGCTTCTCTTATCTTTAAATCTTTTAGGCAGAAAAAGATTAATGAACCTAACATTTCTCTCTCCCACGGGGTGAAATGGACTGTTGTAAAATCTTCATGGGAGCCTGTCTGATTTATGAGAAGAAGGAAAATCCACTCCGTTAAAGGCACAAGGCTTCGGAGTGTTCTGTCCAAAACCATGTAACCTCTGGGTTATCCCTGCCAAGCAGACCCGGGAGGAGCACCAAACCACTGCCCACAAGCAGACACTACTCGGAGATAATTGAAAGGGGCACTTACTGGCTTCTCTTCCCCTGACCTTGTTTTGAATAGAAAAAGACAGCTGCTGTCAACGTAGTGCAAGATGAAGAGGGCCAAAACGTCTTCTTAACCAAAAATGACTATCAAAGTACTGCTTCGTTTTCACAAATTCCAACCTCATTAGCCCTCTTAGTCTCCTTCAGTGCTCTTTCGCTAGCTTAATATGTTCTTTAAGTTTAAAAGGATAATGCATTTTCTACCAAATTAGCTGAGATGGGTTTAACCAAGTATTCGTATCTATTACTACCATCTGCAGAAGAACCTTGGAGAACTAAGATAAATAATAGTTTGGCATATAGAATAAGATAAGAAGTTTCCAAGAGTGCTGAACTTTATTGGGGCAAATGTTCTAATTTCTAATCCAGGAAAACTTGAGGTGAGAGAATAAGGTTAGAAGTACTTAATAGAGACGCAGTACTGAATTTTGTGGAGACAGCTGGGTGTTTCCATTATTTAGTGACAATTTAGGATGTTGCATCCTCTTTAAAAAGAGGTGAGTCAATATCATCATAGGCTCTAATTCTCGGAAAAAGAAGGAAGAAGATTTTACATATGCTTAAAGTGAAAAAAAAAAAAAAAAACTTAAATTATTTCTGCTTCTCCCCTGTATTAGTCTGTTCTCATGCTGCTAATAAAGACATACCCCAAACTGGGTGATATATAAAGGAAACAGATTTAACGAACTCACAGTTCCACATGGCTGAGGAGGCCTCACAATCACGGCAGAAGGCAAAGGAAAAACAAGGCACGTCTTACAGGCTGGCAGGCAAGCGAGCTTGTGCAGGAGAACTCACATTTATAAAACCAGCAGATCTTGTGAGACTTACTCCCTACCCCGAGAACGGCATGGAAAAAACCCACCCCCGTGATTCAATTAACTTCACCTGGCCCTGCCCTTCGACACGTGGGGATTATTACAATTCAAGATGAGATTTGGCTGGGAACACAGCCAAACCATATCAACCCCTTTCAACATGCCCATATTAAATATCACGTGTTTATGGCAATGGGCAACTGTAATCCCCATTGCAACTAGACTTTACTGAACTAACAGATATGAGAATGCAGAGAGGGTAGGGACACAGAGGAGGTGCTGAGCAAGGAGTTGGGGTAGGGGGAGCCAGAAGATTCACTAACCCTCAGCAAACACATGGAAAGTTCTCCTTTTTTGACCCATAGCATCTAGGGCGAAATTACCTCCTAGAAGAATTACATCCCACTCTTTACTCTGCGTGTAGTGATTGTTTATTTAGCGTTAAATCATGCAAGGTAGCTCAAGAATACATTAACTTTAGTGAGAACTGAAAGGAATTACTTGTTCAACCAAGGGAATTATTTCTGGGGAAAAAAACGGATAGTTTTCTTAAATTAAATTTTCTATTTGCTGAGAACTTTAATTATGTTTTAGTCAATTGTCAGCATTCTTTCATCCAGATTTTTAAGCACAGTTTAAAGACAGCAGAATACTTATCTCATAGCACTGACATTTTGAGAAGCTTAGTTTTATGCACAGAGATTTTAGGCTAGATTTAAGTGTAAGGCAGTTTTCAGTAGAAAACATGACCATTCATAGTTCATCTTGAATCATAGGGGGTTTGGCCATGCATGGAATTGTTACATTGACCTGAAGACTCTGTATTAAACTCTCTTTCTGACTGAGATACTCAGGAAATATGTAGCTATACATGCAAAGAGTTATACCTACTTTATTATTATTATATTTTAAATTTTAACTAACATCCATTCCTCTAGGCATTGTCCTAGGAGTTAGGCAGATAAAAATAAACAAAAAGGCCTCCGTCCATGAGTAGCCTCACATTCTAAAAGACAAGCTGAGCATGTTAAGATATAATTTTAAACCAATAATGTAAAGGACTTATCTGCAAAATGATAGAATTGCTAAGAAAATGAAAAGGCTAATTGTGCCAAAGAGGAATAACATGAAAGGCAAGTAATCTCTATTTTCTACGCTTATTTGAGAAAAGGTTCTTGGACACGGTTGGAATACAGACAAAGAGTTAAAAGTGTTACTATTTATTCAACAAGATGCTTATGGCTAAATTAGAAAAATAACTACTTGGTGAAACGGAGACTGTAATAGTGTGACAAATAACTGCAACAGTTATCTCCAGGACACAGGTGGAGAAAGACACAATAGCAGATGCACCCTGGAATTTAGAGAAAGAAGATTGTAAAAGGTTTAAAGAGAAACACACTCTGCACAAAGTCCTCAGCCAAATCTTATTGGATGGGTAGGGGCTGGGTTGTGAAATGAGTGAAGGCCATTGCTACACACTCAGGGGATCAGGCGGGAGATGGGAAAGAGCAGAGCCAGTGCTGAGCCTGCTGCAAAGATAAGTACGTCAGGAAACAAGCCTGAAAATGTAGGAGGGGCTTGGTTGAGAGGTCATTAAATACCTTCAGGTGTACCAGGCCCTGGACCTTTCACACCATCTAATAGGCAGCCAAGAGCTGTAGAGGAGATTTAAGCAGGCTGTGGCCAGTCAGTTGCATCCAATGTTGATCACACCACAGAAAGTGTGCTTTGAAATGGGGAATGATGCAAAGCAGCACTCCCAGAGGAAAGATCTGTGCTGACGTCTAATTTTTTTATTTTATTATTATTATTATTTTGACGGAGTCTTGCTCTGTCGCCCAGGCTGGAGTGCAGTGGTGCTATCTCAGCTCAATGCAACATCCGCCTCCCCGGTACAAGCGATTCTCCTGCCTCAGCCTCCCCAGCAGCTGGGACTGCAGGCACACACCACCATGCCTGGCTCTTTTTTGTATTTTTAACAGAGATGTGGTTTCACCTTGGCCAGAATGGTCTCAAACTCCTGGCCTCAAGTGATCCACAGGCCCTGGCCTCCCAAAGTGCTGGGATTACAGGTGTGAGTCACCGCCACCATCCTGAAGTCTGATTTTTAAAACACTGTTAAAAGCTTTTGTCAGGGGAAAGCTTTACCCTAAAGAATGTTCACCTTAAGAGTGGCTCGCTCATGGTACTTGTTTTTCCTATTGGTGGCATTTTAATAGTTTGAATCATACATTGTCTTAGGCGTAAGCATAAAGTCGAAAGTGTTCATCAAACAGTCTTATGGATTAATACACCCTGCCTTAGTGTGTCCTTTAAGGAAAATATATCTAAAGATCCCATACTGGCCCAAAGTGACAGGATTATATGCATGTATATTAGAGAAAAACTCATCATCGTAATAAAAAAATTAATTCAGAAAAGGGGCATTTGTAAACTAACACATTCTTATGGGTAACCAGAGGTCGATGAAGAAAAAGCAAAAGTTTCTGTTTATGTCCAGGTTTCAACTAGAATAAATCATTAAATAACAGTTTTATTAATATTAACAATTGTATTAATATTAATGTTATTATTAATATAAATAATACTAACAATTTTATTTATTGAACTTGTGGGTAAGGTACTGTACAGCCCTATTCATAGAATGTTCATTTCAAACTTCTAGTATTCAATGAAGTGGGTACTTTTATTTATACCCATTTTACAAATGAGATTTTAAAGCCCCAAGAAGTTAAATAACTCATCTGTAATCAGTCAAATAGAAGTGGCTGATCCTGCTCTTCTGACTCGCCAGCCTATATTTTAATCCTGATGGTGGTGGTATCAATAAAGATGGAAATAGAGAAGGAAGAGCAACTTTAGGGATGACAATGACTTCTGTTGGAGAGGGAACGTAGAGTTTTCAGTACTGTACGAGGAGATGTGGCACCATATGGCTATGTGGTAGAGAAACTTGACTGTAAGAGAATGAGGCCCAGGGCAAAATGTCTACCTGTGACTTCTTGTCCTAGCCCCTTGGAAGGGCTTGTTCAGGTCTAGAGTCTTTGTGCTGCTGATCTGTCTGCACCTTTGTTCATGTTGCACCCTCTAAATTCCTCACTCTCTATATCTCTCTTCTTCACCTGCCTCACTGTGGCTCCTCTATGACTCTCCAGAGACCTCACTTCTTCGTGAAGGCTTCACGATTAGTCAGGACCAGTGGCGTCCGGATTCTACGGAGTCACTACGCACCGCCACTTCATTTAGCACAGTCTTTCCCACACAGTAATCTGAGCTGTTCGCTTCTGTGTCTGTCTGCCTTTCCTAGTGGATCATTAACCCCTGGAGGGCAGGAACTCTGACTTGAGTATTTCTGACGGTCCCATATTAGCCTGTTTTCAGCATCTACACGAGTTCAAATAAGCTTTTCTTGAAAAGATGCAAGTTACAATGATAAAGCCTGGTCACCTATGTTAGAGAGATGATTTGGGACAGAGGCTACACTACGATCTCGTTTGTATGAGTTCAAATTACTAAAAGTTAGACTTCAATTTAAGAAAAGCATTCTGCGATTAGGGTGAATTTATATATATGTATATAAAATAGTGAGATATTATTAGACATTTTTAAGGAGAGGCCTAATGACCAAAGTTTACAGATACTAATAAAAGAAATACTTCAATGGGTAGAAAATAGATTATATTACCTCTAATGTACTCTCACTCAAAAATATCCTGTAATATTGGTTTGAAAAAGTGGAGTTGAGAGCAGATCCTTTGAGAGTTGCATTTCTAGGACTATCCTTACACAATTCCACAAAGAGGTGGCCTTCTGTGCCAGATGAATGAAACCACGGAGTTTGGCATAACACAAGGATTTATGGTCAGTCATATGCTGGCCTGGCTCTGTGGGTGGTGATGACGGCCAAATACAAGGCAGAAATTGGAGGAGAGAGGACACTTTTATCCTAATCAAGACAGAAAATGTCCTCCCCTGAAAATGGCAGGTAAAACCAGTGGTAATCTATAGCACATCAACAAGACAGGACAGAATCAAGAGATTCTTGGCAAACAAAAAGCTTTTCCTGAAAGAACGTTTTCCCAAAACACTTCAGTGGAAGAATTGATCACTGACACAATGGAAAGGTTAGTTCCCTAGAAATCCTTCAAATCCCAGGCAGCATTGTCACGGTGGATAGCAGCAAGAATCTGGATGGGTTAAAGGGTCTAAAGACATAGCCCAAGAAATAACCTGAGAGAAACCCCAGACATAGAAGCTTCGTGCACACAGAAGGGATTTTGTTAGTGCCGAATGCTAATATACACTCCTGGCCTTGCCTGCATGTTACACTTGGGCAAAACCATGGGTACTGGCTGGGTAGTGCCAGAGCCCCTTCACACAGTATATGAGGTCCTCAGAAATATTAGCAATAGTCATGCTGCCAAGTCAACAACAACAAGAACTTAGCCCATACTATACCCCCTCCAGTACCTCTGCTCATCACTTCATATGATTATCACATTCACTCCTTCCAAAAATATGTAATAATATTCCCATATTACGAGTGAAGAATGTGAGAATTTAAAAAGCTAAGTAACCAGACTGAGGATGTACAGCTACAGTTAGCAAATCTAAATTAGAAACAGAAAATCTGACTCCAAGCTAGCACTCTTAGTTACAATAGTCAAATACTTCTCTGTGGTATGATCGAGAATGGTATATTTAAGTTACTGTTACAGCAGACACAACAGGAATTGTACTGAAAATACTTAACAACAGGTAATGATGATCTTTTGCTCAGCGAGCTTCCACCAGCCCTGCCAAGGGCCTTGGCTCTGCCAGTGAAGTCCTTTCAGGACTACAAGGGGCCTGGTGGGTGGGCAGCGATGGGAGCTGTTCCACAGGAGCCCTGTTAGTATCTTGGTAAGTTTCACGGTGGTCCATGGAAGTGCACATGAGGGGCTGCCAGGCTGAATGGGGGAGAAAGGGAGAAAGGTGGAGAACAGACAGGTGTCCCTCCGAAGTCCCCAAGGAAAGCCAATGGTAGAAATGCTGGGCAGGGAGTTTTTGTTTTGTTTTGTTTTGTTGATTTTGTTTTTTGTTTTTTGTTTGAGAAAGAGCCTCTCCGTCACCAGGCTGGAGTGCAGTGGCGTGATCTCGGCTCACTGCAACCTCTGCTTCCTGGGTTCAAGCAATTCTCCTGCCTCAGCCTCCTGAGTAGCTGAGATTATAGGCGCGTGCCACTATGCCCAGCTACTTTTTGTATTTTTAGTAGAGACGGGTTTTCACCATGTTGGTCAGGCTGGTCTTGATCTCGTGACCTTGTGATCCGCCCGCCTTGGCCTCCCAAAGTGCTGAGATTACAGGCGTGAGCCACCGTGCCCAGCCAGGAGATTTTTTTTTTTTTAATGAGTTTGACTGAGATAGAAAATGACAAATTAGAACCGGAACCAGCTACAAGTTGGTACAGGAGAAGGGAATGGTGCAGCAAGGGAAGCTGGTGGTACTAGGTGGGTCAGGACAACAGCTGTTCACCAACCAGTATATATTTTAGCAACCAGTGCAGCTATCCTGCTGGGGTATTGGATGCCTCTCAAATATGCAGGCTACATAGGGGAGCTCTGATGTGAATGTCTAGCTCTTCCTCGCAGAGGAACATGTGAAATCTCATAGCTAGTCTCTCTTCTGATAGGGTCACCAGTGACTTTCTTCTCAGTTTGTCTAAAGTTCTGCTTTCTAGACTCTGGATTGGCTGACACCTTATTCTTCTGGTGCTCTTACTCCTGAGTTCTCCTTTTGTGCTTAGTCCACATATCACAGTATAGCTAAGAGTGCTTATCTGTAAGTGAGCCGTACTAACCACTGGCTTCTTTCTGTATTTATTGATGTAGTTACAACTCTACTCTTTTCAGGTTGGACATGTAACTTTGTATTTATACATGCATAGCTGGCAGTCTTCTTGGCTGCAGATATAGGGAGCCAAGCACCAATCTGCTCTTTCTGCAGATTGAGGTGGAATTACCTTGGGGAAGGGTAGTTTCTTATTTACAGTACAATCTAAAGACAGATTCTCTCATTACACAGAAACGCGACAGCTCAAAACTTCCTACATTGCAACATTAACACACCACCTGCCCCCATATCTGCAGCAGCTCAGAGGTTTTTCAATTTGAATTTATCACTATACTCGCACTCTACTGCATGCCACAATAGCAGATCATTATTAGCACTGAATCCCCCTCTGGCACAGCAGTTGGAGAGTATCTAAGTGCTTCTTCGGAGTCATCCACCACACTTGTACGGTTTGTCTCAGCATTGAACAATTTTTAATCTTCATTCCAGTACTTGGATTGATGTAACTTAACGTTCTTGCTTTAATAATAAATGCTCGTTCTGGTCTTGACACGAATAGCCATCTTGTTTTGGCTTTGTCCGTTCTTCGGCCAGTTTGCTCTCTCCTTTTGTTTTATTTTCTTTTGCTATCAGTGGTTTCTAACCATCAGTCTTTCCTCTAACTTTCTTCACCTTGGATTTTATATTTAGGACTCTCATTTTACTCCTTTCTCTGTTTTTCTTTGTCTTTTTTTTTTTCATTTTTGTTTTTAATATTTCTCTTTAAAGATCTGTGCCTGCTGATATTCTATTGCAAGTCTCACTTCCGGGAATCCACAGTACTGAATTTTTAAAATTCTTTCTTACTTAAGAATATATTTAAGATTCTCTGTTGATACTTTAACACAGAGATAACCAGGCTTTTAATCTGACAGTAGGTTGCACAAGTCATCATCTTGTTTTGGAGTGGATGTATTTTTATCAAGGCCTGATTGAACAGGGATTTGGCCCACCTTCAAGGTACCAGGAAAAGCAGACCGAAGGTGTCCCTCACTGTAATTCCCCCACCCCTCAACCATGAACCCAGAAGCAGCCATATTCTGTTCACTTCAGAAGGATGTGTGTACTTTATGCTATATGCAAAATTTTAGGAGGTGTTTAGGAACTGTTTATAGACAAGGTCTCCATGTCTTTTGATTCTTAGAAGCCAGTTTATTTATTCCCAATAACTACTGGCTATTAAGAGAACCACTTGGAGACAGCTGTGTGAACGCGCTGCCTCCACCTTCTTCAGTGTGCCTCCCACACAGCCTCCCACGTGACCAAGTCTACACGTTGGAGAATAAGTCCACATGCTTTGCCATCAGGGATTCTATGGCTGAACCCTCAACATAGCCACACTCCAAAAAAAAGTTAGACCTTCACATGTGAAAAAGATTTCTGCAAGTTTTAGAGGCATTTGGGTTTTATAGAACACTCACAGAGTCAGCAAGTTATAAAACACTTATTGTGACATGTGGCCTTAAATTTGACCAAAGAGAGAAGAATAAGACAGGTTGCTCTCCAAGAGACAATTCTTTGGCCAGCAGGACAAAAACCTTCTTCCCACTTCTGTTTGCTGACTATCATTAATGATATATCAGTTTGCAGCCTCCCAAATGGCTGCATGACAGATGAGAAACTAGGCAGCAGGAAAGAATGAGGGCTCCCCGTACACCTGCCATTGCTCCAATGAGTCATGTGGGATGCCCATTTTCAGCCAGAGTAGACGAATCACGATTCATTCCAATGGTGGTGCAGTTAAATGAGGTAAACTAAATTATATTTGGCTTTCAGCTTTTGAATCCTAGCCTGTGTCTCCCTAAGACACTGGGGTTTATTTCAATAACAGAGCATGACGGTAGTTTATAATGAGGTCATTCTCACCTGGGGACTGTGTACTCCCAGGAGTAACAAACACCCAGGAGATGGCTATTGTGATCATTATTATTCAAAGTACTACAGATCTCTGAATAAATTAGAGCCCCCATTAGCCATTGACACAAAATCCTGGGCACTGAACACATTTCCAGAATATATTTTCCTGTATTAGTCCAGACCTCTTGAGACTGTAGTTCACAACTCCCAGGAAGACCTCAGCCCCTCTAAAAAGCCAGAAGATTAAACACCACTTAGAGGTTACGATTCATTCTGGCCGAGTATGGTGGCTCACACTTGTAATCCCAACACTTTGGGAGGCCTGAGGATCACCTGAGGTCAGGAGTTTGAGATCAGCCTGGCCAGCATGGTGAAACCCTGTCTCTAATAAAAGTGCAAAAATTATCTGGACATAGTGGCGCTCACCTGTAACCCCAGCTATTCGGGAGTCTGTGGCAGGAGAATCACCTGGATGACAGAGCAAAACTCTGTCTCAAAAAAAAAAAAAAAAAAAAAAAGGTTACAGTTCATTCATTTTAGTCTGATGCAACTAACTTGGGGTAATTTAACAGACTAACAATAAAAAAAACTAAGCAAATTATGACTAATAAATCGAATTCCCATGTAATTCTTCAGTCAGGACCCCAAAATTTTATGAAGGGTAATTTATTCTGACTTCAAAAGGAAATGTATAATACAAACTAAAAAAAAAGTAACATGTTCTTAATTCAGGGTTCCCCTTTGGTTTTTTAACCTTATGAACACTGGAACATTCTAGGTATTAAAATCTTTCATGAAAATTCAGCAGGAATGTATTAGCTTTAATAAAGTAATAGCCAATCAAAAAAATTTAATTTTGATTTTAGTAGAGACGGTGTTTCACCATGTTGGCCAGATTGGTCTCGAACTCCTGACCTCAAGTGATCCCCCGCCTTGGCCTCCCAAAGTGCTGGGATTACAGGCATGAGCCACCGTGCCTGGCCTAAATATAATTATAACCATATTAATTTTTAAGTATACTTTATTAAACATGATTATAAAAATAACAATTTTACAGACTTTAAGGAAATTTTATAGTATGTAGGGTAAAATGATTCAGTTGATCTGTATAAGCAAGATCTTCGAGAAATCATAAAAGTTAACATAAGACTTCCTGTAAGACTGGTAATTTATAATCTTGACAAATGCATTTCTGAGTGACTATCCATGAATTTTAGCTCAAGTTATAAGCTTCTGTCAGGTATTTATAGAATAAAAGTCATTCCTAATTTCATATCAAACACAAACCTTTGCAGCCACTGGAAGATTGGTGATGGACATTTAATTGAAAAGAGACACTTGTAAGTGTCTTTTTCTAAATCATTCCTCTTTGCTGCTTTTTGACATGTGCTACAAACAATTGTAAAAGAAAAAAAATTCTATTTTTTTCTTTAAGATAATTGAAATCCTTTGTCATCTAATTACATTGTTAAACATCTTTTCATGCTCTTGTTACCTTTATCTAATGTTTAGCACATAATATTAAAATGTTTAGATACTATCTTTTGTATATTTTTTCTCAATTTTAATTATAATGACTGTGATTAGAATTAAATAATAATTACTTGAACAAAAAGACTGAGCATTTTATGGTGTGGTTGTGAGGGGGAGTTATTTTATATCATAACTAACACTGAAAAAAGTCCCAGAATCACGATTCCTAAAAAGATATCAACTCTTTGGAGGATGATTTGTATAGAACTGAATATTCTATGAGCCATTCTTGAGAAAATCTGTCCTCCCTGCTTCACTGTAGGTGGAATGTAATTTTATAGTAAGATATATCTGCCAATGTTATTTTGTTCCTGGCTCAATTCTCTTGCAAGATTTCTCCATTGATTTCTTTAAAAAGCATTCCCTGTGATAACAAACATGCCTTTGTATGTGCAGACCTTGATCCTGCAAGCTCTCTTAATACTCTCGTAATTTTGGTGATTATAGCAAAGGTCAATTCCAGTTCAGCAAGCATTAATTAATAGTCCTTTACATGCCAGACACTACAGAAGTTGTGAGGATAGAAAGGAGAAAACCAGATCACCTTTCCCTGGAGATTCTCTCAGTCTACTTACAACTTGCCAAACAGATCATTTCAGTGTGATATGAAAAATACCATGACAAAGTTTACCCAAGAAAGTGTAGGTGGAGAATAGAATAGTTCATCAAGCATGAGAGACTTTAGGGGAGGCTTTTTGAAACAGCAAATACCTGACATATGTTCTTCAGGAATGGAAAGGATTCCATCGGAAAGTTAACTGAGCATCTTATTGACAGCAAAAGGAAAAAATTAGTAAATACATAAGTGATATGGTTTGGATCTATGTCCCACACAAAGCTCATGTCACACTGTTATTCCCAGTGCTGGAGACGGGGCCTGGTGGGGGGTGATTGGATCATGGAGGTGGCTTTTCCCTTTGGTGCTGTTCTCTTGATACTAAGTGAGTTATCGTGAGATCTGGTTTAAAAGTGTGAGGCACCTCCCGCCTCTCTATCTTCCTTTGCTCTGGCCATGTGAAGACATGCCTGCTTCCCCTTTGCTTTCCACCGTGATTGTAAGTTTCCTGAGGCCTCCCCAGCCGTTCTTCCTGTACAGCCTGCAGAACCTTGAGTCAATTAAAACTCTTTTCTTTATTTAAACTCAGTCTCAGGTATGCAGGTATCTCCTTATAGCAATGCAAGAATGGACTACTACCATAAGCACACATTTTAGCAAAGAATGTTTAATGAAATAAATAAATGGCATATGAAATATTAAGTTATTAAGTCTGTAAAATATCTCTGGGTGTTTTATCTATCATTAGCAGATGATATCATTTCAAGCAGAGATCAGTATTTTATTTACTTAGAGAATAACATAAATTGGTCAACATTTAAAAGGGAGTGCCAAGATATTTAGCAGTATTTTATGAAGAGTACCTCATTAAATGGCACTTTACCTCTATAAGGCAGATTTTATTATTATGCTTATTTATAGGTAAGGTAACTAAGGGATACGGAGTCTAATTTGTCAATAAATTTAAGTTGCATTACTAATATGTGTTAGGGAATTGATTCAAATGCAGGTGATCTGTCTTCAGGTTCTCTTATCAAAATATGCCATCCTGTCACTCAAGATCCTGACTATCTTCTACCTACTGAGAAGCTATTCCATGATGGAGTAGATAGATGAACTGGGGAGTAGGGCTGAGAACCTGTTTGGTGCTGCACATCAGTTCCTGAGACAGGATATGACTCTCACAGGCTGGAAGGAGCTGAGCATGATAAAAACAGCTAGCCCATGTGCCAAAGAAAATTAATCAGAATTTCAAATGTAGACAAATACGTTGACCTAGATATTAGCAGGGAGTAGAACTTAATAGACAAGTAGTGCCAATTTATGACCATAAATGGCTAAGAAGTTTTTTCATCTTTTCTGTGGCCTCTTCAAAGCAAAGCCCAATATATTCACAGGTATTTCCTTGACGCCTGGAAACATCTTTTTCTGAAGCTATGTTGAATCTATTTTGTATATTATGTTTGCCTTACACAAATTAACTACAAGATATTTTGTAATCTTGGTTCCTTACTTTATGTTTATATACATTTTTGTCTCCAAAAAGCAAAGACTGCATCCTAAATTTCTTTATTTTTCCTCACAGATTTTTTAAGTAGTGCTATCCATGTTGTTTATGCAGTGAAATTATTATATTATGTGCATGTTCAACCGAGGTAAATATAGTTACATGTGCAAGAGAGAAAGAAGGGTAGAAATTTAAAGTATTAAGACGTTTCCCACCTTCGCATCCATGAGCACCCACCCAGAGTGACCATGAAAGGGTAACTGAATCATATTGACCTCAGCCATACTCAGCTTCCTCAGATTATTTGTAATATGAGCACTTCAAGCATTGAATATGATCCTTTGGAATCAAAGTTACAGAGTTTTCATTCAGCATGTCCCCTAAATAAGAGGTAACTAATTATTCTGGTGTTCCACTGAAAGGCACAGTGATCTCTTTCAATCTTGGAGAAAAAACTGAATGTTAAAATTATTGTTAAATCATATGTCAGTCTCCAATATATAGATTTCCTGAGTGACTTTTACAGGAAATGTTAACATAATCATCAATCTAGGAGTCACCCATGGAATCTAACTAATGTCAGTTGGGACTGTCATATATTCAGTAAAAATCTTTTAAATAAACTAATAGAATTGGCAAGTGTTAGGGCTCACGGTGGGACCAGGGACATTGTTAGAGATATTTGCTAGGGAATGTCTAAATATGGTTTAACTCCATACTCCTTCAACTCTCCAATACAAGACTTGTAAAGAAGAAAATAGGGCCCCCAAATGACTTCCCTTCAAGTTACCCTGAGTTATGCTACCCCACATTCACACTTTTGGTCTAGCTGGGTTGAAGCATACAACTTGCAGTTTTGATAAGAGTAAGAATCTTGAGTTTAATGTGAAACATATCATGACAAAGTTCATCCAGGAAAAGTGTGGGTGGAGAATAGAATAGTTTACCAAGGGCTCTAGTGAGTTCTCCACTTTATCTAAGCCCAAACTCCACTTTATCTAAGCCCAAATAGTTTACCAAGCGCTCTAGTGAGTTCTCCACTTTATCTAAGCCCAAACTCAATATCAGCAATCTGCATGAGATATAAAACCTAGGGAATGACAAAAATAATCACACTGTGTGTTAGAGAAAGAGAAGTCCAAGATGATTGACCCTATAATAAGATCATAATTTTATTTTCTGATCACTTCTGATGGACACCAAAGGGAAGATAAAATGGAGAAAAACTCAGATGCAATATTTTTTAATAAATAGTAAATCTTTCCACAAGCAAAAGGCCCAATCACATTTTTAGGCAATTTGAAACTATCAGATTTCTGATTGCAGAGCTGGAAAGGTGATATAATAGAGATCTTTCTCTTCACTCTGAAACATCTGTCTTGATTTATTACCTGTGTTATAGCAGATTGGTAGAATGTTGAGAACAGGCTACTTTAAAAACAATTCTTCCTTTTTAAATTTGGAACTGAACTGTGTCATTGTCTGGGGTAAATACCTGAGATTCGTTGTCTCATGGCCACGGAAAACTAGGATGCAGACACACAAACAGTAAGCTTAAGAGCAGAAGTTTAATAGGCGAAAGAAAGAGAATAGCTCTCTCTGTAGGGGTTTCTGCTTCCACGGTAAAATTCAGGGGGATTTGTAGATGAGCTTGAGGAGGTGGTGCCTAATTTACACAGGGCACGAAAGATTGGTCAGACCAGGTGTGTCATTTGCATAAGGTGCGAAAAATTGGTTAGGACTAGGTGTGTGCCATTTGCATAGGGTGCAAAAAGCTGGCTACCCCCATCCTAATCTTTTATTATGGAGATGGGTTCTCTACCTGGCCTGTACCATGTTGCCTGTTTCTTTGCCGTACACGTGGTAAAAAACAAGAGAGAAGATGGAGCCTCCATGTTGGATATGCCTGGACCCCAGGTAGCCTTTTTCTATTGGCACAGCTGCCAGCATTCACCCATGCAGACTTCCAGCTCACTTATCTATGTTTGCAGCTCGATTTTTCAGGCTGCTCTTTGTTAGAAAAAATAATTTCTTGGGCTGCTTTTTGTTAGAAAGGAAGCTTTGCCGAGGACTCTTTTACCCTCACTATCTGTCTAAATAATTTCTATCTCCTGTATCAGAACTTACTGTGACTTCTATTTCTTATATTTTGTGTATCTTAAAACAACATTACAAACTATTACCACATATTTGATGTCGGTACTGGTTTGGAATTCCATAACTATAAAGCCAAACAGAGAAATTGAAAAGGTTTGTGAAATATGATAGAATGAAAGTATTGAAGAATAAAAGCACCTAATAAATGGAAAAATACATCAGTCATAACTAAGGATAGCATACACTTCTTCATCACCTAAGTTTGCATATGAATAGGAGCTCAATTGGCCAACACTGAGTAGTCAACTTGTTCAGTTTTTCCAATTCCCCAAACAGTAAGTACATTGGCTTAGGTCATCCTTTTTATGAAGACCAGAAATCATGGGTTACTGCCTTGAATTAGGAGTGCAGTTTGTGGCTGGGACTGGAGGAGTCATCTTGGGTGCAACATGACAGCATAGGTAGAAGGGTCCATGGGTGAACGGACACAATAGATAAAGCTACCATTAACCAGGTCCAGCAGATCTCACTTTATCACTTACATGTTCATCAGCCTAACACTAACTATGAAACTGAAACACTAACCAACACAAGGTGGTCAAATTTTTATAAAGGGGGTTTAGTGTTTGGAATCATCTACTTCCTAAGCTTTTGTTTTCATATATTTTCTAACTATATGTCTTTTCAAGGTTCCGTAGCTTTGGCAGATCTGTGCATATGCTATCTGACTTTGTCTAACGTTTTTAGCGCACCCCTTCCTGATGGCTAATGCTATCTTGGAGTTGCCCAGGTGTATGAGTTCCTAATGGATTAGCAGATCTCTCTTGCTGGTAAGCTCCAAGCTTATTTCGTAAGATTCTGTCACTCGGGGGATAAAGTTGAGTCCAATGCTCTGCTTATTTGCTGTCATCCTGGCTGCCCCACAATTGATTTTATGTCTTTTGATGGCCCTTTGTAGTTATGATAATGCTGCCTTATGTCTCTAAATATGCAGAAAGCCAGAAACTTAAATGTAAAATCAGTAGCATGAAATACTGCTAAATTACAAGAACTAAAGTTATTTTATTTCTGTCTTTCATCTTAAGCCTAATTCCCAAAGTAAAAGTGTTGCATTATTCCCTTTTAAAAAATTGATTTGATAAGTAAATCCTAAAACAGACATGTTATAGCTCGTCCTTCTGTCCTGTGAACCAACCAAATCTAGTCTCACTGTACTGTCAAAATAATCCTACCCTAATAAGTAAAATACTATCTTACTAGAAAGATAGATTTTCAGTTTTATCCTGGTCCCCAGCTGCCACTCTGTAAAAAGCAATTTGGGTCACTCCTTAGAGCACAAATGTACTTTCTAAGGAGCATTTTTGGCTGTGCATGAGAATTAATAAACACAGAAAGATTCTTCCATTTAGATTGGATAACAATGCATTTGAATTTACAGAGCTGCTTTGTCATTTTTTAAATGGAGAGGTTGGTCCAGCTTATATTTAATTTCCCTTCCAGAATTAAAATGTTGTTATTATATGATTCTACAATACAGTTAAGTACTCCTTTTTGAAACAAAAGGATCAGAACGCAAGCAAAATTCGAATTAGGTAAAAAAAAAAAAAAAAAAAAAAAAAAAGGTTTTTTATTCTCAATGGCCTATGAAATTTTCTCCTATATTCTCTTGAACTCTAGTTTAGTGTCAGAGTTACTGTTTGTGGTCATTTTCTAACTGCTTTAAATTATTGCTTCCTTCAGAGCTAACATTTGAGAGAAAGCTTGAAAACAGGAAAGCCTTCAAGACAGCAAGTGATCAGTTACCAAAAGTGGAATTTCAGGAAATTACAGGTGGCCCTTCAGTTGACATAGCGTAACTTATCTACTCACTTCTTCTGGAGTAAGCATGAAGTTCTGGAGAATTACACTGGCTCTGTTCGTATAATTGATTATCAGTTGAGTAAAATAGTCAAACAACTATTTCATTTATTGGTCAAAATACAGCTATTTCATACTTGTTTTGAAGGCAGGCTAGACAAAATCATAATAATAATAATAATAATAAGCACAAAAGGCCGGGTGCAGTGGTTCACGCCTGTAATCCTAGCACTTTGGGACGCCAAGGTGGGCGGATCACCTGAGGTCAGGAGTTCAAGACCAGCCTGGTCAATATGGTGAAACTCCATCTCTACTAAAAATACAAAAAAAAAAAAAAATAGCTGGGCATGGTGGCACATGCCTGTAATCCCAGCTACTTGGGAGGCTGAGGCAGAAGAATTGCTTGAACCTGGGAGGCGGAGGTTGTAGTGAGCCAAGATCATGCCACTGCACTCCAGCCTGGGCAACAGAGCAAGACTCTGTTAAAAAAAAAAAAGCACAAAAATATACTGAGTTCTTATTATGAAATGTGCATAGAGTAGAGTTTGAGAAACAATTCGTTTGACAAACAATTCGTTTGGCCAACAGTACTTGGTTCTGTTTTATGAATAAAGTTTTATTGAAACACAGTGATGCCAACTTGTTTTTGTAGCCTCTAACGATGCATCTGTACTGCAGTGGAAGAGCAGAGTAGTTGCAAGAAACCACGTGGCCACAATGCCAAAAATATTTACTATCTGCTCCTTACAAAAACGGTTTGCTGACACCAGAATGAGAATGAAAATAATTTTAGTTTCAAAAATATTTGAATATATGTGCAGTTAGAGAGAAAAGGAATTCAACTCAAGTAAAATATATCATTTGACAGAAATGATACATCAAGCATGTTTTGTCTACCGCTCACATGTTGGGCAGTAGACTGTGAACCTGCTGCCAGACATAGCTGGTGACTGAGGAAGATTACATGCGAACCAAACCTCTTATTTCAGATGACAAGGTTTCCTCATGGTGACCGCGAGAAGACAGAGGCACCGTTCTTCATATTGCTACTCACCTTTTCCCTCATACTTCTTACGGCAGTACCCCATAATGCTTAACACAGTACTGAAATCAGAAATTCTACTTGGAACTGTTCGACACCAAGGGCAGCCAAACCACTGCCAGATAGCACTTTTTCAAATTAAATTCTCAGCTGTCTCTCTCACAGTCAGGTCAAAGCCCTGCCTATCTTGCTTGCCTAAGAGCAGTATGTTATTTTAGGCAACTGTAGATAGTAAACAAAATTGAAGACTTTTTCCAGGGGCATGTCACAGACATTTCACCAGGAGACAACTTTTGCTATCCATTCCTAGAGATCATAGAATATAAAATGCTAAGTACAAAATAGATTTCATGGGTTAATATTTGACCTTTTATTGATTTTCTTATTAATCAAAGAAAAATATGATAGCCAGTCAAGATAGACTATCATTTATAATAAATTGTGTTGATATAAATAAAATAAAGTATCAAAAATATGACGGTACTTATGATTCATATTTAATTTTGCTTAAGATTAAAATATATGGCCAGGTGTGGTGGCTCACGCCTGTAATCCCAGCATTTTGGGAGGCCAAGGTGGGCAGATCGCAAGGTCAGGAGTTCGAGGCCGGCCTGCCCAACATGGCAAAACCCCATATCTACTAAAAATACAAAAAATTAGTTGGGCATGGTGGCAGGTGCCTGTAATCCCAGCTACTCAGGAGGCTGAGGCAGGAGAATCACTTGAGGCGGAGGTTGCAGTTAGCCAAGATCGTGCCACTGCACTCCAGCCTGGGTAACAAAAGTGAAACTCCATCTCAAAAAAAAAAATTTTTAATTAAAATATATTTACAGGATCATCTCTGGCACTGTTTGAATATGTTTTTAAGTTGGAAAGTCATATTGGAATGAATGTGCTTTTTATTTTTTGGAGAATATAATAGTAGATTCTACAGAAGGATAGGGCAAAATTATGCTATCATATGGTGATTAAGATAATACCAAATGTCTGATTGTCAAGTCATATTCAAAGGAATTGCTGATAGTTAAAGAATACAGGCAATTACAAGACCTAAACAACGTATGCAGAAGTCCGAGACCATCTCTGCCGCTCACATGGTCCTTCCTTATTACATTAGGATGCACTGTCGTTCAGATTTAGTATCTGAAATTCTAAGCTTGTTTGCTTAAAAAAAAAAGCCATTTTGGTTATAAAATATCTCCAATGTATACCTCCATTAATTAAAAGAAAAAGATGACATTTTTCCAAGAAACCATACCCTAACACATTACTAAATTCATTTTGTTTACAATAAGCCTCCTAGATACATCACGTTATGTGACTACATGCATTTTTTAGATAGATACTCTGTATTTTCTGATAGTGAATATCATTACCGTGTTTGCCACAAGGTTTTATTAACTTCTGCACAAGACAATTTGATCGGATCACTCTTTTTTTTTTCCTCCCAGGAAAGAGGTTAACATTCTACTGTTAATATATTCCTTCACAGTGATGATACATGAGTTGCCCCAACTGGTACATTGTTGAGAATAAAATTTATATTTTTAATTACTATATAATTTCAACCAGTAAAAACCAGTATTGTCTGGAACAAACAAAGGCACGGTCAAACTAGACACTGTAACCATGTAGCACTAAGGTTGCCTTGTAGACATACCAGAAAACAGACATGGGAAATTATCAAAAACAATATTACAAGCTAGTAATGAATGTTAACCTATAATGCTTGACAAAAATAATGTATTTTGTTTTGCCTTAGCATGTGGGGTTGAGAATCATTGTCAAGATGATGCTTTGAGGGAGGACCCAAAACTCTGGGTCTTTTGTTGTTGTTGCTGTTGCTTTCTTTTTTTAAAAAAAATATATTTTTTTTTTCTGTTCTCTTTTCTGTGTACCATACATATCTCTAAGGCTCGGGGAATTAAACAGCTTCCTTTTGCATGACCTGAATACAATTTTCTGTATATTACTCCAAAATTTCAAGAGTTCTAAATTTTAGGGACAAAATAGAAAACATATGCAGTCTTTTTTGAAGGTGGCTTAGAAAAAGGCTTTCTTTCTAAATTATGAGTGTAAGATGTAAGCAAGTCTCCAAGATTTATATTAGTGAACACACAAAGTTCCAGAATAAAGGCTAGGGATAGACCATTCACAGCAGGTTCCAAGACAGATTCTAAATGATGTCAACATGGCCCATCATTTGCCAAGCTCTATATGCATGGGGTAGCTTCTTGGCCCTGGGCAGCTACCCCATCTTATAACTTTTACATCTGGAGGCACACATTCAGCCCTAGTTAGTATCACCTTCTCCATGTTGTTAAGTTAAATTGCCTTTGGCTGCAGTAACAAAATGCTTGATTAAAACTGGCTTAAACAATAATAACGTTTATTATCTTACTTAAAAATTTCCACTGGCAAATAAGTTACAGAAGGCTCTACATGTTTATCTTTGCAAAAACTAAGATATTTTTTATCTTTCTTGAAACTCCAGGATCTTGACTTTCATCCTCAAACTTGCTCCCAGAGAAATCAAAAATAATTAATCATCACAGTCTACAGAATTTATCCAAAGGCAGACAGAAAGACATTTTCCTCATGGGCCTTACTTTTATTACAGAAAAATTATTTACCAGTAGACCAAGAGCAGACTTATATTTTATGAGTCAAAACTGGGTCCACAGTCATCCTAAATCATTTAACATCAAAAAGAATTACACTACTGCAATTGGGTATCTCAATCATGATTAATGACCAGAGACATATATTGCCACTCCAAATATATGGAAAAATTTAAGTTTCTGCTATAAAGGATGATGGAGAGGATAGCTGTTGGGGATGTAGCTTAGCTTGAGTCTGCCTGCCATTTTTTGAGTGTTTCTTACATTCGAGAGAGTTTGAAGTGCTTAATGTAGTTTCTATTTCTGAATCCCCACAACAACTCCATTAGGTATGTTTATAATCCTCACTTAGTGGAATTTTAAGATATATGTTTATAAAATCTGCTATTATACCTCAAAATGCTGATGTATAACAAACATTTCACAATTATCAACTTTCTAGTTTTCTCCATGAAATAGAAGTTGTTGTAGTACAAATTAAAATAATCAATTAGGGAGTCCTACTAGGAGCAATAGTTGCAGAGGTGCAACTTTGAATGCAAGGTATACTGCATGAGTTTCTGTTAAAAAGACAGGGTAATTTTATCCTGAAGTCAATTGACTGGTTATTCCAGAATTAGAAAGAAGAAACCATACAACAAACACTAAATGAACACAGAAAGTTCATTTCAGAACCCAGAAAAGGGAATTTTGTCATGCTTAAAGTTGAATGTGATGGACTTATTTCTAAAACTTTCAAAAATAGCTTTTGCATGAAATGATATACTAATGACAATTACAATTTGTTTTTCATCATATTTTTATCATATTTTGAGTAATCTGACTAGAAAGCAAATATTGTGTATCTCGGAACAATTTTCTTTGGTTTATGTTGAATTTATCATGTCCTTGATTATTGAAGAGAACAAAGTTTCTCACATATTGGAGAACTTATGTTCTTTGAAATCATAACTCCTACATTTATTTTTAAAATATTTTATTCCCACTTGGCTAAATGAGTTGTCAGTTTGTTTCTCAGCAGCCCATGATCTTATCTTAATCTAGTGTTCAAATATCCTTTTAATTTTTTGATATTTTATCTCCCCCAAAATCTAATTCCAAATGATAATTACAAGTGACAAAGAACTAAGCCTGAGATGAATCTAGAGCTTTCAGGTGAGAGAGAAGTCTGACGAAAAGCTGTCCTGCTCTGACCTCAGAAAAGGATAAGGTTCAAGTTGGTCTCTAAAGCCTTCCACTGCCTCACATACTCAGTTTTCTGTGTCTCCTTTCTTCAGCATTCAACTCTATCACTCTCTTGACATGACTTTCATCGAGGTGAGTGGCTGTTCTCTACAGCCAAGGAACCCCTCTCTTGTTTGATCTTCCTCTTGTATTTGATGTTTTTGTAACACTTTTATTTATAACACAATCTTCTTAACTCCTTTGATGTCAGCCTCTTCCTTTTTGGAATCTTCCACAATTTTATCTCATTGTCTGCTTAAATTATTCCTCTTGTAAGTACCACATGAATGCAGATGCTCAGAAGGTCCTGTACTCTATTTTTTCCTAGATATTCATACCCAAACTCAAGTTAATGTGATGTTTCCAAATTACAAGTCTAATCTTGTTATTCTCTGGCTGAAAGTCCTGAATGAGCTGCCCACAACTTTCAAAATACACAAAATCCTTCTTCATTCTAGGTGTGCCACATACTCCTACAGGAACCCTCCTCCAATTCTACTGAACTGATTGTAATTATCAAATGCTCATTGCTGTTTACCCTCAGTGCTTTTGTTCATTCTAATTTTCTTCCTCGAACATTTTTTCCTTACCATGTTTTCTGGTTAAATTGTGAAAATCTGTTAGGGAACTTTCCTTGGGTCTTCTACCTAGTAAACATCCTGAGACCCTTCTCAAGTCCATATAAATGTTTCCCAGCTTATCCATTCCACTATGGCCTAGGAAGACAAAATGCTTCTCCAAATCAGGAGGTGTGTATTAGTCCATTTTCATACTGCTATAAAGAACAGCCCGAGGCTGGATGACTTACAAAGGAAAGAGGTTTAATCGACTCACAATTCAGCCTGGCTGGGGAGGGCTCAGGAAACTTACAATCATGGCAGAAAACGAAGGAGATGTGAGGCACCTTCTTCACAAGGCAGCAGGAAGGAGAAGTGTCGAGCAAAGGTGCAAGAACCCCTCATAAAACCATCAAATCTCGTGAGAACTCACTCACTATCATGAGAACAGCATGGGGGAAACCATGCCCATGTTTCAATTACCTCCACCTGGTCTCTCCCTTGACATGTGGGGTTACATTATGGGGGTTACAATTCAAGATGAAATTCAGGTGGGAACACAAACCATATCAACCTGTGAGCATCTACTATTGAGCATGTGCTCAGCACTGGGCAAAAGATTAACAAGAAAATGCCTTGCCTTTGGGTCACTTGCAATCGGGGGGCTATGCACGCCACCAGTCCACTTAATACATATATCTGTATAGTATATCGAGATATAGGTGTACATTTGTTTGTTTGTAGAAAAAACAAATTTTGCAAACTCATGGAGCATCAGAGAAAGAAAATAATACCTAATCTGATACTTAAAGGAGAAGTAATTATTGTTAAGTTCACAAATGTGATGAAAACTTTCCAAACAGATGGTACATCAGGAACAAAGACCTAAAGGCATCACACAATCAACTGTAAGTGAAGCATTTTAAGTAAATCCACATTTACTCAAACCATGAAAATCAAAGTTGTGAGTAGTAAGAAGTCAGTCTGGGGAGGAGGGCAGGCTTCAGTGCAGAGCCTGAATTTCAGATGTTGCTGAGTGGGAGGCAGTTATAATAACCTATGCAAGCATTTATCAAGACAGGACCTGAGGATATATATTATCAGGGATTGTTGGGAGTTTCAAATACGTAATTTGTAGTTTTCATTTTGATTATACATTGGAATCATCTTGATGACCACCTTATACCCAACTACTGACATATAATTTCAGCAGCTGCAGTTGGGATCATGATTAAAATGACAAAAATCCCCAAGTAGTATTACTTTACTTGCCACAAACTATAGAGAAAATAAAAGAGGCACAAAACAGGCAAAATAATATATTTGCAGTAAGTGAAGGTCAAATGGTAAGGTACAAGTGAAAGTTTCAAAGAAAGTTCAGTAAAACAAAACAACTAGGAGAAAAATGATGTCACCCCTTTGCATGTTGCAGAATGGATACAGTGAATTGTAGATAATCAGTGGACAGCAGAAAAATACAAACCTGAGAAGGATAATTTAATTTCAGCAAAATGTCATTCATCAATTAAAAATAATACATTGAAAATTGTTTAATTCATATATAATTATATCTCCATTTAATTTTTAATTAAATTTGCATTTTTTGTCTGATAGAAGTCATATCCATGAAGAGTTTATACCTAGATTTTATGCTTTATATATTTATGGAACATGCTGAAAGTAAGTGTATTCAATCTTTTAGGTCCTGAATATTTATTTTCCTTCAAAGAGGATTTGGAGCTTATTGCTTTCCAACTAGAAGGTTAAAATTCTGATTTCACATTAGAAGGTCATCATTCCAGTTACCAGAAAAGGAAGGAGAACAGCATGAAGGAAAGGTCTGCAGAGACAACTCTCGCCTTAGGAGACTTCAAAGGGATTGGGGAAAATAAATGCCCTCATCTCACTCTCCTGCCTTTCTCTGACCATCTGCTGGGATTTCAGTGGCCAATAGGAGGGAGAGGAAAATCCCTGTTGATGTGGCAAGAAATCAGCATCCTGGAGTGAGACAAGGTGAAGAAGGGCAGAACCAATATGGAATGCCAAACTGGAGATCCCCAGCACAGCTGCTTCCCAAAACAGTTTTTAAAAAATGAAAAACAAGACATTCTGTTGGTAAAAATATGAAGACTTCTGTTTACATTCTTTGCTTAAATGTATGTGTTTCTAGCTTAAAAAAAGAGTGTCTGTGAATCATTTTTATGAAGTGAAAATTATGAGTATTGAACTTGTTAATCTAAAAATTCTCTCTCTTTTTAAAAGTACAGTCTTATATTTAGAAAGAAATTTAACTAATGGGGTGATAAGGGCAGGCCGCAAGCCAAGAAAGTGATAAAAGGATTAACTAATCCAAGGCAAAAAGGCCTTTATTTTTTTAAAGAGTCAGTTGTAAATCTTCCAATAGCAAAAGTTCAGATTTAAAAAGGTGGGAGGCTGATGCACATCCTGCACATGCACCCCGGAACTTAATAATAATAATGATAATAATAATAAATAAGTACTAAAAAATTTTTAAAAAGAAAAGAAAGGTGGGAGGGATGAATGTCTTCCCCAGTCCCCTATCCATTGGTTAAAGAATAATTTACAAATCTCTTTGTTTTCTAAAACACTTTTTTTCTAATTTTAAAGATAAATGTTAAATTCAATTTACATTTTAAAATGTGTTTAAAAAACATACATTGTATAACAAAACTGAAAAGTTTATTATTTTACCTTAATTGCTTTAGAAGAATATTTTGTTTTTCTTCGTGGAAATGAAAAGTTACTAGTAATACAAATTTGGAAATTTGGGACATATCAAATCTGCAAGTATTTGCATTTCTTAACTAAACGTAGACAAAATCTTAAATAAATGAAACAGGAATTTAGAATTGTCATTGAAAGGTTTTAGGATTTAAGTTAAAATTTTGTAAACTAGGGGGTGGAGCCAAGATGGCCAAATAGGAACAGCCCTGGTCTACAGCTCCCAGCGTGAGCGATGCAGAAGATGGGTGATTTCTGCATTTCCGTCTGAGGTACCGGGTTCATCTCACTAGGGAGTGCGAGACAGTGGGCGCAGGACTGTGGGTGCAGCGCACCGTGTGCGAGCCGAAGCAGGGTGAGGCATTGCCTCACTCGGGAAGCGCAAGGGGTCAGGGAGTTCCCTTTCCTAGACAAAGACAGGGGTGACAGACGGCACCTGGAAAATCAGGTCACTCCCACTCTAATACTGCACTTTTCCGATGGGCTTAAAAAACGGCACACGAGGAGATTATATCCTGCATCTGGCTTGGAGGGTCCTCTGCCCACGGAGTCTCACTGATTGCTAGCACAGCAGTGTGAGATTAAACTGCAAGGTGGCAGAGAGGCTGGGGGAGGGGCGTCCACCATTGCCCAGGTTTGATTAGGTAAACATAGCAGCTGGGAAGCTCGAATGGGGTGGAGCCCACCACAGCTCAAGGAGGCCTGCCTGCCTCTGCAGGCTCCACTTATGGGGGCAGGGCACAGACAAACAAAAAGACAGCAGGAACCTCTGCAGACTTAAATGTCCCTGTCTGACAGTTTGAAGAGAGTAGTGGTTCTCCCAGCATGCAGCTGGAGATCTGAGAACGGGCAGACTGCCTCCTCAAGTGGGTCCCTGACCCCCGAGCAGCCTAACTGGGAGGCACCCCCCCAGTAGGGGCAGACTGACACCTCACATGGCCAGGTACTCTTCTGAGACAAAAGTTCCAGAGGAACAATCAGGCAGTAGCATTCGCGGTTCACAAAAATCCGCTGTTCTGCAGCCACCGCTGCTGATACCCAGGCAAACAGCATCTGGAGTGGAAGTCTAGCAAACTCCAACAGACCTGCAGCTGAGGGTCCTGTCTGTTAGAAGGAAAACTAACAAACAGAAAGGACATCCACACCAAAAACCCATCTGTACATCACCATCATCAAAGACCGAAAGTAGATAAAACCACAAAGATGGGGAAAAAACAGAGCAGAAAAACTGGAAACTCTAAAAAGTAGAGCACCTCTCCTCCTCCAAAGGAATGCAGTTCCTCACCAGCAACGGAACAAAGCTGGACGCAGAATGACTTTGACGAGTTGAGAGAAGAAGGCTTCAGACAATCAAACTACTCCGAGCTACAGGAGGAAATTCAAGCCAAAGGCAAAGAAGCTAAAAACTTTGAAAAAGAAATAGACGAATGTATAACTAGAATAACCAATACAGAGAAGTGCTTAAAGGAGCTGATGGAGCTGAAAGCCAAGACTCAAGAACTATGTGAAGAATGCAGAAGCCTCAGGAGCCCATGTGATCAACTGGAAGAAAGGGTATCAGCGATGGAAGATGAAATGAATGAAATGAAGCGAGAAGGGAAGTCTAGAGAAAAAAGAATAAAAAGAAATGAACAAAGCCTCCAAGAAATATGGGACTATGTGAAAAGACCAAATCTACGTCTGATTGGTGTACCTGAAAGTGATGGGAAGAATGGAACCAAGTTGGAAAACACTCTGCAGGATATTATCCAGGAGAACTTCCCCAATCTAGCAAGGCAGGCCAACATTCAGATTCAGGATACACAGAGAATGCCACAAAGATACTCCTCGAGAAGAGCAACTCCAAGACACATAATTGTCAGATTCACCAAAGTTGAAATGGAGGAAAAAATGTTAAGAGCGGCCAGAAAGAAGGGTCAGGTTACCCACAAAGCCCATCAGACTAACAGCAGATCTCTCGACAGAAACTCTACAAGCCAGAAGAGGGTGGGGGCCAATATTCAACATTCTTAAAAAAAGAATTTTCAACTCAGAATTTCATGTCCAGCCAAACTAAGCTTCATAAGTGAAGGAGAAATAAAATACTTTACAGAAAGCAAATGCTGAGAGATTTTGTCACCACCAGGCCTGCCCTAAAAGAGCTCCTGAAGGAAACACTAAACATGGAAAGGAAAAACTGGTACCAGCCACTGTAAAATCATGCCAAATTGTAAAGATCATCGAGGGTAGGAAGAAACTGCATCAACCAATGAACAAAATAACCAGCTAACATCATAATGACGGTATCAAATTCACAGTTAACAACATTAACTTTAAATGTAAATGGACTAAATGCTCCAATTAAAAGACACAGACTGGCAAATTGGATAAAGAGTCAAGACCCATCAGTGTGCTGTATTCAGGAAACCCATCTCATGTGCAGAGACACACATAGGCTCAAAACAAAAGGATGGAGGAAGATCTACCAAGCAAATGGAACACAAAAAAAGGCAGGGGTTTCAATCCTAGTCTCTGATAAAACAGACTTTAAACCAACAAAGATCAAAAGAGACAAAGAAGGCCATTACATAATGTAAAGAGATCAATTCAACAAGAAGAGCTAACTATCATAAATATATATGCACCCAACAAGGAGCACCCAGATTCATAAAGCAAGTCCTTAGTGACCTACAAAGAGACGTAGACTCCCACCCAATAATAATGGGAGACTTTAACACCCCACTGTCAACATTAGACAGATCAACGAGACAGAAAGTTAACAAGGATACCCAGGAATTGAACTCAGCTCTGCACAAAGTGGACTTAATAGACATCTATAGAACTCTCCACCCCAAATCAACAGAATATACATTTTTTTTCAGCACCACACCACACCTATTCCAAAATTGACCACACAGTTGGAAGTAAAGCTCTCCTCAGCAAATGTAAAAGAACAGAAATTATAACAAACTGTCTCTCAGACCACAGTGCAATCAAACTAGAACTCAGGATTAAGAAACTCACTCAAAACCACTCAACTACATGGAAACTGAACAACCTGCTCCTGAATGACTACTGGGTACATCACAAAATGAAGGCAGAAGTAAAGATGTTCTTTGAAACCAACGAGAACAAAGACACAGCATACCAGAATCTCTGGGACACATTCAAGGCAGTGTGTAGAGGGAAATTTATAGCACTAAATGCCCACAAGAGAAAGCAGGAAGATCCAAAATTGACACCCTAACATCACAATTAAAAGAACTAGAAAAGCAAGAACAAATACACTCAAAAGCTAGCAGAAGGCAAGAAATAACTAAAATCAGAGTAGAACTGAAGGAAATAGAGACACAAAAAACCCTTCAAAAAATTAAGGAATCCAGGAGCTGGTTTTTTGAAAAGATCAACAAAATTGATAGACCGCTAGCAAGACTAATAAAGAAGAAAAGAGAGAAGAATCAAATAGATGCAATAAAAAATGATAAAGGGGATATCACCACTGATCCCACAGAAATACAAACTACCATCAGAGAATACTACAAACACCTCTATGCAAATAAACTAGAAAATCTAGAAGAAATGGATAAATTCCTCGACACATACACCCTCCCAAGACCAAACCAGGAAGAAGTTGAATCTATGAATAGACCAATAACAGGCTCTGAAATTGTGGCAATAATCAATAGCTTACCAACCAAAGAGTCCAGGACCAGTTGGATTCACAGCCGAATTCTACCAGAGGTACAAAGAGGAAATGGTACCATTCCTTCTGAAACTATTCTAATCAGTAGAAAAAGAAGGAATCCTCCCTAACTCATTTTATGAGGCCAGCATCATCCTGATACCAAAGCCTGGCAGAGACACAACCAAAAAAGAGAATTTTAGACCAATACTCTTGATGAACATTGATGATGCAAAAATCCTCAATAAAATACTGGCAAACCGAATCCAGCAGCACATCAAAAAGCTTATCCACCAGATCAAGTGGGCTTCATCCCTGGGATGCAAGGCTGGGTCAACATACGCAAATCAATAAATGTAATCCAGCATATAAACAGAACCAAAGACAAAAACCGCATGATTATCTCAATAGATGCAGAAAAGGCCTTTGACAAAATTCAACAACCCTTCATGCTAAAAACTCTCAATAAATTAGGTATTGATGGGACGTACCTCAAAATAATAAGAGCTATCTATGACAAACCCACAGCCAATATCATACTGAATGGGCAAAAACTGGAAGCGTTCCCTTTGAAAACTGGCACAAGACAGGGATGCCCTCTCTCACCACTCCTATTCAACATGGTGTTGGAAGCTCTGGCCAGGGCAATTAGGCAGGAGAAGGAAATAAAGGATATTCAATTAGGAAAAGAGGAAGTCAAATTGTCCCTGTTTGCAGATGAGATGATTGGGTACCTAGAAAACCCCATTGTCTCAGCCCAAATTCTCCTTAAGCTGATAAGCAACTTCAGCAAAGTCTCAGGATACAAAATCAATGTACAAAAATCACAAGCATTCTTATACACCAATAACAAACAAACAGAGAGCCAAATCATGAGTGAACTACCATTCACAATTGCTTCAAAGAGAATAAAATACCTAGGAATCCAAATTACAAGGGACGTGAAGGAACTCTTCAAGGAGAACTACAAACCATTGCTCAATGAAATAAAAGAGGATAGAAACAAATGGAAGATCATTCCATGCTCATGGGTTGGAAGAATCAATATCGTGAAAATGGCCATACTGCCCAAGGTAATTTATAGATTCAATGCCATCCCCATCAAGCTATCAATGACTTTCTTCACAGAATTGGAAAAAACTAAAGTTCATATGGAACCAAAAAAGAGCCCGCATCGCCAAGTCAATCCTAAGCCAAAAGAACAAAGCTGGAGGCATCATGCTACCTGACTTCAAACTGTACTACAAAGCTACAGTAACCAAAATGGCATGGTACTGGTACCAAAATAGAGATATAGATCAATGGAACAGAACAGAGCCCTCAGAAATAATGCCGCATATCTACAACTATCTGGTCTTTGACAAACCTGACAAAAACAAGCAATGGGGAAAGGATTCCCTATTTAATAAATGGTGCTGGGAAAACTGGCTAGCCATATGTAGAAAGCTGAAACTGGATCCCTTCCTTACACCTTATACAAAAATTAATTCAAGATGGATTAAAGACTTACATGTTAGACCTAAAACCATAAAACCCCTAGAAGAAAACCTAGTCATTACAATTCAGGACATAGGCATGGGCAAGGACTTCATGTCTAAAACACCAAAAGCAATGGCAACAAAAGCCAAAATTGACAAATGGGATCTAATTAAACTATAGAGCCTCTGCACAGCAAAAGAAACTACCATCAGAGTGAACAGGCAACCTACAAAATGGGAGAAAATTTTTGCAACCTACTCATCTGACAAAAGGCTAATATCCAGAATCTACGGTGAACCCAACCAAATGTACAGGAAAAAAACAAACAACCCCATCAAAAAGTGGGCGAACGACATGAACAGACACTTCTCAAAAGAAGACATTTATGCAGCCAAAGAACACATGAAAAAATGCTCATCATCACTGGCCATCAGAGAAATGCAAATCAAAACCACAGTGAGATACCATCTCACACCAGTTAGAATGGCAATCATTAAAAAGTCAGGAAACAACAGGTGCTGGAGAGGATGTGGAGAAATAGGAACACTTTTACACTGTTGGTGGGACTGTAAACTAGTTCAACCATTGTGGAAGTCAGAGTGGCGATTCCTCAGGGATCTAGAACTAGAACTACCATTTGACCCAGCCATCCCATTACTGGGTATATACCCAAAGGACTATAAATCATGCTGCTATAAAGACACATGCACACATATGTTTATTGCGGCACTATTCACAATAGCAAAGAATTGGAACCAACCCAAATGTCCAACAACAATAGACTGGATTAAGAAAATGTGGCACGTATACACCATGGAATACTATGCAGCCATAAAAAATGATGAGTTCATGTCCTTTGTAGGGACATGGATGAAACTGGAAACCATCATTCTCAGTAAACTATCACAAGGACAAAAAACCAAACACCGCATGTTCTCACTCATAGGTGGGAATTGAACAATGAGAACACATGGACACAGGAAGGGGACCATCACACTCCGGGGACTGTTGTGGGTTGGAGGGAAGGGGGAGGGATAGCATTAAGAGATACACCTAATGCTAAATGTCGAGTTAATGGGTGCAGCACACCAACATGGCAGATGGATACATATGTAACAAACCTGCACATTGTTCACATGTACCCTAAAACTTAAAGTACAATAATAAAAAAAGAAAAAAAATTTTGTAAACTAACACAACTCTAAAAATTTGAATTTATAAACAGAATTTATAGGATCTATAAAATAATATTATATTTAGTATTTATTTATACCTTGTAAACCTTTTCTAAAATTGTTCAGTAGTTTTTGGAAGTCAAAATTTGTCATGGAAATAGATTTATAATTTCCAATAGCCTCTGAAATTTTGGATTTCACAAGAGGGATTCATGTGGTTAAAATTAGAATGCTTAAAAAACAAACCTGTGAAGTAAGGTTGGATTTGTCGCATTAGTCAAAAGGAGATTTTTGACTAAACCTCTACAGCATATATTTGCATATACTGTTCTGGGCTAATCATGAGAAATTCCCAGAGAGGCATCGTCTCCTGAATTTTCCTACAGGAAATCTGAAGATTTTGACTGCTATTGGGTCCAAACAAGACCACCTGAGAGAACCAGTTGGAGTGATACATAGCAACCATTGGTACAATATAAATACTGTAACATGATCATGAATAGTATAACACATTAAATGTGAAAGAACTTTTTTTTGAGACAGTGTCTTGCTCTCCTCCCACTTCAGCCTCCCGAGTACCTGGGACTATAAGTGTATGCCACCACACCTGGCTAATTTTTGTATTTTTTGTAGAGGCGAGGTCTCACTATGTTGTCCAGTCTTGTCTCAAACTCCTGAGTGCAAGTGATCAGCCCACCTCACCCTCCCAAAATGCTGGGATTACAGGTGTGTGCCACTGTGTCCGGCCAAAAAAGATATTTCATATCATAATGTAAGAACAAGTTTGTGGTAATTCCATATCTCTAAGCTGAAACATGCTCTGGTGCCACAAAGCAGAATATGTGTCCAAGGTTAATGGAATCATATCAAAAGTGCACGTAAAGGAATTCCCATGGAATGAGCTGTTGACAGTTTGAGCATCCAAAGATGAATAAACACTTTAGTTAATTGAAAAACATCCAATCCATAAAGAATTGAGTTCATAATGATACTTCAAACGAAGAAAAGATAATTTAAAGGTATTTTAAATTATAAAATGTATAGTTGTTGAGTCTTTTACTTCTTCATATACCTTAAAATATTAAAATAAAATATTGTGAGAGAACAGAAAAAACATGTGGAAGACTTTTAATCTCTATAAATGTATGTGTTTAAATGCCTAAATTATATAAAGCAAAAAGAATTTGGCCTTTTAAAGTAACAGCATTGTTACTATAATATAATAGTTGAATCGAGTAACTGATTTATTTAGACTTAGGAAATTATGATGAACGTTCTCAATTTATAAAGAGTGTTGCAGCATCTAAGAGAACTGAGGTTTACTGCATCTGTATGAATTTATTAAATTCTAAAAATTATTTAGCATCTAGGAAAAACTTGTTTAAAAATCAGAGAATTAGCCGGGCGCGGTGGCTCACGCTTGTAATCCCAGCACTTTGGGAGGCTGAGGCGGGCGGATCACAAGGTCAGGAGATCGAGACCACAGTGAAACCCCGTCTCTACTAAAAATACAAAAAAAAATTAGCCGGGCATGGTGGCGGGCGCCTGTAGTCCCAGCTACTCGGAGAGGCTGAGGCAGGAGAATGGCGTGAACCCGGGAGGCAGAGCTTGCAGTGAGCCGAGATTGCGCCACTGCACTCTAGCCTGGGTGACAGAGCGAGACTCCGTCTCAAAAAAAAAAAAAAAAAATCAGAGAATTGAAGTACTTTAAAAGGAAACAGAATTTTTAAAATATAGATTAATGTATGTAAAGATAGTTAATTCAGTTGTGAATGAGATCAAAGATACCTTAAAAGTGATAGACGTTTAGTAGACATATATTAAATGATAATTTGTACAAGGGAAACTAAAATTATCAAAGAGAATATCTAGATTTTCGCCATCCTATGGTATTTTTCCTTATCAAGGGAAAAGGCTGACCAAGTCCATGAAAAAAGACTCAAAACCCCAGAGCCGGCTCTAAAGAACCCACAGCAACCTTGGGACCAGGGTGTGACGTGGAGCCCCTTGTGGATCTTCCTCCCCATCACTTTTCATGTCCTGCTCCCTCAACTCTTTTCCTGAGGTGGTTGACGATGAAAACCAATAGACTCATGATTACATAGGCGTAAACATGGGGCTATATCACCACAAAATGAAGAAAATAAGAGAAAAAGTTTCTTTTCAATTATAAAGATATCTGCAAGTCACATAGAGCCAGTTAGAGAAAAAGCAAAGTTAAGTTCTTTACACAATCTTTTTCTGAGCAGAACTGAGAAGGCTGCTGTGTGTACATTATCAGCATCCCCACTTGTAAATACTAAGTGTATTTTCAAGTAAATACTAAGTGTAATTACTAAGTGTAATACTTGATCACTTGTAAATACTAAGTGTATTGGTCCATTCTCACACTGCTAATAAAGACATACCTGAGACTGGGTAATTTATAGTGGAGAGAGGTTTGATTGATTCACAGTTCCACATGGCTGGGAGGCCTCAGGAAACTTACAATCATGGTGGAAAGCACCTCTTCACCTGCCAGCAGGGGAGAGAATGAGTACCCAGCAAAGGAGGAAGCCCTATAAAACCACCAGATCTTACGAGAACTCACTCACTATCATGAGAACAACATGGGGGAAACCACCTCCATGATTCAGTTATCTCCACCTAGTCCCCCTGGACACATGAAGATGATTACAATTCAAGGTGAGATCTGCTTGGGGACACAGAGTGAAACCATATCACTTAAAGGATATTAAGAAACCGGAGGATGATGTTCGCTTTGATACTGGCTGGAGAACATTACCTCCATTTCCTTTCCAGCGTGTCATTCAAAGTGAACAACAGTCTTAAGTGCACTTATGAACCTAGATGGAAAAAAAAACTAGTAATCAAATCCAACAGTGTGGAAAAAAAAAATAGAAAAAACACCAATGCAGAGATGGTTCAAAATCTTAAAATCCATTGATGTAATATACAAGAGTATCAGTTTAAAAGTAAAATAGATAAGTAAATAAATAAATAAATGAAGTATAAAGCAAAGAGAGAAATAATCTCAAGTGCATTTAATCCAAATTATCTGTTATTTTTGTTGCTGTATTGTCCAGTTTCAATATCAAGATTCTACCAGTCTTCTTTTATTGTTTGATAAACCTAGGTGTCTGTAAATGCTTCACTTGACTAAAAGAACATGGAGAGGTGTGTTCTGATGCCTTTCAGAGGTTTCACATCTTCTTTTCTATTCAATAAAGTAGATATTTTAAGAACAATAAAATAAAATAAAAGCAAACAACAGTCTCATTATTAATTCTCAATCCATAATCCTTTTTTTCTCTTAACAAGAGTTTGCAGTCACTCTGTGCATCTCTGACACTGTATTCAGACAGGACCATAAATTCCAAAATGTTCTCTGTCACCTAGAAGCTCTATGTCAACCGGAACATTTGTTTATTTCTCTAAATAACCGTTCTTATCTGATAAGTGCCGCTAATATTAGTTACAGTTTCATAAAGTCAACAGAGATAATACATGAGAAGCATTTGAATACTGTATGAATATAATAAGCTGTTGACTATAAAACTATTAGTAAGTTTTATTAGAATTATTACAATATATTGTATTTTTTTAAACTTGCTGCCTCCTCACTGATAGTTAAGATCACTACGGGATGGAATAGTCTGTTTTTATTTCTGAAAGTCCAATATTAATATGGAGTACTTAATACTATGTATAAGTGAATAAATTCTTAAATTAATTCAATAATTAGCTGGTATAATTATCCTCCAAATACCTTCTAGTTATGGAATTCTATACGCCAGTGGTAAGAGGAATACTTTAACTTGGATAAAGAGATGTCATTGCAGTCAAAAATCTCAGAACACTTTAAATCCAAAGTAGCTTGTAGTTTTCAGCCTTTCTAAAGAGAAAATATTCAAGATAATTTAGTTCTAGATTTAAAATAGAATCAGCTGTATTAAATTTAGGAAAACAAAATTGTTTTGTGATTGAGATAATTTAAGTGGAAAAAAAACTGGAATAAAGATGTAGGACATTATCCCATTATCCGTAACTATCTCTCTATCTCTCTACCTACCTACCTACCTACCTATCTAGTGTGCTCTAAACAATAAATATAAGGATGGTATAAAAATCAAATGTTTCTTATTAGTTTTGAAAACAATTTGATAAGTTTAAAAGTATATACACAGAGAGAGATAGAGAAAGAAAAAGAAAGGATATAGATGGTAGAGATACAGATACAGATGGACACAGAGACAGGAATAAAGATACAGATTTTGAAGAATGCTTAAGTGAAACAATGGTCTTCAGCTGATAAGTATGTCATCATCCAGGCGGTGGGGATTCCACTTGGGAGATGCTACAATCATGAGGAACAATGTCTCATGTCAGTGCGTGTACAGCAACTCAAAGTTACCTTAGGCTGAAACAGACATCGGCAAAGCAGTGGTTAAGGTAAATGAATGGAATCTGGATTTGGGTGGTTCACGGATTTAGTTTCATTGCTGAGGGATCTCAGAGCCATGGCATTTTGATTTTTCTCACCTTTCCTCATAGCTGCTGTGTGGCCACAAAATCACTGCTTTTCCTGTCGCATCAAATACTCATTTTAGCCATGAAGAAGAGGCAGATTGAAGGCTAGAAAAATAAAAACACCAGACAAAACAAAAAGCATGAGTCTGGAGGTGCTCACTTTTGAGGAGCTTTCCTAAAAATTCTACCTAGCAAGTTCCACTTACCACAGCCTTGGAGCCAGCCAAAGTTGGAAATGCCACTGGGAAATGTAGCTTTTTTAGCTGTCTGGATTTTCACTTCCAACAAAATCCAGGTACTGTTAACAAGGAAAAGGTGGTGAATGGATATTGGATCAGCATTTTGCAATCTCTGCAACCATTCTTTTTCTTTGACATTGTTATGTTTTACTAAATTATCTACCAAAACGTCAAATAAAACATATCTATTACTTAAATACCAACCCTGGTAAGGTCACCAATTTTTTTTTTAATTAATAAACTTTTTTAGACTAGCTTTAGGTTTAGCATAAAATTGGGCAGAAAGTATAGAGTTACCAAACACCACTCCGCATCCCACTCACAAACAGCCTCCCCCACTATCAACACCTCTCATTAGTTTGGTGCATTTGTTTTTTTTGTTGTTGGAGACAGAGTCTCGCTCTGTCGCCCAGGCTGGAGTGCAGTGGCGCAATCTCGGCTCACTGCAAGCTCCGCCTCCCGGGTTCACGCCATTCTCCTGCCTCAGCCTCTCCGAGTAGCTGGGACTACAGGCGCCTGCCACCACACCCGGCTAATTTTTTTTTTTTGTATTTTTAGTAGAGACGGGGTTTCACCGTGGTCTCGATCTCCTGACCTTCTGATCCGCCCACCTCGGCCTCCCAAAGTGCTGGGATTACAAGCGTGAGCCACCACGCCCGGCCTGTTTGGTGCATTTGTTAACCACCAACGAGTCAATATATAGGCAGGTCATTATCTGCCAGAGTTTATAGTTTTCTTGAACTTTCATTCTGTGTTGTACATTCTATTGGTTTTGATAGAAGTGTAATTATGTGTGTCGATTATTGGAGTGTGAAACAGAATGGTTTCAATGCCCTAAAAATCCCGTGTTCCACCTATTCATATCTCACTTCCCCAAAACCTCTGGCATCCACCAAACTTTTCACTGCCTCTGTAGCTTTCCTTTTTCCGGAATGTAATATACTCAGAGTCATACAGTTATGTAGTCTTTTCGTATTGACATCTTCACTTAGCAATATGCATTTACGGTTCCTGTGTGTTTCTGTGACTTGATAGCTTATTTCTTTTTAGTATTGAACAATATTCTATTGTACGGAAGTACCAGTTTATTTGTTCACCTGCTGAAGGGCATTTTAATTGCTTCCAGGTTTTGACAATAATGAATAAAGCTGATATAAACATTTATGTGCAGGGTTTTTTGTGGACATATGTTTGACTACCATTTAATTTTAGTCACATTGCCTAACAAGTATTTGCAGAAGTGTCAGATGTTCAAAGTCCTCTGGTGCTGAAGAATAACTGAATTACAATATTTAACAATTTAAATTCATTTTTCATTAATAAAAAGTACAGTACTATTACCTGTATCAAACATAATCCTCCACAGTAAAAGTGTGTATGGAATTACCAATTCAATAAGACATAAACATAACATTACTTTTTATATTGAAAGTAGTTTCATAGTATCTAGATTCACTTCCTACATTGATATTAACATAAACACTTTGAAATATACTTGTGGCATGTCTTTTGATGTCAAGCTATATATTGCTGTAATAACAAACACTGCTTTGAATTCCATTTCTAAGAGTTTATTGTTAATCTTATTTGCTTATTTCAGGTAAAAATCAGAAACCTTTTCTGTGAGTAAGTCTTCTCCCAAACATGTCTATGTTTAAGACTAATCCTTTTTTTTCACATGCCATTGGTTCCAAGTTTCTAATTTACTTCTATTATTTCTTATTTCATTTAAACCAAATCCAGATGCTTCATCCCACTATTTGAGGTCCACCAAGCCCTGCAATCCCTCAGTCAACTTCTTACTTAATTGCATACAACTCCAAACTACTTTCTAATTGACTTATGCTATTTTTAGTGGCTTTGCATATTATTTCATTTTCCAGCTCATATGGTTCTTTCTCTCTGTTCCTTTTTCCCAGTCTAAATTTTTCAAATTCTTTAAGTACAAAAGAACCCTCCTATTGCCATTTCTCTAGGTATCCAATAAACTCTGCCCTAATACGTCATAAAACACCAGATGCTCTATTCAAACATCTACATTTTGGTCTATTCAGCCTTCAGTGAGCACTTAGCTGATCTCATTGCCAGCTGAGTCCTAATTCAGATACCCACCTCTGTTAGAGCAAATGAATGCAGTTTAGCATGGAGTCAAAATTAAGCTAGGGCAATTTTAGCACATTTTCTGTCTAAATATCACATTCCAAACTCAAGCTTTATTGGGTTAGTGTATTAGTCTATTTTCACATTGCTCTAAAGAACAACCTGAGACTAGGTAATTTATAGAGGAAAGAGGTTTAATTGACTCAAACACAGTTCGTATGGCTTGGGAGGCCTCAGGAAACTTACAATTATGGCAGAAGGTGAAGGAGAAGCAAGCACCTTCTTCACAAGGTGGCAGAAGAGAGAGGCAGAGAGGAAGTGCCACACTTTTGAACCATCAGATCTGGTGAGGACTCACTCACTATCATGAGAACTACATGGGAAAAACCACCCCCATGATACAATCACCTCCCACCAGATTCCTCCCTATCATGTGGGGATTACAATTCAAGATGAGATTTGGGTGGGGACACAGAGCCAAACCACATCAGTTAATCTTTTAGCAAAATTGAACTGACATGTGGATTTCATAGCATCTCATTCCAGCAAGAGCCTATATATCATAAATTTCTTCATAGTAAAATTTGCTTAACAGTAACAGAGAATTTCTGCTCTCAGATATGTCTCAGCTCCACCCTGATCATGAACTAACTCAGAATTTCAGGTATGTTCTCAGACCTTTAAGTTTATTTCGTATATTCAGTATTGCTTTTATTTAATCCTATTATATAATTTTAGTATGATTTTATACCTAAGATTTTGACAAAATGTTCTATTTCCCTTTTTCATTTCTGTCTTCTTAAAATGAAGATGGCATTTATCCAAAATATGTTTACTTCTAAAAAGATATCCTACTTGAGATTTTTAACTCAAAATGGGAAAAAGATCACATTTTCCAAAAATTTATTTGAAAGGTGAAGAACAAATTAAACAATGGTATTTTATTTTACTTCTTGAATCTTCTAAGTCTAAGGCATACCCAAAAGTAGACTCAGGATTTTAAAGTGTTCTTATTTTGTGTAAAATGTTAATTTACTTTTTTTTGTTTTTGCTTTATCTTTGACTACAAAAGATATTTCTAAAATGGTTTATGTTCTAAGGCATGCATTTCATGCCACTATGACAGGCTTTGCACTACAGATGACATGAATGGAAAGAAAGCAGAACAAGCCAAAACAAATACAACATGAAGAATTTTAAATGCTAAGGGAAAATAAAGTTTATATAACCTCTGTATTTCTTTCAGAAGGACTATAAGCTGAAAATACTGCTTTCAAAAGAAAAACAATGATCAAAATAATAACTTTAAATTGTATTACAATTATCTTATCCTCAAACCTTTTTGTTTCTTTCTTGGCATAAAATAAAAGATTAAATGAAGATTTAAATCACTCACCTAGCATTAAAACCTCAAGAGTCTAACACTACCATTTTTAGGTGTTTGCACATTTTAAAATAATGTATTTGTATATATTGTAACAACCTTATAAAACTGTCAGAAAATAGGCCTATTGTGTTCCTTCTGTTTAAATAGTAAGACAAATGATTTCAAAGAAAAATTCCCAAGTATAACATTCAATAGCACAAGTTCTGTGAGCCAGTTCAGTGTGTTCACATATACTGATACATCTTTAGAGTGAAGCTTTATGAATATCGTTATAGATTTTTTAGCCTAATGTACACAGTCTTTCAAAGCATGCAAAATGCTTTTTAATTAATATGAAATTATCTATAACATGAGAAGAAAATACAGCTTAATTTTCCTTTTCAGTTTATAAATTTAAAAAAACACAGTAAAAACATACAAAGTCTGTTATGTTCTTATTCCTTAATGGAATTATTATTTTCTTTAGATCCTGACTCATTTAGAATTTGATCCATGATGGCACTTATAAAGAACAATTAGTAATTTCTTTCATTTAATTGTCCCCATGAGGAAAAGAAATAAAAAGTTGCTTTTTCTATTGGTATAAGTGGTAATTGCAAATGTATTTGGACTCAGTGATTACCGTTTTTTACTCATTCAACCATTTCTATTAATTGAGTGACAACCCATTCTGCAGTTGAAAGAGCTTTAATTATTTGAAGGTTGAACACCAAACAATTGTGTGTGTGTGTGTTGTGTGTGTATGTGTGTGTGTGTGTGTGTGTGTGTGTGTGCAAAAGCACTGGTTTTATATGTTTTTATGTTGGTCTTTACCAAACTGAGAAGTGTGGAGATATTGTTAAGGTTTTTGTCTTTTACGCAATGTTATTGAAATGTAATTTACATGGCATGAAATTCACCCTTTTAAAGTGTAAAATTTCATGTTTTTCAGTATATTCAAAGAGTTGTGCAACTATCATCTAATCTAATTTTAGAACAATTTTTGCATTCCTAAAATAAAAGAAGAAACCAAGGAGCAGGTTTGCCAACTTGTCTGATTCTGTTGAGACAGAACACCCACACACACAACAAGTTACATAAGGCAGCTTTGTTACTTACAGATAGGCAGCGAGGGACAACAGATGTCTAGGATCCAGGATGAGCAGGTCCCCAAGGCTCAGGAAAGATGCCTGGGGTGGAGGGAGTGCTGTCTGCACATGCCCCACTTACAGTGCAGCTGAGGGCCCCCAGAAAGCATCCCATCCTGGTTTTATATCTTAGGGGTTACTGGGCTAGAACACTGATGGATACACTGGGTTATAGTGTGTCCACTGGGCTAAAGCATACAAGGAAATCCTGTTTCTCGGAGGGCCTGGAACACAGCCCGACTGTTCCAGGTGGCTCCTTTTTAATCTCAGGATGTTGCATTCCCACCACATTCTGTAGTTACTCTTAAGAGCTACAAGCAAGGAAGAGGGAGTACTGGGGCTGTCTGAGACAGACCCAGGTGATTATAATTATAAGATTCAAGGGCTCAGGTGATTATAGTAGTCCTAATCTGATTATCCAGTCTAATATCTTCATTTTAAGGCCCTTAATTTAATTAGATCTGCAAAGTCCCTTTTGTCAGGCAACATATTTGCAGGCTTTGGGGATTCAAGCGTAGGCAGCTTTTGGGGGCCATCCTACCTCTTACAAGTCAACAGTTTTCCTTGTCATTTATAGGAAGGTGACATACAGCATTGACCACAAACATTTAAAATTAATGAGATGGCTATACAATAATTGTTGGTTGTTAACTGTCGAAAAATTGGTTTAAATGCAATATATGTGATTATTTAACTGATGTTATTTTTGTGCCTGTTGTCTCTACCTGTCTTTTTACAATTAATATAAATTTTTGCACAGGTTCCAGAGGACTGATCTGATAAACTCTCAGCTTCCTTCTCTGTGTTCCTGGTCACACTGCACAACTTCCACATACAGGTTCTATTTCCAGAGGAAATTTACACAAGCTCATTTGGAAATGGACCCCAGGTTTGACGTGCACTTTCTGAGTGTACTTTTCCCCTTATTCTTCCCCTTGCCTCAGCTACTCCTGTCTTCGTAGTTGTTGGCTTCTGGGTGGAAGCTGCTAGCACACTTGCTTCGAATTCAACAACCTGGATCGTGTGATCCCATGGCTGCTGATCTCTCAGGTCTGCTAGGAGTTCCAAAAGATAGCCACGTGGGCTGTCAGCTCAGTTACCCAATGGATTTCTACACTTTCCATGGTACCTGTGTAAAATGTACAGGATCCATTCTTTGCCAGTGCAGGATTTCAGGAAGCCAGGGTGTCTGTGAGCTCCTGAAAAGAGATCATTTCTTTCCAACCCCTAAAGACCCCAAACTTTGTGAGGCCTCCTGTCTTGTTTCTTTCCTCATTTTCTCAGGATGTACCCTGCCAAGGGCAGAAGAACCACAGTGACAGATAGCTTCTCAACCTTCTGTTCTGTGTCTCACCCTCGTCCTGAGCCTAGCATCTTCATGTGGTGGAAGAGATATACAATAGAAGCTCTCAGTCCTTACCAGGTCACCAAATCCAACAAGGCTCACAGCAGGGGCACTGCCCTTTGAATTGAGTTCAGTGATGGCCCATTGCCTCCCTAACATGTGAAAAAGGGCAGAGTGAAGTATGGTGAGGGGAGTGGTATCTGCCACCTACCTGGCAAGGAGAAAAGGCTCACTCATTTATATCTTGAAATACTGTCATCCCAACTACATATAACATATTTAAATTTAGATGCTTGTCTTATCTTTTTTCATTGGAATAATAAACCCATTCAAAAATGTATGTTATTTATGAATTCATAACTATTCTTTCTTTGAAATTAGCAAATCAATAATGATACACACAATGAATGGTAGTTGTAACTTAAACCAATGTATTTTCATGGTAGTTTTTAAAGTGTGGCTTTTAATTGAAAATAAATGTCTATTGTACTCACTTGTAATTGGGACCTATATAATATGCACACATGGACATAAGGGTGTGAAATAATAGACACTGGAGACTCAGAAGAGTGGGAGACGGGGGGGAAATGATGGATGAGAAATTAATTAATGAGTTCAATGCACATTATTTGGGTGATGGTTATACTAAAGCCCTGACTTCACTACACAGTGTATCCACGTAACAAAACTGCACTTGTATCCTTAAATGTATACAAATAAAAAATTTAAAAATAAATGCATGCATGACTTTGTTTTCTTAAACCTTTATTTCCCAAAAGTTTAGCCTTCACAATTCAGACTTTAAGAAAACTATTCCAGCAAAATATAACCTGAACTTATTCAGTAAAGTTAACATTAGATTCTCTATTATCTCAATTCCTATTGCTAATTAAAATTCTCATTACACTCTTCTCCAGATACTTCCAAAATTAATCTAAATAATTGATTTAGGAACTCCTCCAGTCATTCATTTCTGTGAAATCAATGACTCTAAAACTGGGTGGCATAAAAAGCAAACTCTTTTATTAAACTCATAATTTTGTGGGCCGGAAGTTCGGGCAGGGCACAGAAGGAACTGATTATTTTTGCTGCATAGTGTCTGGTCTGGGTTGTACACAAAGCTGGAAAGGCTGGAGGGACTGTGTAGGAGGAATATGCCTGACACCTGAGTCTTCTCCACTATCATCTGCCGGGGCAGCTCCACACACAGTGTGTAGCCTGGCTGGATGTCTGCAGCAGCCGATATGCTCCCTTTCCGTGATTCCTTTCCACGTGGCTAGCTTGGGCTTCATCAAAATTCTCAGTTTTCTTACTCGGTATTTGCCTTCTCAAAGAGAGAATGTCCCAGAAATGCCAGGCCATATATGCTAAACATTATCACTTCTGCCATGTGTCATAGGTTACACAATGCTGGCCGAGATTCAATATGGAAAGGGATTATGCAAGAGTATGCATACCAGGAAGCGTGGTTCATTTGAGCCTGGCTATCCTAGAATCTAACAGATGGTGCTAATTTCTTCTCATTCTTCTAATTTAATGTTTCAGTTTTATCCGGAATGTTGGATATTCTAACCACGCTATTTTGTGTTCTTTGCTTTGTGATTAAAAATACAGAAAAGGAAGTAAAATAGTCTATTTCTTAGAGGTTGCCTTGAAACCAACAAATGAATAATATTCTATTATATTAATGTTACATAGTGCTAGGTATTAAAGTATATACATAATATATAGTCCAAATGTGTAATCTATTCTAAAATTCCTCCATGGTGGAGTTGCAAAAACTAAAATGAAAATGAAAAATAAATCCAAACACAATAAAGTATTTGGGCTAATATAGGTAGGTTTGATTTTGTTGGTGCTGCTGATAAAAGATTGCAGAGAAGAGAAAGATTAGAAGCAATACTCACACACTTGGACACATTCATTCATTCTGTAGTTTCCCAAAGAGTATTGTAAAAATTCTAGATTTTGTAGTGAAATGGGTTGTGATTATGACAGGTTCAGATTGAGACTGAAGATCACTCTGTCATACAATCTCTTTCATTCTTCCCTAAAAATCATAACCTTGAAGAACGTGGTTATGCCAAAGGTGTATGAAGGAGTGCAGGGTGTGGGGAAGAAGAAATCTGTTCTAATTGCAGGTATCATTCTTTGCTCAGAAACAATTCCCTCTTAAATTCGATTTTTAGACACCCATTAACTGCAGCTATTTTTCATTGCCATCCTCTCTAGCTGGCCTAGATGGTGGCTCACTGTGAACGTAGCTTCTTTCCTACTCACATATTTATCATATAATTAAATATTTCTAATGTATCACTACAGGAAACATACGTATTTAACAATCCACCATATAAATTGTATTGAGAGGAACTATGCTAACCTTTCCCTGAATTCTTATCTAGTCCCAAAGCCTTCTTCAAAACCATTGAGTCTTATCATTGGAAAATTTTGCACTCCTAGATTACATGTTCTTATTCAAAGGATCCATTTGACCTCATGCCTATAGTTCAATAAGGCTACTGTGTTCTGCAAAGTTACCAGATAAGTGGTTTGCCACTCTCATAATTCAGAAAACAGCATATGGAACACACTTGGGAAGTGTGTGGCACACTATAGGGAGGCTCTTTCCACTGAGTATGCTGCCAACAGCAACAGCGTTGGAACATTGTTAAGAAAATATTGATTCACCATTGTACAAATACAATAAAATTCCAATTCTGCACACGGTTCCCAAACTATGGCTGAAGACGTTTCACCTCATTCTTCATCCTATCAATATACTTTATATTCTAGACTTGTCCAATTACATTATATTCTGAATGCACCATATACTTTTCCTTTTTTAATAACTCGGTTTAAACTATTCCCTCACATGTAAATGTCTAGAATACATATTGCCTTATCTTCAATTATCCAAAGCTTACAGCATTAAAGTGAAATTCCCCCTTCTATAATTTCCATATTCCTTATTAGAACTATTTTTTTTTCCTCTAGAACGCCTTTATGACTCTTGGTATCTCTGTTGCTTTCAATTTATTTTAATTTAATGTAGTCTATTATAGTTGCCTACTCTACTATTCTTTCTATTTCTTGATGTCAACCCAAGGCCTAGACCCCAGTACCCCTAATACTGACACTGTGAAAATATTAGGTGTTTAATTACTGTTACCACATGAATAAATGAATGAAGATAGCTAATGATCAGAAGTAATGGTATATTCACCATTGATTTTGAGTAAATAGAAATATTCCTGACCCTAAAACAGGGCATCCATAAAGCAGCAAGCAATTAGACCACCAGTAAGAAGCTTCAGAGAATCTATCAAATAGCTCACAGAGTGGTGATTTTTTACACTTTTCCATGTAGAATCTGCAAATATACTAAATCTGAATTGTCCTGTTTGATAAGTATTTTGTTATAATTTTAACTAAATATGCATAGCTTAAATACAAAATAAGTTTCAAAAATGAATTTAGTTATGATTTTTCTTTCATTGCCATTTTACCCATTCTTTTCAAATAACCATGAACTGGGATGAGAAGAAATGAGAAAATAGAAAAATTCGATGTCAAAATGATTTATTGTAGAACATATTTTCAAAGGAAAAGCATAAAAGAATAATGAGCTTCAAAATGCACATATTCTATGAAAGTGAAAAACAATAATACTCAAAATTAAAATGCTTTGTAAAATACAGAAGTCACTAGCTGAGGGTTTTGTGAAGTTTTGTTTATATTGTTTTCAGTCGGGTTTAGGACAAGTAGGACAAACACAACTTTCCCATTTCTATGGTTCCATATTATACCACCTGTACCAATAAAAAAGCTTTTATTCACCAGAAAGACTGCCATTGTGTGCCAGTTGAACAAATATGCATGATTCATATAATAGCCCCTTTTAAATTTAATTTGCCTGTAACTATTTTAAATGCTATTTGCCTTATCTGCTATTAGAATACACTTCAAACAAGATATATGAAAATATATAAACATATAATAAAAAATGTATTTTCTGTTTTTAAGTAATTTCAAAACCCATGTTTAAAAATACAAAATATCTTTTACCCAGCTATAATTAGAACTTTTCGAAGCCTTTCATTATTGAAAAGAAAAATGAAAAGCTCAAAACTATTTTCATACAAAAACTGAAAACTGTAATCTGAGTGTTTGCTCATATATATTTTTTATTGTTTTCTTAACTTAAAAAAATTATATTTTCTTCGTCCTTCCTTCCTTCCTTCCTTTCTTCCTTCTTTCCTTCCTCTTTCTCTCTTTCTTCCTTCTTTCCTAATTAATGGAAAAAAGACTTGGTCTAAATGAAGGAAGTAGATCTTAGAAGTTATCAGTCTTTTGAAACTCATGCATGTAATTCATGTTGTGAGAAAACTGAGGAGTCCCTGGTTCTAACCTATCGTTTGGTCATCACAATCATATTCACCTGTCTTATTTCCATGTGGATATTTAAGAGATGTCTCAAATTAACATGTTCACACCATGTCTAAAACAAAACTTTTTCTTTACAACTCTTCCCACCTACTGTTTCCTTACTGATTTCTAAATGGTATCCCTGTAATTGCTCAAAACAAAAAACTTGACATCACCACTAACTCTCCTATGGATGACCCTATGTATTAACAACCATGGCCTTTGACCGATTTCCTTTTCTTTGCTCCTTCTTCACTTCTTTGTCTAGAAAACAAGATACCCACATTCCCATTCCCACATGCAGCCAGAGGTTGCCATGTGATCAACTTCTAGACAATGAAAAACAGAACTAGAGATTTTTAAAAGGCTTCCACTGTGGCTTTTGTGGTCCAGATCAAAGGGATAGTTGTGGGTCAGGTGCAGTGGGTGGTTCATGGCTGTAATCCCAGCACTTTGGAAGGCCGAGGTGGGAGGAACACTTGAGCTCAGGAGTTCGAGACCAACCTGAGCAACATGGCAAAACCCTGTCTCTACAAATAAATAAATAAATACCAAAAAATTTTTAAAGGGATAGATGTGACTCATACCATCAAATCTCACCTTTTCCTTCTTTTAATAGGTGACTATGATGTCTAGAGCTGTGATTGCTTTCATATGACAAAGAGGCAAGAAATATATCAGTAAAACGTCCTCCAGTGAAAGATTCAAGAACAGAAAAATAGCTTGGATCTTTGATGGCATTATTAAACAACAGAACCATTGCCAGCAAGTGCTCACTGCCAGACTTCTTAAGTGGAGAAGATAACCACCATTTGTTAAGCCACTAAATTTAGGCATTTTATTACTTGCCGCTAAAAGCATTCCTAACTGAAGTATCTCTCCTTCATTAATGCCCCCCTCCCATCTTCAACATCAGTCCACCACTAAATCTTGTCCATTTGATCTTCAAAATATAAGCACCATAACCGTAATTCAAAACTCCATTATCTCTGTCCAAGATTACTGGGTTAGCTTCCTAACTGGTCTTTTCACTCGAATTCTACATATCTCTTCTCTATACAACTTAAAGAATGATATTTTTCAGAGCTTTTGTACACTCCACTTTCTATTCCTACTACATAGAATATTCTTTCATGGATTTTCATCTGGTTGGAACCTTCTAATTTTTCTATTACAATAATGCTGGTTAATAGTAGCCATTTAATATGTATTTAGTGGAAAAATACATTTGTAAATGGAAATATAAAAATATCCACAACACCCAAATATTTTACTACCTGAAGTCTTCTTAATATATTAATCCATTAAGTTTCCAACATTAAGTTTCTGCCTTTTGGTAAATGTATGCTGAAATGTATACATTAGTTAGAATTAATTGTTACCCTCTTTTTGATAGATTCCTGAAGATAAGTCATATATATATATAGAGAGAGAGAGAGAGAGACAGAGAGAGAGAGAGAAATATATATATGTGTGTGTGCATGTATATATATGTATGTGTGTGTATATATATATATGGCAAGGGAGAATATTGTGTAATTATATATTGCTAATATTTGTCAGGACTAAATTAGCACTTTGCAGTAAGAAATTCACACTGAAAAAATATGAAAAGGGACTGTTTTGGGACAGTAAACACACATACTCTACTTCACAGTCTTTTCCAAAGTTGATTTTGTAGGATATGGCATCACAAAAAAGAGGCTCTAACTGTGTGATTTTTAATCCCCAGTGGGTGATATTCTATGAAACGGTGATTAACAAATAGTGGATCATTACTGCAAGAACATAATCTAGTTATTCTTGCATTTCTTCAGTGTCGGCTTCATCTTTTCTATTTATCTTAGGCCTGGCCCTAAGAAATAGAACTACTTATTTTAGTTTTTAGTATAACTCAGAAAAGTTGCGCTTTTTTAATGATTGTACTATCAAATTGAAAGAATGAAGCAATAGTTGCTAAGACAGATGATTGGGAATAATTTACCTTCTATGGTTAAGACATCCAACCAAAATGTAAAACCTGGTTCAATTGGCTAATAAGGAATTACTTCACTTTTGGTTCTTTTCATTTTGTTTGAATAATATTGCAACAGATTCTAAGTTTAAAATGAGAATACTTTTAGTACAAGGAGTTGGTAGAGTTAATATCAGTTTCATCTCTGATGGGAAGCTTCAGTCTTCCCGGAATCCACTTCTAAGTCTTATTTGATGCCATTATTTTATTTTATTTTATTTTATTTTATTTTATTTTATTTTATTTATTTTATTTTATTTTATTATTTTATTTTATTTTTGGCTAAATACTACATTGCATATCTACTTTGCCATTGACCTGAATGCTCCAGCCTCTCCCTAAGGCCCTGAGTTCCAGAGCTCTCAGTTAGAAATGGCCAACACCGTGTGACATTCTTTAGTCACTAACATATACATCACTTCTACAGCCATCAGGGACTTTACTCTTATTACAGCTGGAATAATGCATTAAAGACATCACATTGAGATTTCTACTCTATGCTGCTTCATCCCAAAGGGGGAGGAGATTTCTCTCCAAGACCTACCTCCCCCCACCTATATATGCTCTGGAACATACAGCACTGGTTGTGCCACTCTTAGATTCCTCAACTTTCAAGGTTCACATCACTGTATCTCTTCATTCAAGACTCATCTCAAGGGGTGGAGCACAAAGTTTACACAAACATCTCTTGGGTCAACGTACAATTCCATTTCCCCCTACTTTCCAAGCACTAGTCTGGAAATTGAAAAAAAAACTTACATATTTCAAAATATATATTTATTAGGCAGTTAGTTGCTAAGAATGTGTTACCATAATTGCTGATACATCTGACAACTCTCCCGGGGCAATGACAGCCCCCTCTTTTGCAAATGTAACAGCTGTGTTCGCAGGGTCTGAGAAAGTAACATATGTGATAATATCTAAAAATCTTTTTTCTACTTTATCTGTACAAGTTAGATTTTTTTGTGTTGAAAGGAAGTGACATACTCATTTTATCTTTACTGTTACATATTTATTATAAGGATACTGTAAAAAGTATGAAATAGTAAGATAAGATACCACCTTATGATCTATAAAATTCACAGGCCAACCAACAAGGGCTGGCTGGAATGACTACTTGTTGTCATTGGGAAGTTACTTTTCCCCAAGCATTTAGGGGAAAAAAATGCCTTTCATTGTGAACTGACTGTAAATATTTCAGGACTGGGTTATCTCTTAACTCTTCAACAGCCATGGGACCCAGTGATTGCACCACCCCTTAGAGGCAGGCGTCTGCTATTTGCCAGGCCCTGTTCCTCTGTCTACTCTTTCTAACTCTCTTCCACACCACTCACCCTTTATGATCTTCCTGGTTGTCATTATAATTTTTGACTGCATACTAACTTACCTTCCAGGCAGAATGGACCATCAACATTCTGCTTGACCCCATGTTCAGGATGTCTTTTCCTGGCACACCTGTGAACCCTGTGAATGTGCAGTATACTAAAACCTTTCTTTGTAAAACATCTAAAAAAGAGTAAAGTCTTATTATTTTATGTCAAATACTCGTAGGAAACTTTCTTTGAAACTACAGAATATACCTGGTTGATGGACAGGTTCTCAGAACCATAGGTATGTTATAAGGAGTGTTTAAGGAACCATATAAATAAGTGCTAATTTAAGGAACTTGTGTTTTCAATAATCCTGGGCATGTGATGTTGTTATACTGTTTCCATTTAATAAGAAGATGCTTTGAAAGACATAAGTTGCCTTATGGGACCAAATCAACTTTGTTGCAAGACAGATAATTTATTTGCCAGTTTAATATGTGGCCTGCATTGCAAAATCTCCTGGAAATCAGTGGTCAAGTATTTAGACTCCACTAGATTTCTACAGCAAAGAAATTCTCTGTTTCAAAATGATAATTATTCATGTAGCAAAGAAAACATGGCTTTGCTCTAAATCCTCCAAGAGATCTTTCTTGAAATTCTCCTGCTAATTTTGTTACAGGCCTCAAATTGTACCCACCTCTGCTTCAGACACTTCAAGCCCTGTTGAAACTATAAAGATGTATCTTTATTGGAGTAAGCAACTCTTCTGGCTATACGATAAATGAGTTGCAGAAGGTCATTCGTGTGGTGTTTATAAGTTGTTAAAATCCAAAAAGTTACACTGATCCTTCTACCACCTTCCAAGGGGTATGATGGTTAAGTATCAGGACTATGTTCTTCACATTAATGAGAATATGTCCCTGTGTGCCTTACATCACTGGAGGCCCAGAAATTTAAAAATGTAATGGGTCTTCGTAAGGTTTAGTTTCCGTCTTCTTCCATGCATAAAGGACTTGTCACTTTCTACCTGACATTATAAATTTAGCAGACAAGGACAATGTCCTAGGACAGAGAAAATCCATCAAGTTGACAGTGGACAACTTTGGAGTACAAGACTAGGAACTTTATATAACCTTAGGGCAGAATCCTAAACTGCATTGCTGCTATTTTAGGTAAAAATGAAACAGTTTGGTTGTGTATGTGAAAAAATGATAAGAAATGGCTTCAATGTAACAATAGCCCTGTGCCAAGTGTCAGTGAAGATATGTTGCAATAACATCACATTCAATGTAGTATCTGTGAGCAGAGCTGCTCTCTGCTAGGTTTTGACATACATAGATATCCTTCAATGGCCAAGCTGGGAAACTAAACAAAAGCTTAGAGAAATTACCGTATTTGCACATCTTTCGTTGTGTGTTTACAGAGGTGAATTTAAGAGTTTCCTTAGTAAGTTAGCTTGAGTGCCAGATGATTTTTTTGGTTAGAGTGGCTGCTTGTTTGTTTTTCCTCTCTTAAAATTACATGGGGCCAGGCGCAGTGGCTCAAGCCTGTAATCCCAGCACTTCAGGAGGCTAAGCGGGGTGGATCACCTGAGGTCAGAAGTTCAAGGCCAGCCTGGAAAGTATTATAAATTCCATATTTACTGAAAAAAAAATTAGCCAGGAATGATGGTGGGCACCAGTAGTCCCAGCTACTCCAGAGGCTGAGGCAGGAGAATCCTTTGATCCCAGGAGGCAGAGGTTGCAGTGAGCTGAGATTGTGCTATTGCACTCCAGCCTGGGTAACAAGGGCAAGACTTCATCTCAAGAAAAAAAAAAAAATTACATGGAACTAGAGTTTTCTGAAAAGATAAATTTTCAAGGATATTTAAAGAAAAAGAAAAGAATCACCCATGAATACATACACCCCCAAATGTATCTACTCGGAATAGAAGTCACTATTCTGGTGAGATGGGTTATTTATGGCAATGGGTTGTAGTGGAATGAGATGATGAGAGAACTAACTATAATACTATGAGGAGTTCCTCCATAAATATGTTGGTACATTCTTTTTCTCAAGTTAAACATGGCATGATATAAGTAAATAAATCACAGAAACCAAGGGGAAAAACATAAATTAGTCCAAAATGGTCAAGTTAAATTGCTTATTATTCTGGAAAAACATAATCCAGTTAGACTTAGCTCAATTGAGAGACTAAAATAAATTCCAGACGAACTAAAGAATTAAATGTAACAATTTAAATACTAACAATTTGTCACTCATTTGGTGCCTTTTAAACTGCCTTGTGACATTAACATTTTAAAACACAATAATATTTTATTTTATATCAGATTCATACAATTCTCAATCCATACTATACCTTGCCTACTCCCAAGTTCGGGTTACAGAAGTTGCAACCTACATAAAAAAAAAAAGGCCTTAGCTTCAGACTAGTTTCCTGTACATAGAAGTAGTCATAACCTAATCAATCTTGCCCCATTTAAGATTATCATTTTCTAAGTACACAGAATACAGAATGAAACAAATAAACAAGACCCATCATTTTTAAAAGGACTTTATCTCAGTATTGAATTCCTAAAGAATTCCATTTTAAAGTGTAATACATAAACCTGTAATTAAGTAATTTCTGATTCTCATTCTCAAGAAGTTTTCCAAAGAAAAGAGACAATTCATGTCTAGCAACATACATTAGAAAGGTGTAACTGAAAGACTGGTGGTGAAGGAAACAGGAAGGTCTAGAAGTGTCTTAGCTGGAATTGTATTGATCTTAAAGCACTGATGCTGCCAAATGTGAGCAGCCATTGAAATGACATGACAGATGCACTGTTGACTCCTGCATTTCTCCTGCAGAAGCCTTGTCCTAGTCAAGAAGTACTCGGTTCCTATCTAGGGATGGACAATGTAACATTTGGTTGACTAAATAAAGCCTTTTTTTCTCTCTTTCCCTGTGAGAAGAGCAAGCATTTGCTTTTAAAATTTATGTAGTGTGTTTTTCTTCTGACTTTAAAAAAGTGTATAATTTGTTTTCCAATTGCAACTTTTAATGGCTAACACCAACTATGACATTCTTTTGGAGAATAGAGAGAAGCAGAGGAGTGTGTGGGAAATAAAAAAAAATTACTTTAAAAAGTAACTTGTATAATTTATGCATTTATTTTCAAAACAAGTTTTCTATGTGTGTTCCTACTAGGTGCTTGATGCTCTGATAGGTGCAGGGAAAGGTACCACGCTCATAAAATTTGCACTCTAGTGAGATTTAGTTAATAATTCTCTACACTTGTATATGATACATACATCTTCAATTTTCTATAAACAATTGGATATTTTGCTTATATTTTCCTAAATTGTGATACAATTTCACATAAAAATATATTGTGATCTCTTCCTTTAATATTTTTCTGGGCATTAAAATGAATGGAGGGCTGGCTATCAACTTGAACATACTTGCAATGAACCATTCTGTATGAAAGAAAGCCTCCAACCCATGTTGAAACTGAAACACATTACTAAACCACTCTCTAATCTTATGACACTGGGGCAACATTTCCTATCATGACTTACATAAAAATAGCAATACAAAATCGTCTAGAGCTACTCTTTACTAGTAAAATTCTTCTAATCATTTCTGAGAGAAAAGAACTCACCATCCCATGTTTGAACTTCTTGTCACTAGGTTAGATGCCCATTTTTCTATCTATTTCCTGTCTGCCTATCCTGTGATACCTCACCTTAACAATTAAACTCTCTGATATGGAACACAACTAAAATTCATTTTAGAAAATCGAAGTGCAGCTTCATCACTTGAATTTTCCTTATTTATTATGACAGTAACATCTTTAAAGACTTTTGTAAGGCTGGGTAAGCTTCACCTCTATGCAGCCTGAAGTTCTGCAGTTGGCCTTTATCAAAATGTTCTTACAGTTGTTTTCTCACCCTCCTCTTAATTATTTCATTATTGACTGACAGATTTGATCTCCCTATATCATGCCAAATGTCTCTGCACTCTATAATTCTTCGACAACATAATTTTAAACTATCGCTTAAGTTTTCCAGAGCAGTTTGGCTAGACTCTAAGTCCTCAATTTTATGTATTTCTCATCTCTTGCAATTCTTCAGGGCATGGCTGCATGGCTGGATTTTCCAATAACAATCTGCAATGATGAAATTAGAGAAAGTAACATCTGAAAATAAAGGGTGTTGCACAAAAGCCAAGTGTTTACAATAAAAAAGATTTATAAGCCAAGATAAAACATTGCTTTGTATATTTATTAAGGTTTTTTTAGTTACTTTCTGATAACTGGAGATAACTACTTTCAGCCACCTTATTTTAAACAGTCATTTTCAAGCCTGGTGTTTCTTCAGTGTCTATGTGGCAGGTAAATCAGACAGCTGTAGACATCATTTTGGCCATTGCAACACCCAAATTAACTCTGCTTAGATGGCCAAGCTGATTAAAAACCTGACTGCAGTCTTTTCATACCAACAACATAGACATTGCATGTGACACAATATGAGCCTGAGCGTGAAAGACCATATAATTTTTAAAAATTATATATAAATATATAATAAAATTATATATGTACACACACACACACAAACCAAGCAGGATTTGCCAGAGACCACCCCCAAAAATGAATACAATCTCTAAAAAGTAAACTTAACTCTATTGAAAATGTATTAAATAAAAATGCTGAAAGGGATAAATAAGGAAAGAAATGACCTATTTAACGTTTTGAAACAGGACCTTGACTAGATACTGTAAGGCTAAAGACAACAGGAGCTTTGCATAAATGCTGAAAGCTAATTAGTAAGTATATTTTATGTGTATATAAGGATTCAAAATATAATTTATTGGTGGGAGAAAGAAGTTACAAATAAGCAAAGAGGAAAACCAAAAAGATATCTGTGATATTACATTGAAATAAGATGCATCAATATGAATTCATAGTGATAGATGACAGATAGATAGATAGATATTAATAGAATGGATAGATTGATAGATATATAATACACACAAATGTAAATTAGCTCACACTCACATATTTCCTTGCTTACTCTACTGAAATGCCTAGAAGCAACAGTACCTGGATAGTAAATTGCTGGATGTCTAGGACAGGCATTGACCTTTAGCTCAAGTACCTTTTCTGACCACAGTGGTATGAAATTAGAAATCAATAAACTAGAATTTTAGAGAATTCAAAAATATATGCAAATTTAACTGCATTCTCCTAAGCAACCGGTGGTTCAAACCAGGAAATTCAAAGGGAAATTTAAAAATATATTGAGACAAATGAAAATGGACACACAACATACAAAAAACCTTTGGGATGCAGCAAAAGCAATTATAAAAGGGAATTTTATAGCAATAAACAGCTACATCAAAAAAGTAAAAAAATCTCAAATAACCTAGTATTATACCTCAAGAAATTAGAAAAAAAAATAAACCCAAATATCATAGAAAAAAAGTAAATAAATATCAGAGCAGAAATAAATTAATAGAGACTAGAACAAAAATAGAAAAGATCAGCAGAATTAGAATAGGGTTTCTGAAAAGATAATCAAGATTGACAAACCTTAAGCTAGACTAAGCAAAAAACATAGAAGACTCAAATAAAGAGAATCAGAAATGAAAGAGGAGACATCGCAAATGACACTGCAGAAATACAGAGGATCGTTAGAGACTACTATGAAGAATTATGCAACAACAAATTGGATAATCTAGAAGAAATAGAAAAATTTCTAGAAACATACAACCTATCAAATTGAATTATGAAGAAATAGAGAATCTGAACACACTAATAACAAGTAAGGAGATTGAATATATAATAAAAAGTCTCCCAACAAAGAAAAGCCTGGGACCTGATCCCTTCACTATGACACTATACCAAGCATTAAAGAAGAACTAGGCCAGGCGCGGTGGCTCATGCATGTAATCCCAGCACTTTAGGAGGCTGAGGCGGTGGATCACAAGGCCAAGAGTTCAAGACCAGCCCGGCCAAGATGGTGAAATCTCATCTTTATTAAAAATATAAAATAATTAGCTGGGTGTGGTGGTGGGCACCTGTAATCCTCGCTACTCAGGAGGCCAAGGCAAAGAATTGCTTGAACATGGGAGGTGGAGGTTGCAGTGAGCTGAGATCACGCCACCGCACTCTAGCCTGGGTGACAGAGCGAGACTCCATCTAAGAAAAAATGAATAAATAAAAATTTAAAAAAGGAAGAACTATTCCCAATCCAAAAATTGAAGAGGCAACACTTCCAAACTTATTTTATGAGGCTGGCATTACCCTGATACCAAAGCCAGGAAAGTATATATAAGAAAAGAAAATTATGGGCCAATATCCCTGATTAACACAGATGGAAAAGTCCTACACAAAATACTAGCAAACCACGTTCAATAGCACATTAAAGAATCATTCACCATTATCAAGTAGAATTTATTCCAAAGATGTGTTGATTGTTCAATACAAACAAATTTTAAAATGTGATATACCACATTAACTGAATTCAGGACAAAAACCGTATAATCATTTCATAGATGCGGAAAAAGCACTTGTAAAAATTCCATGTCCTTTTATGATAAAAACTCCCAACAAATTAAATATAGGAGGAATTTAACACAATAAAGGCTACATATGACAAATCTACAGTAAATGTCATAGTCAATGTGTAAAAGTTATATATTTCTCTCTCTCTCTCTCTCTCTCTCTCTCTCTCTCTATGATCAGGAACAAGACAAGAATGCCTACTCTTACCACTTTTATTCAACATAGTACTGAAGCCCTAGCCACACCAAGTAGGCAAGAGAAATAAAAGGCATCCACATTGGAAAGGAAGAAGTTCAGTTGTCCTTGTTTGTAGACAGTAAAACCTTATATAGAGAAAACTTTAAAGACACCACCAAAATACTGTTAGAACTAATAAACAATTTCAGCAAAGTTGTAGGATACAAAATCAACATAAAAACAATTAGTAGCATTTTTATAAAATAACAACAAAGTACATGCCCTCCCACCTAAAAAAAATCAAGAAAATAATACCATTTACAATAGCTACACAAAATACATAGGAATAAATATAAATAAGGAAGTGAAAGACATGAGCTCCGAAACAATAAAATATTGATGAAAGAAATTGAATATGCAAAATATTCTATGATCATCAATTGAAAAAAAGTTATTTAAATGTTCAGACTTCCCAGTGCAATCTACAGATTCAATATAATCCCTATCAAAATACCAATGACATTTTTCACAGAAATGGAAAAAAAATCCTAAAATTTGCACAGAACCAGAAAAGACCCTGAATATCCAAAAAATCTTAAGCAAAAACAACTAAGCTGGATGTATCAGACTATCTGACATCTAAATATACTGCAAATCTACAGTAATCCAAACAGTATGGTACTAGCATAAAACCAGACATATAGATCAATGGAACAGAATAGAGAGCCCAGAGATAAAGCCACACATTTACAGTCAATTGATTTTTGACAAAGGTGCCAAGAACATACAATGGGAAAAGGACGGTGTCTCTAATAAACAGTGTTGACACAATTGAATTTCCACATATAGAAAAAATAAAATTATACCTTATTTCACACCATATACAAAAATCAACCCATAATGGATTAAAGACTTAAATGTATGACCTGAAACTGTAAAAACTACTCTAAGAATACAGGAAACAAAGCTCTACAGCACTGGTCTGGGCAATGAATTTTTTGACATAATAACAAAAGCACAGGCAGAGAAAAAAAGATAAATGGGATTATATCAACCTAAAAAGCTTATGCACAGCCAAGAAAATAACCAACAGGGTGTATAGGAAACCTAAAGAATAGGAGAAAATATTTACAAACTGTATATCTGAAGTTAGTATCTGAAATATATTAGAAATTTAAACAACTCAATAGTAAGAATGCAAATAACCGGATTAAAAACAGGCAAAGGAACTGAATAGACATTTTTCACAAAAAGTGATACAAATAAGCAAGAGGAGAAAAAATGCTTAATATACATTAATTATCAGAGAAATGCAAATAAAAACCACATTGAGATATCACCTCAAACCTACTAGAATGTTTACTATCCAAAAGACAAAACAGCAAGTGTTGGAGAGATATGGAGAAGAGGGAACCCTTGCTCACAGTTGTTGGGAATGTACATCAGTACAGACATTATGGAAAACAGTATGGAGGTTACAAAAAAAGTTAAAAATTGGACTGCTGTGTGATCCAGCAATCCCACTACTGGGTGTATATTAAAGGAAAAGGAAATTAGTATGTTAAAGAGATATTAATATCTGCACTCCTATCTTCACTGCTGCATTATTTACAATAGCCAAGATATAGAATAAACCTAAGTGTCTGCCAACAGAAAATGAATTTTTAGAAATGTGGTATATATAAACAACAGAATACTCTTCAACCTGTAAAAGAATAACAACACGATCATGTATTTTAAAATAAATAATGTAACTGGGTTGTTTGTAACTCAAAGGATAAATGCTTCAGGGGATAGATACCCCATTCTCCATGACATGCTCTATTTTACATTGCATGCCTGTATCAAAACATCTCATGTACACCATAAATATATACACCTACCATGTACCCACACATTTTTTAAAAATAATTTTTATAAAACTATGGAAAAAGAAGGAAATCCTGTTATTTGTGGCAAGATGTATGAATCTGGAGGACATTATGTTATGTGAAATAAGCCCCACACAGAAAGACAAATACCATTTGATCTCACTTACATGTGCAATCTAAAAAAGATGAAATCATAGAAGTAGATAATATAATGGTACCAGGATCTGGAAGGTGTGAGGAGGGAGATATTGGTCAAATTATACAAAATTTTAATTCTATAAGAGGGATAATTCAAGAGAAAGGTATTATATTCTTGAACATTGCTAAGTTGCTAAGTGAATAGATTTTAAGTCTTTTCACCACAAAAAATGATAAGTATGTGAGGTGATGCGTCTGTTAATTAGGTTAATGTAGCCATTCCATGAAGTATACATTTCAAAATATCATGTTGTACACAATAAATATGTACAATTTTAATTTGCCAATTAAAAATATACAAATGTATAAAGAGAAAAATTTCCAGACAGGAAATAAAAGGAAACTGGTGATCCCAATGGAAAATGTGTACAGCGTATGACTGACTTCGCAGAATTATCTGTCTACTATTGTGAGAAATTTTATTTACTTCACACATATTTTGTTTACTTGTATGGAGGTGACACTCAATTTAGCTCTGTGTGTGTGTGTGTGTGTGTGTGTGTGTGTGTACTTTAAAACTTCATTGTCATATAAAGTAAATATAAATTTGAGTAATATAATCAGATAAAATTCAAGTGATTTTTAGTAAAACAATTTTCAACATGTGATTTCTCACAGAATTTTGTGTCATGTACATTTTATCTATAACTATAAATAGTTTATATGTCTCATAACAAAGAAACTTTAGAGGCATAAATGACGGTCATGACAACCTTATATTGAGGATGGGCATCTGAATGGATGAAAAGCCGTATGAAACTATAGACATTTTAATCTTCATAAGTTTCTTCTAAATACAGAATTTGATAGTATTTAGATGCATTGTTTTTACTAAAATAAGAAACAGTCCCCAGAGTCAAGACATTTTCAGTAGAATGACAGGTAAAGTAATAATTTTGGAAAATGGGTTATAATTGAGAGGTAACTATGAAGACGTAGAGAGTCTAGGAGAGAGGGAAACTATACAACTAACGTGTCTATTGGTGTCCTAGATGCAGAAAAAGTGCTTTTTGTTTGTTTTATTGACTTATTCATTTTCTGTTAATGTGCTAATTCTTTCATTTTGTTCACCTCTGAATGTGCTTCATTAGGTTAAAGAAAAAGTCCTCATAGAGTAAAATAGTTCTCTGTGATTCCTCAAGCTCCTTTTGAGGCAGGAGAATAGGCCCTGGAGACAGGGAACCTAAGGCCAATTCAGGCTAACTTCCTAGAACTAAATCAGAAGGAAAACCTCAACTTCCCATGCCCAGGTAATAAAAGGACCAGAGGCTACTTCATTTGCAATCCCCCATGACTTCTTCTGCTGTGGCAGATGAAAAATTGAAAGATCCTCTGATTGGTCCCCTCCCACAACCAATCAGGCTGGTCGTGGGCCAAGTCTTCATTTGCATAGGGGTATAACTTTGTAACTTCACTTCAGCCTCTGATTGGTCACTTTCCACAACCAATCAGACTGATCGCAGGCCACTACTTCATTTACATAGGGTATACACCAAGTAACCAATGGGAAACCTCTAGGGGTGTATTTAAACCCCAGAAAATTCTGTAACCAGCACTCTTGAGCCTCTTGCTCAAGCTGGCTCCCACTCCGTGGAGTGTACTTTCGTTTCAATAAATCTGTGCTTTTCTTTTGTTGCTTTGTTTGTGTGTTTTGTCTTATTTGTTCTTCAAAATACCAAGAACCTGGACTCCCTCCCAGTAACACTGTCAGATAAGAAGGCCTTAAGTTGTTTCTAGTCACAGAAACCGACTCAGGTAAATATTTCCGATTCCAGTTATTCATAAATCTTCCAACTCCATTCAAAGTTAACCACACTCCAGTCCTGTTTTGCTATGAGCCAATCATGGTAAAGGCCTGAGGCTGTTCTCTTCTCTCTTTCCCCACCTGATGCGTCCATTCTGCCTCGCTGACTGTGGTTTCTGAACCCTCTGGATTTCAGGTTGTAAGGAATGAGAGCAGTACTCTTGCTTATTCCCTTCTTGTGCTTGGCAGTTCTTTACAGCTGCCCCTTTCTCTGCTGAGCCTGTTTGCTGGGGGCCTGGAAATCTGCACACTTCTTCCCTCTGTCACTCCTCTGTGGTGGAGGATGGAAGCTTCTGGCAGTACATGTTCAGGTGCTGCTGCTTCCCCTTCTCTTTCTCATGTCTATTGCGTCTCTCATCGCTCTCTCAGACGCCATCCTAGACAGGATCTATGGCAGCTCCACACTGGCTTCCCCTCCCTCAACGCCCATGGGAGGCACTCATAGGACCTTTGACTTGACACAGTCAGAAACTGCACACCTCTAATGTCTCTCCTTTTCCTGTGATCACATTAGTCAGCCAACATATGTGTTTGTTTCTCAGGTGTGAGTTGAATATTGGTTGATTACGTTTTGGAAACTCTAGGAAACAAACTATGTAGGTTGTCCTATCGAAGCTCCTTCCATGGTTAGCCTTTCCATCCTCTTTGGTAAGTTGACACATTTGTAAGTTTCACTAAGACTTACAAGAGGTCTTGAATCTCCCTTTGAAATATAGAATCTATATTCTGGGTTTCATTTGAAAATGAAGACTAAAATAACTTCAGTTTTAATTGCTTTCCAGATGAAAATATATTTAAGTTATATATTAAGAAGTTGTTTTTTTTTCCTCCTCTGGCAGTGTTTCTTGAGCACTTGAGTACCCTGAAACTAACAAATTGAAGAAAGAGACTATATCCTGTGTTGTAGAATTTGTAAAGGTAAGTGATCAGGCAAAAATTGACCCTATCATCGAAATTCTGTAAGAAAATATGGTAGCTAAAAACGTCAAATATTGTAAAGTTATCTATTTCTGTCCTAAAAGGATGATGATTTGTTTAATCTTTATGACTCATACTAGCCAACTATAATTAATGAAGCACTTGGACATAACTAAATTGTAAACAACTTTTTCCTTCTCTCTCTACCGTCTCAAGGCTATAAATGACTCTTTTGGCTTTTAGAATCAGTTTTCACAACTTTACTTCAGATAGTGCATAGATTTTTTTTTTTTTTGCATAGTGGAAACTGCAATTAATATTAAATAGAAATAACCTCTAATATAACAGTAAATTTATAAAAGACCCCAAAAGTAAGTTTATATTAAAGTTTGTAGGCAATGGAAAATAACAAAGAGAAATATTAAGTAATATAAGGATTTAGGGATATAATATCACATATTCCGGCACTTTTTCTAGGCAGTGAATCATTGCTGCCAATGAGCACTACAGAAATTGAAAATTTGAAAAATGGCAAAACATTATAGAAGAGAATCATGAGGTTAAGTGAACTGGCAAATCTAAAGTGAAATCACCTCAATCTAAATGACAGACACAACTTTGCAAAAATGTGAACGTTAATTCTGAACAAGTACTGTTCATCAAGTGCAGTTTTTATGACTTGCATTGTAAAACTGCTTGCTTTCATGAATTAATTTTGAATATTTGCATTATTCTATCATAAAGCACTTAGCATTCCCCCCCCATGCATGTACTTTGCCCTTCAAATATCAAAAGGTATATTTTTCTAGTTTATAATACGATACAAGGTGACAAGTAACAGAAAACTTTTTTTATTGGTTGAGTGCCATTTTTAAAATACCTCAACATGCTCTAAAAATACACTGATTAAATCTTACAGTAACATAGATATTGAACTGCTACAACAAGGAATTTCATTATAAACTTCATATTTTTGCAAAGGTATGATACTTCGAAACTGCTTGTTTTCCCAGGGTCAAGGACATTTCAAGTCCTGAAAATGATGTGCTGAGTAATAGGAACAACAGAGCTGGACTCAGAAGGGCACAGAATATGCTGCTGCCTAGGTGATGGGATTTCAGAAAATTAGATCCATGCTTCTAAAATATGCCTTCCTGACTTGCTCAATGATCGCTGAAATTCTTTCCAGCATAGCTAAATCCTTTCATCCCAGAGTTAATTGAAAATCTTAAACGGCAGGTAACTCGGGTAGTTTAAAGAAGTGGTATTGCATTTTTTCTTTGGTTCAGATTTCAGCACAGGAGGAAGCCAGTGAGAGCATAAGCATCCTGAACACTTTGATAGAAAATGGAGTTTTCATAGTAAAGTAAAATAATTCAGAAAGAGACTCTGGGGTAATGATCTGGGATATTTTGCATATTTGTAGTGGAACTTTCCTTTCTGTTGTCATAAGTGATTGAAGAATGGCTAAAAGCATGATATGGAGATGGGACGTTAGACCACAGAGACTATTAATGGCAGTAGTGGGTATGGTAAGTCAAGCACAAACATATATTCTTACTTGTAGAAGTTGGACAATTCATAGAATTATGTCATTATCATCATCAGTGTTATTATATAGCATTTATCCATCTGTTAGGAGGTGCCATGAATGGCATTAGGGACACTAAGGACAAAAAATGAACAATATTCCTAGAGTAATCTCAGAAACGAGAATTTTAAAAGTGACATTTAGGATAACAATGACACTTTTTTTCTCCTTGATTACCTCTTCTTTGTCTAAACCCATCCTTACTACATTTAACTAAATTTCAATATGTAGCTATTTTTTGAGCAATAAATAAGTAACTCTCTATATAATACATGCTGCAGAAGAGATGAAAATGAGTGAGTTAAACCAATCTCTACTGTCAGCAATTCCCAGACTATTTGGGCAAGTGGTTGTCACAAACAGATGGCTAACTTCTTACCTACTACAATTGCAAAGAAGAAAGTAGAGACAGGCCGGGCGCGGTGGCTCACGCTTGTAATCCCAGCACTTTGGGAGGCCGAGGCGGGCGGATCACGAGGTCAGGAGATCGAGACCACGGTGAAACCCCGTCTCTACTAAAAATACAAAAAATTAGCCGGGCGTGGTGGCGGGCGCCTGTAGTCCCAGCTACTCGGAGAGGCTGAAGCAGGAGAATGGCGTGAACCCGGGAGACGGAGCTTGCAGTGAGCCGAGATCGCGCCACTGCACTCCAGCCCGGGCGACAGAGCGAGACTCTGTCTCAAAAAAAAAAAAAAAAGAAAGTAGAGACAGAAGAAGTGCTTGTAAAAAGGTTCACATTGATTATTCCTGAAATATGATTAGGAACAAAGTTCTATGGGTGTTCTGAAGAGGAAGAGATCAACCAGCATATTAATATGTTGATGTGATGAAACAGCAATGTATTGCAATGGACGTGCCCTCCCTGAAAGTAAATCTACACACATTCTTTCAACTCTCCAGGCTATACAAGGCAGAAAATGTTTATTACTTACCAATGAGAAAGCTAAAAAATAATCTGAAGACAAATTCTTCTGAGTTTAAAAAACATATTTAAATTGACCAAGAAGCACATAACACAAATTTGGAACCTTGTGGGATGTTTTGTAGCAACTTGTCAGTAAATAAAGTTTTCTCTTTATTTTGTCATTCATGGATGTTTGAATTAGTGTTTTCATCCCTGAGAAATCAGGAAGCTCAAAATTATTATCAGTTGAAAACAAAAAACAAATACATGACACTGAAAGTTTGATTTCATGAATTATGTGATTTTTCTTTAGATATTTTAGTGGTATCAACCTCAATAACAGAGATAAATTTTCCAAAGATACTGAATTTATTTGGGAGTCACAAGGGTTAGCAAATCTGGGGTATGTAGGCTATAGGGACCAAACACATATTCAAAAAGGTTGCAGAAAGGGAAAAGATGATCTCGCCCCTCCACTGCAGCCTGGGTGACACAGCAAGACTGCCTCTAAAAATAAAATAAAATAAAAATTTAAAAAGCCAAAGGAGAAGTGCACATAAGTTGTTTTGTGACAAAAAGAACATGGGTTACGAGGGCTTATCACAGGAGGTGATGCCAGTTCGTTAGTAGAGACAATGTCAAGCAATGGCTCTTAAGCATCCAGCTAGCTGTCCTTGTGACTCCTGAAGCAAGCTACAGTTTGAAAAGTGCTTGGCAAAAGTTGTTGTCACAGGCACATAGGCATAAGAGCTCTTCAGAGAGTCTACCACAGGCATGTGTGTGACAGCCCTCCCTTCTTAACCTTCTGGATTTATTTATTTATTTATGTATTTATTTATTATTTTGGGGTCTAACACAAGTGATTCCGTTTTGCTTCTGACAACTTTCACATTTCCCCCTCTTTTCATCAGGGTCTTTTTCCAAAAGTATCGCTGATCAGTCATCCTGCAGTTAGGTTGTAATTGTACCTCAGTGCCAAGATGTACCTGTCCCAGCTGTTGGTTAGAGGGAAGTGCTTGGAGACTAGGAGTCAGTGTCAAAATCCCTTTAGCCACATTGGAGCAATAAGGAGGTTTGGAAGGAGTGGCTTTCATGCTAAGTCTGCCTGGAGTCCATTAAGTTCAATTTTGTTTGTACTGTAGGTGTTGACTAGCATCTCAAAGTCCTGAGCTAACATTATTCTGTAAGGAGCATTGTTTTTGCAGAGATTGTACAGGCAACTGGTACAAAGTTTCAAGAGAATAATGTAAAAGAAAACCAACAGGATCGTAACAAATCCAATTTGCACAATGGTTCTGCATCAAGAGCCCAAGCCTAAAGGCAACCAACTAAACAAATTAGAAGGCCATGGGGAACTGATTGAGACTTGTGGTCATTGAGCCTGTTCTGTAATGCAGCTGCGTTAGCAATCTTATCATTTAGTATTCCATAACTGGGTTAAATTAAAGCAGATAGTGTTATACAAAGAGAGTATTAGTATAATTTGAACAGAAAGTTGCATTGGGGGTGTTGCCTGCCAAAGTTACCCACTAGTTGTACTAAAGGATTTATTAAATCAGGTGTTGTCAAGTTATCCACAGTAGCTGCTGACTGTGAAATTTTACTATACCTACATCTACATCTGTGAAATTTCACTACTACCTTTTGTCAAGTGAAAATGTAAGCATTAAGAAAGGTAATAGTTTTATTAGAATATGGAGTCTGTTTCTATGTTTTTCTTTTTTAACTCATTTTAGGTTCAGGGGTACATGTGAAGGTTACATAGATAAACATGTGTCAAGGGTGTTTGTTTACAAATTGCTTCATCACCCAGGTATTAAGCTCAGTACCTAATAGTTCTTTTCTACTTCTCTCCCTTCTCCCACCCTCCACCCTCAAGTAGACCCCAGTGTCTGTTGTTTCCTTCATTGTGTTCATATGTTCTTATCATTTAGCTCCCACTTATAAGTAAGACTATGTGGTATTTGGTTTTCTGTTTCTGCATTAGTTTGTTAAGAATTATAGCCTCCGGCTCCATCCATGTTCCCGCAGAAGACATGATCTCATTCTTTTCTATGGCTGCGTAGTATTCCATGGTGTATATACACCAAATTTTCTTTATCCACTTTGTTATGATTGGCTTATTCATGATATGCAGTCTTGTTCCAACACCTTGGAGAACGTTGCCCACAGCATGAAGTTCTGAATGCCTTGTCCTGGTTTGCAGTCAAAAAGTCCCTGGATGTGGTATCAGGTGATCTGTTGAACTTTCTGTGTGGCCCCTACATCAGACACAAGATGTGTTCCTTAAAATTCACTCCGTTTCTGCTTATGAGGTCTCAGGAAGAGAGCAGTTATTTTTCTTAGTTGGAGAGTTGCAGCCAGACAGTGGAGGAAACTACGATAATTCATGATCTAGTCCAGTCTACAGGCAGATCGTAAAAACCAGAAACAATACACAAGGTTACAATCTAATAACAGCTCTTTTATGGCTTTTCCTTAGAAACATCATTTATTTTTTCTCCACAGTCAGCCTGATTTCTACCAGAGATAATCAAAGAAAGACAGATTTTTTGTAAAGTAAATAGAGTTTTATTAGAAATGACCTGATCATTTACATAAGTGCAGTGAGACTAGTAACTGACCACATAAGAATCTCAGATTGAACTTTCAAAAATCTGCAGGGCAAGAAATCCAAATCAAGGTAGACTTCAGACTTTGTGGGCAGTACCTATAAACAATTTAAAATATGGCATCCCATTCAAAGCCTTGGTAATACAACTAATGTTTCCAACTGTATCCTACTATAAAGAGAACAAATTCTTATTGAACTTACAGCTTAAGATAAAAATTTTTTTGTAAATCTGAAAAACAAAACATTTAAGAACCATTAATGTTACCATAAAAGTTATATAAACATTATCTTTATCAGATATTAAATCTCACATAAGTTTTGGTTAACTTGATTTGATTAGCAGTTTCATGAATTCGTTAGTTTCTTCATCAGTTTTGAAAATGTTTACTTAGTTCATTAATATCTTAATTTGTGCCAAGTGTTCAAATGACTTTTAAAAATTTGATGTGTATGAAATTTAAAAAATGTATGTATTTTAAATTGTCTTTAATTGTATATCAGTTTGAGATTTACAGAAAAATCAAATGGATAGTGCATTCAGTTTCCTATTATTAACATCTTCTTGGTTAGTATGGTACATCTGTTACAATTAACCAAGTAATACTGATGCATTTTTCTTAATTAAAGTCCATGTTTTATTCCGATGTCTTTCATTTTTACCCAATGATCTTCTTCTGTTCCAGTATTTCATCCAGTTTGCATTACATTTAGTCCTCTTGGCTCCTTAGGCTCCTCTCGGCTGTGACAGTTTCTCAGGTTTTCTTGGTTGTGATCATTTTGATAGCTATGAGGAGTACAGATCAGGTGTTGTGTAGGATGCCCTTTTACTGGAACTTGTCTGAGATTTTGCTCAGGATTAGACAAGGGTTATCTATTTTGGGAGGAAAACCACATGGATAAAATGCCATTTTCATCACATCATATTGTACATACTATTCTCATGATTTATCATTGTTGATGTTGATCTTGACCACATGGTTGAGGCAGCGTTTGTCAGATTTCTGCACTGTAAAGTTACTCTTCCCCTGGCCCTGCCTTGCTGAACTCTTTGGAAGGAAGTCACTATTCCCAGCGGGTACTTAAGAAATGAGAAGTCATGCTCCTTCTTAAGGGATTAGAGTATCTACATAAAGTATTTGAAATTCTTCTAAATGGGAAATTAATAACCTCCTTTTTTTAATTTATGTATTCAACAGTTTATATTAATATGGCTTATGGATACATATTTTGTATTTCATGGTATAAGCTAATAATATTTTATTTTGTCACTCCAACTGTTCAAATAACTTTCATTAGAAGGGGATAATATTATTTAACATATTTTAATTAAATTATCAGTAATGATGTGATACAAAGCTACATCTGTGAGAGTCAGGTGTTATATAAAATTATTTTAATTAGATAAATTAGATTAGATATTCTGGAGGTATAAGCCCATCTTTAGTTATAATCATATTATTTATAATGACAAAGGTACTATTTTAAAGTCATAGAAAAATGCACTTCCCAAACAATGGCATTGATAGAATATTTCTTCAGGGTCACCTATGTGAGTAATAACATACTGATTTCTATATCCCTTATAATTTGACAGCTAAATTGATTTAACTAAAGAAGCATTCTTATATTTAAACTAAAACAAAGAATACTGAACAAAATAATAACAGAATAATTGCTTTTAGAACTCAAAATTCTCTGTAGGCATATTTTGCAGGATTCGAATGACATAAAATGAAATTATTCTTATCAAGGTGATATCCAGGGTCTATGCCCTTGTTCAGGAATAGTTTCAGTATATACATACATGGGTTATTGTTAGCAGGAATGCATTTCTCTCTTTGCCTTATCTCATTGGTCAAATATACAATTTAACATTCAGTACAGCTGTGTAAAGAGGGATTAAATTCTCAATGCTTAATTACTTTAGCTACTTTCCATCTGTTAGTTGATTTCAGGCCTTTTCTCCAACATTAGACTACAAAGAAATTCTGCAAGCAATCCTTTTGCATGACAGACATTTTCTGCTAACAGTTCAACAGATTTAACATTCACCTTCAAATTCAGGGAATGGGAACTCTGGCTGCTATGGTTTGACCAAGCATGTCTCTCATAACTTATTGTGTTAGAAACTTAGTCTCCAAACTCATATGTTTATGGTATTTGGAGGTGGGGCCTTTGAAAGATAATTACGATTAAATGAGGTTATATGGGTGGGCCCTCTCCCATGATGGCATTAGTGACTTTATAAGAAGAGACAGAGAGTTTAGCTCTCTGGCTTGCTTTGTCTCATCACACGATGCCCTCAGCCATGTTATGCTGCAGCAAGAAGATCCTCACTAAATGCCTGTACCATGATCTTGGATTTCCCAGCCTCCATTACTATGGGATAAATCAATCTCTATTCTATATAAATTACTCAATCTCTGGCATTCGGTTATAGTAACAGAAGACAAACCAAGATATTGGCCTTATGTGACCTCCAATAATATGAAAGTGGCTTGATTTCTGTACTCTTCATATCCTTTCCACAATTGCAAACAACATTTAAGATTGTAATGTTAAATTAATTTTTATGTCACATCTTTGTACAAGTAAAATAGAATTTTCACGAACAGTTTATTCAAAACAGAAGCAAATTGAGGTCTGACAAAACCCATATTGTGAAAATCTAACACCAATTTTATGAAATGGCACGTATGTACTTGCTGCCTGCCCCTCTGCAAAGGTCAACTAGAGCGATGGAAATGAGTTGGAGGAAAAAGCCACTGGAAATACAAAAATGTACACCAAGTGGGCAAAAATCTTGATATTTTTAACAGCCTGAGTCAAAGCCCAAATCCAATAGGTGATAAGATTAATTAAAAGAAAGTATTTCCATGAAATTTAAGGCTAGCTCAGCAGTATAAATTTTTACATTGAATAAGTTAGAGAGCAAATCAAATAGGACATTTAGTTTATCTCATTACTTTCAATCAGGAATGCTTATGGCTTCAGTTAATCTTTTCAAAAGACGTGGAGAATATTGAAGTGTTCCCTTCAAAGAGATTGCTCACTGCTTCTCAATGACCTATTCCAGTGTTTAACAATTCTTAGGCAAGTAAGAATTTTATTGGTATTGGGCAAAGATCACTGAACAATCTGAAAGCAAACAGTAGATACAATATAATCTTTCAAAGCAATTATAAGGCTAAGAACCAAAAAACAGAGAGAATGTTTTTCTTGTTATAGAAGTAACCATTTCTCCAAGCTAATCAGTTCCTGGTATATAAGGTGTCATTCACTCAAAATTACAGTCCCTGTGGTTTTGTACCCCTTCACCAGTTCCCATCCTTCCACCCCCACTAAACACATATGCACTTTCACCATATTCATGGGATCCCTGTTGGTGGTTACAAACCCATTTGCTGCTGGTGAATGCTGTCACTTCAACATCAAATCTGACACTTTCCATCCATTTCTACTGCTAGTCCAGAGGGTGTGTGACCTGTCATCCAGTCCCTCACAGCTGGCTGTGTGTGACCTGCCAGACAAGGCAGGTATTGACACCTAATTCTGCCTCTACTATGTGGACCGTGCTGCAACAGCATCACCTCAGATGGGCCTGAAGAGGCTCTAGTATCCGCCATTTTGCCCAAGGCTCCTCAGCCCCATGACTGTATTAAACATGTTTCATACCCAGGTAAGTCTGAATCAAACTGAAAAGCTAAATAAGATTGTGTGTAAGATTTTAATGTAAATATTATAAAGGAAATAAAAGACCAATATCTACGTACTTCAGAAAGGCTACTAATAAGTACTGAAATAATCTAAAGTATGTGTGAACTAAATTCTATAGCCAGATGTAGAGCTTACAGCATACAATTTTGTGAAAAACAGATAGTTACTTTATGCTTTTTTGTTACTATGATTAGGTGAATGTGGGTTTTAATTGAGGAAGAGAAATATTCTAATTTGTTTTATCTACCAGTATTCTACACAAAAATGTTTGTGTATATAGATGTGTTTAAAACTCTACATATAAATAGAAATTTACAACCAGGCAGTATCTTCCTTTGCTCTATTGCCAACCACATTTAATTCAAGCTTTCATTCTTTAGGATTATTTTGCTTATTTTTATTTTTGTTTTTGTAGAGACAGAGTCTTACTATGTTGCTCAGGCTGGTCTCAGATACCTGGCTTCAAGCAATCCTCCCAACTCTGCCTCCCAAAGTTCTGGGATTACAGGCATAAGCCACTGTGCCCAGCCAGCAATCATTCTTTACTAACTAAATTATTACTCAGCTGCCTGTATGTCTCCCTTCTTCTAATCTCCTTGCACTTTGTGTCAGGGTGCTTTTATAAGGTTATTTTCAGCTATTTATTTTCTTTAGTGACTAACCACAAACTTCTTAGCATGACAAGAAGACCTTTGTAGATACAGTGCTCACCCTTTCTGCTGTTCTAGACACACCAAACAATTTGCTGTTTCTATGATGTGACAACCTTTTCTACATATTGTTCTCTACCCTTTTCTGTTCTACCAATTCTTTCCTGCCCTTGTCTGACCTCTGTATGTTATTCTAAATGTATAAGCTGTCACCTTTCTGTGCAGTTTCCTGACTCTCCTAATAATATGTATGTCCCTCCCCGCCATGCCATCCTGTCATTGCTCTGATGGCAACATTTGCAAATTATTATAGAACATTTATTTACTTGATTTTCCGTATTTGGGGATTAGAAGATCTCTGATAGCTGGCATATGACATTGCTCATAAATACATTATGGAAATGTTAAATTAATTTGAAATTTGTTATCTTTATTGTTTCTTTGCAACTTCCGGCTTCAATTACATGATGATTATGGGTCAACTACATGAAAGTATATGAGGGCTGAAAAATTTAAGTACAATTTACAACGGGACAATTTCAGTATAGATTCTATCATTTTGTTTCCTTTTGCTTTTATCCTGCTGGTATAGAAAAATTATTAGATTTTTTCCCTCAGTTCTCATAATGTTTCTCTCTGTGCTGTGACAAAAAAAAAACTTCACCAGTGTATTTTGAATAGAAAGTCTTCTATTGCTGAAGCTTTCTTGAATCTTTCTTCTCTAAGTTTTTCAAATTAAACTTTATTTTTCTCCTTACTGAGAATTATTATTTTTTTCTCATTGAAAACTACAGAGGTTTGAAACGATGAAGAATCTATGACAGTATTGACTTTACATCCTCAATAAATATGGACAAAGGAACATAATTATTAGTGGAACTCGTGCCTAAAGATCTCTCAAAGAGTCATTAATTTGTCAATTTTAAATAACAGGAGTAAACTATTTTCAATAAATATTTTTTAATTTTTTTCCTCATTATAATATTGTCTATAATGTTTTAAGAACATTATGAGTTTGGGGTCTCCTGTCACTTAAAACATTTTTAAGCTATTCATTGCAAGATGCATTCTTTGTTGCAGAACCAATCCAAGTGGGGATAAAAACTAAAAATCCAGTATAATACCCTGATTCAAAATGTGACAGTGATATTAAAGGGACTGTACATCATTTCATCTAATGAAATCCTCAATATTTTGAAGAGATGTGAAATAAAATATTTGCCTTAATTCAAGGGGCCTTTATGTGCATGAGCTGTCATACTTATCAGAGATTACTACAGAGTAATGAAATTCAGCTCCAAAACCCATCTAGAAAAAGATAATTTTGAGTTAATAAAAACTCTTGTTTTGAGCCAGATATGACAATTAAAGAATGAGAGTATATTCTGGTACACTTTATCTGTGTTCTCAGATGAACAGGGCATGTGTATATCAGGAATCTCAGAGCCTCCGCCAGCAGCTTCCTTATCCCAGCAGGGTCATCCGGATCCTTAGAGGGCCATTGCCTTGATCTTAGCAGGAACATTCCTTCTTTAATCCAAGCAGCCGCCAACTCTACCAAGGGAATACTATTCCTTTTGAGGCCGCAGACCACACCCATTCTTATCTGTAGGTGCAACTGAAGATGTCTCTACAGCTAGTGATTGTGCTAAGAGCTCCCAGTGAAAGGCAATCCATTTGGTGCAGGGATCTGCTCCCGTAATGCCAGGGGCTGTGTCTTACATTAGTAATTCACAGGCCTGGCTCTTATAAAGTTGACATCCATGCATTGTGACAGCCTCACCTTGAAAATTTATATTTACTGATTTAAGAAAGAGTCCCTGGGATGATTTTTTATCACCTGAGCAAAAGGTGAGAACTCATTTTCCCTTTATAGTTTTTAAGGCACTGGGCATATACTGCCCACAGCTTATGCTTTGGGGGGCAATAATCACTTCCTGTATCTTAACTTTTGTTTGAGTGCAGCATCCCACTCACATAACATTGAAAATATTTTGTAATATTCATGTATAATTTTTATTCTGATTTTCACCTGAATAAACTACTCAGACATCGTAGATTATCATTTCAATATTTAGGAATTAAAACTTTCCTATTGTGCAGCTATTATATATGTGTAAAGTTCATATTAGATGTTACAGAAATGAAGTCAAACAACACAAAACACTGGTTATAAGGATTTTATAATCTTTATATAAGATTCAATTATGTCAAAACTACTATGAAATATAATATATCCTAATAGATAAGAGGAACGAGGGCAGCATTTACTTGAGTAGGACTTCACTAAGGAAAAAGTACTTGAGCTGCATGGGATGTTCATAATGAATCTTAAAGAAATTACATGAATTCAGTAGGTAAAAAGAAAGAAGAAAAGATGTCATCTGGTGTAAAAGTCATGCACAAAGACATGAAGGTTTGACAGCATGTCATGATCTGGTGGCATAAAGAAGAGAACATCAGCCGGCTTTGCAAAGATGTTGAGCATTATTTTAATTTGGTCATTTGGACTTTCTGAAACTCAGCTTTTATCATTTGTAAAGGGGAGAGGATAAATATTGATAATTGATTACTGAAATGATAATTGATAAACATGAATTTAGTGAAAATTAATGATAATGGCCATGAATAGCTATGCTGTTGGTAGCTACATTACTGACAGTATTAGAAGTCCAGTATGTTTGGAGGAGAGGATACTAAAATATGAGTATATTTAGCAGAATTTAAGAGATTTAGTTTCAACTAGATTTATGTTTTACGATGATCCCTGCAAGTGATAGAGTGAAAATGTCTACTCATAAATGCACATTTCAGCAATTATGTCATGTCCTCATTTTCCTCATCAAATTATTAATATGGCCTTAATCCTGAGAAATGACTTGAATTTCTTCTCTGCCAGCTATCCCTGAAAAAAAAATAACCTTGAATTATCCCTAAGGCAAAAGAAGGGAAACCCTATACTCTGAAACAATTTCTTTATTTTCCCACTTCCCCCAAACTGCTTTGCAAGTTAACATAACACCTGCTAATAATCTTTCTTATGTTTATAGAACTGAGTTTTCAGCAACAGCTAAAGTTAAGATATTTAAACATCATGTCTCAGAAATGCATTCAAAATCATAAGTTTTATTTGAGTGAGTAAGGAATGAGAATATATCTAAAATCAGTCTTTATGATCCATTATGTTAACCTTTCAAAATTTGAAATATAATAAACTAATCTCTGAGCTGAAACATTCTAGTGAAATTAAATGAGTTAAACATTTGCTCTATATTTAATTGACAGAAAATTTGAAGGCTGAATTAAGGCCAAAATCAATGGAGTACAAATATGAATAGCACATTTATAACACACGAAGCCAGAGTATTGTGAATATTTACTTTGGAACATAGAGGCTGAAGAAAAAAGGTAAATAGAATTTTATAGCATTTATATATTTGGAAGAAATTCATTGATGAAGACCCAGCAGTGATATTGAATGTGTGTGTGCATGTGTGTGTGCACATTCACGTGTAATTTTTTTCTTGATTAGTAAAACTCTACTTTTCTTCCAGTCAAAATCATGATATAGGAAATAAAACCCCATCTGTCTATTGTATTCTTATAAGTCGTATATCACTGCTACTGCTATTAAGAAACCAGGAAATAAAATTTTGGCAAAAGTTATTTCAGCAAAATTATGATAAAAAATGTATATAGTATATGTAAGTGAAAGTTTTTAGGATCCTATCAGACACAGAATTATAAAACAAAGAAAAAAGCTACCGAGCTCTTTGCAAGAATAGATAATCAAATAACTGCATTTTAGGGCAGAATTTTTAATGAAATACAGGTTTCAGTCATATTTTTAGTTAGAATGAGTATAAATATGCTAGATACCAAAATAGTATTAACTAATCTTTTTAAGATTCACATAATTCTAAATCTTAGAAAGTAGTTTTGTATAAAATATTTCATTGATTTGACTAATATTTTTTGTTATTTTTTCAGTGAAAAAACCAGTAACATTTTCCATTTTTATAGTTATCTTTTGTAAAAGCGCAGGTAAGAGTTTACTTAAAATTATTTTAAAATGTTTTCTGCAGCTAAGAAATTATTGACAAAACAAGTCTTAACTTTTTTATATTTATATCTATTTTATATAAAACAATTTATAATGGATAAAATTATTTTTAAAATTATATTTTGTAAAGATATGTTTAGTCTTTCAACATTTATATGTGTTTATCAAAGAAAATGTACGTTTTTATTTTTACTGTTTTTAAATACAAGAATATATAATATTTCATTTATTCTAATATACACAGAGAATACTTTATTCTCTAAAACATGGAAGGCTAAAATTACCCACTAAAAGATAAAATGATTCAAATAATTTTCAAGGAATTTTATTTCATGATCCTTATTTTTAAAATAGTAATTTAGAACATATCTATTTATTTTCATGATATCAAATTACAGTCACATATGTCATTTTTCTTACTTTAATTAAAATATTTATGTACATTGTCTTCAACTATGCTTGGTCATTTCTGTGATTCTTGCTTTTTGCCTTTTATTTCTGTCATGAATAATGTAGAAAACCTGCACTAAATTAAGATCTGTACAAATTGGGTGGTGTCGAGTAATTTTTCAAAAAGTGTAGTAGGTTTTATTCATTCAAGCTCCCTGAATCAGTTATGTTTTCCACATTTTAAATTTCTCAATGTGTAAATAATTAAATAACCATTTTTTTATTCCCCACAAAGGACTTCTTTACATATAAAACAAAATTTCTCCTCAACAGTTTCATGTAACATCAGTTAGTTTAAGAAAAAATAGAATAAGGGCTGTTACACGTAACTGGAGCTGAGAAAACTGATTTTGCAGAGGGATTCCAATGGGGAAAAACAGATACGTAGAAATCGGTAGCTGACTCTTGAACAGAAATCCTGGAAAGTCATGATGAGTCAACAAAAAGACATCTTTAAAATGTCTGAAGAAAAAAACTATATTTTTAAATGTGTTGAACATATTAAAATATGAAAGAAAAATAAAAGTGATTTAAAGTCAAGTAAAAGCTGAGGTAATTCTTCATTTGAAAACCAACAAGAAAAAATAAATAGCTAACACTAAAAGTAAGATGTTTAGGCTACAGGAAAATGATACTAGATGTAAGAACAAAGTTGAAGAGAGAAAGGAAGATCACCAGAAGAGTGAGTGTATAAATACTGATGACAAATCCACAAGAACAGTGTCTATTTGAGGTAAGAATAGTAATTATAAAAATAATGATATATATCTACCGACTTTAAAACATGTAAATTATTTTATAACAATAGCAAAAAGAGGATTAGAGTTCAAATATATAATTGTCTTAGTCCATTTTGTGTTGCTATAACAGATAAGACTGTGTAATTTATAAAGAAAAGATATGTATTTGGCTTACAATTCTGGTGGTTGAAAAGTGTAATATTGGCCATAGGCATCTGGTGAGGGCCTAAGGCTGCTTCACTCGTGATGGAAAGCAGAAGCGTAGCCAGCATGTGCAAAGATATCAAAGGGCTATAAAGGAAGGAAGAAGAGAAACCAGGGAAGCTGGATTCTATTTAACAACCCACTCTTTCAGGAGCTAACCCATTCCTATGAGAGGGAGAGCGCATTCAACCCTCTAGAGGGCATTAATTTGTTAATGACGGATCCACCCCTATGACCCAAATACTTCCCACAAGGCTCCGCCTCCCAGCACTGCCATATTGGAGATGAAATTTTAACACAAGTTTTGGCCAGAACAAAGCAAACCACAGCAATGTTTATTTGAATCCTTAAGTTAAATTATTGAGAAAAGCATTTAACAGTATATAAGTAAAATGAAAGGCTACTAAGGATGATAAAATGGAATAATAAAAAAGATGATAAATACAAAATCAGGTAGGAAAGTTGAAATAAAGGCAAAAAGGAAGCACATAGAACAAATCTTAAAAGAAAGCAAATAGCAAGATACAACCCAACTCTATCAATAATTACATTAGATGTAAATGTGCTAAAATCTCCAACTACAATGCAAATATTTTATACCGAGTTTTTAGTGTCAATTATATGTTGTTTACAAGAAACACACATTAAATAAATGGAAAGAAGTAAGTTGAAAGTTAAAAGATGAAAATGATATACTATGTAAGCACTAAAAGAAAGCTGATATTGTTATATTAATATCAGACAAAATAAAACCTAAGACAAGAATTTTTACAAGAGGTAAAGAGGGATGTTTTATAATAATAAAATGCTTAATTCAGATAGGGTATGTTGCAATCTTAAATTTGTGTGCATTTAAAACGTGTGTGTGTGTGTGTGTGTGTGTGTATTAAGTAGAGAACTAAAAAGTAAAGTAGAAAAAGCCACAATAGTTGGACATTTTAACATAGCTCCTTAAACATAACGAAACAAGAAGACAACGTAATTAACAAGTATACAGAAGATTTGAATATTACATTTAAAAACTTGACCTAATTGGCATATATAGAACATTGCAGCAACAACTATAGAATACTCTCTTACTTTCAGATACTCTCTTACTTTGAGATACTCTTACTTTCAATGTACCCTAAAGAGTTACCAAAAGACAGGCAATGACAATATCCTCAAATATTATATGAAAAATAAATATTATATGAAAAATAAACACCACATTTCTAATAACACATGGGTACACAAAAGTAACAATGAGAAATATCCTTAACAGATCAATGATGAAAACACAGTATATCACAACTCACACTGTGCGGTTAAAACAACGTTTTGGAGAAAATACCTTTAAATAAATATTTATCAAAAAGAAGAATGGTTAAAAATAAATATTAGGCTTCTTGTTAGTTATAAAGAAATCCAAGAAATTACTAGCATTTTTCAGTGAGTATAATTAAATTTTGCAAGACTTTCTGTAAGTCACCAGTGTACATAAATTTTTTGTGATGTCTCATCCCTTTATATTAAAAAATGCAATAGTAAAATAAGCTCTAAACTGAAAAGTAAAAACGGAGAATTAGAAAGGATATTTGATTTATTAGCCGTAAGAAAAATTAGCTGTTTGAAACTCCAAAAGCCACATTTAGTTCATGTTTGGGTTCTGACAATTATAGGTAGAATGTCATGAAGAATGAATTTTAAATTTGTTGTTTAAATTTTTTTGATCCTCAATTGGACATCAATGGCTCTATGTAATCCTGAATAATAGCGATCTGGACATCCAGACCAGTAGGTAGTATTTGGCAGGTTAGATCGGCTAGCAAAGTCTAAAAGGTTTAATCTGGGATTGGGAGAGTCCTTTGGGGGAGCCGGGAGCTCAGATTTTTCCCAGAGAATAAACTATAACCTAGTACCATTACCACTGCCTTGCATAATCCTGAAGGGGGTTGAGGGGATACACCTGTGGAGTCAGAGGTTAAAGGGGCAGTTGAGAGGGATCTGGGTATTTGGGAGGAGAATGGAGGGTGCCCCGGGGCCTGTAGAAGAGGGTGGAGTAGAGATGGAAAGAGGAGCAAAAGGGGAGACAGGACAGGGGAGGAAAAGAAAGAAAAAGAGTCAACTGTAAATTTGCAAACATGCATGTTACATATGTCCCATGTTCATGTTAAGGTAGAGACTTAACACTTAAATGCATTAAAATTAGACCCTACGTGTCAAAAAATGAAATGGAGAACACAGAGGCATCTTGTATGCAGCCTGTGTAAACCAGCCAGAGATAGTCCATGGTCGGCTGTCAATTATCAGGAAGAAATGCTGGTCAGGTGCTGTGTGGAAAATGCCAAAAGGGAGGAAAGTGCAGCAAGTCTTTCAGAAGGGGCTGGTTTCTGCTTAACCCTTAGGAAAGAAAGTCTAATGGTGGTTAGTGAGGGAGGATGTATAAAGAAGCATGTGTGATCCCCCGTCTCGTCATGGCTGGGATCTCAGTTTCTAAGGTTACCCTGGAGTCCCTTTGGCCAAGATGGGTCCGTTCAGTCAGTTGAGGGGCTTAGGATTTTATTTTTATTTCTCAACAGCTACATCCAAGGAAGCCATCTCAAGTACATGCAATGCACTGAAAACTTGGTCCTAGTGCTTATATGGGTGTCCTTTGTATCCTGTGACACTCTCACACCTTTCATCAATTCATAACAAAGAACGTAAAAAAAAAAAAAAAAAAAAAAAAAAAGGTTTCTCTGCTTCCAAATAGTAGAGAAGGAAGGAAAGAGAGGGAAAAAGGTAACTTTACAATGAAGACCACTACAAACTGCCTCAGCCAGGTGATCAAGATTAATGATAAATCTTATTTATAATATGAACCCACGTTATTATGTGAAGAGAATGGCCCTTTACCCCTTGTGCCCTTTTTTTCCCCCCCAAAACACATAACCTGTATTTGACCATGAGAAAAACACTAAACAAACCAAAATTGAGCGTCATTGTACGAAATTCCTGACCACTACTTGTCAAAATTGCTAAGGCTAACAAAAGCAAGAAAAATCTGAGAAACTCTCACAGACTAGAGGAGAGCAAGGAGACGTGACAACTAAATGAAGTGTGGTCCTTGGAAGGGATTCTGAACAGAAAATAGACTTTAGGTACAAACTTGAGGAAATCTGAATACAGTATCAAATATGGCTAAAAATAATGTACCAATGTTGGCTCTTTAATTGTGGTAAATGGACCATCCGTAATAGAATGCGTTACCAGTAAGGAACACTTGGGTTATGGGGTATACTGGGACTCTCTGTAGTATTTTTGTAACTTTGTAAATCTAAATTTACTCTAAAATAAATTTTAATTATGCTTAAAAGCATTTAGCCCTTTTGATTGGAGTAGCAATATTTTCTCTAGAGAGAAATGTGTTTTTTAAGACATGTTTTATTCTTTGACATTTATGAGGGAAATAGTGCTCTGAAATGTCTCCTTGACTAACATTTCTTTAAAAACTTGTCTGAAATTGTTTGTATTTCATAGTTTTGGAAGAGCAGAAAAAAGTAGCCTTCCCTATTATTTCTTCATCTTCCTATTGCTTTTATCAATAGGTATATTTTCAGAATCACATCTGCCGTTGTCACGGAAAATGCATTGCTCGTTGGCTTCTCGACAATGTTTGAGTAATTGCCTCATGTTTTCCAGCAAGTTGTGAGACCAACTCTGAGTACGGACATATATCAAAAACAGAACATAGCAAATGCATTTTAGTAAGGTAACCTGAATAAATGGAGACAAGTCAGAAGAAGTAAATAGTGATCCCCTTATCTGTGGCACTTTAGCAAAAGTTATCTTAATATTCTGCCCAGTAACATCTGTGACTGATTCTCGTGCCCTGGTTATAAATTTAAAAAGTGTGCTAGTAAAGAGTACAACACAAGAACACACATGATTTCTTGAAACTGGATGTCTTGATTTCTTAGAATGCATTAGAAATTTTGCTTACTTTTACAAATGGCATCTTCATTATGTGAATTTTGCTAAATATAGAAAGAAAAAATAATCATCTACATTTGTCAATTTCACATGATCTAATTCCATATATAATATTCAGTGGTAGTTATAAAACTTTTAAAAATATGCGTTCAAACAGGACCAAAATGTGAACAATAAAAAAAAAAGATGGTGTAATTTAATCAACCAGCATTCACAAGGCTGAGGCTTTGAATTGGTCACTTTCACTTATTAACTGTGTGACCTATGCCTGTGACTTCTATCTCTCAGTCATTGTCTTGTCACCTAAAACTTGATGGTGATACTATGTTCTATGTATACCGCAGTGCTTCTGTTAGAGTCAAATACTATGTAATGATTTTTATGAGATGTGAAGAGCTATTCAGCTCTGTCTTGTCTTCTTCCCCCTTAATACCTCTACAGTTCTTCTGGTTCTCATAATCTTTACATCATTGAAATGCCTCCTGGTTGCTCCCTAAGCCACCAGACACCAAATTCCTACCTAGGGAGAGTCAACTCTCTGAAATATTATCAAGCTGATCATCTAACAAAAACACCTCACTGGTTGGCCAGTAGAAACAAATCCAGCCACCTCGTAAGTTGCTGTGTGATCACCCCTCTGTCTATTCACCAAACTCTCTCACATATTACCCCCAATTCCTCACTAACAGAAATAAAAAGTGCTTATAGTACCACTAGTTCCTGTGTCTCTATCTTTGCTCATGTTTTATTCAATTACCAAGAATGAGTCCTTTAAGTGTTATGACTGCCTCACCCTAGCCCCAAGACAGGGTAGGGGCTCATGAGTTATGCTTGCATAATGCATTTTTATATCTTTATAATTTCACATATTTGATAGACGTTTATCCTACTGAACTCACGGTCTTAGGGAATTTTGTTGTTGTTGTTGTTTGAGCCACTAATACAATATTAAGCAGAGGGTCATATTCGATAAAGGTTGTGCACTAGAGTTAACATTTAGGATTATAAAATTATTATACAGTTGGCACTTGAACGATGTAGAGGTTAGGGTACCTGATCCCTGTCCAGTCAAAAATCTCCCATATAATTTTTGATTTCCAAAATCTTTATTACTAAATCATAAGGAATAGAAATATAAAGTATTGTGCTGTATTTATCGATATGGAAATTTTTCACCATCTGTTTCCAAGATAAATCATCCGTCTGAAGTGGTGAGCAGCCACAGCCACAGCCTCAATCTGCAGTACATATCAAGCAATTCACCTTTTTCTTGTAATGTCACGACTTTTCTTTGCTTTTCGGGAGCACTTCCAGCATCACTGGTGGTACTTCCTATGAGCCCCATGGTGTTATTCAAAGTTTACAGTATTGCCCTAAACACAATTAAAAATAGCTGAGAACCATGAACAATCACTTTGTACTGACCATGAGAGGTAACTTTTTGCTGTGATACAATTTGCTAGTCAGATGAAATGATCACAAGGAGATGACTAGTGTCATGTAGCGTTTTAAGCAGATACTAGCAACATTTGAGTTCGCCCAGAGCAATAAGTGGTGGCTATTAAATTATTACAGTAGTACAGTGTCCACTACAGTTAATTTCATGCAGTTATAATTTAATCCTGCAGTTTTATGCTTGTTTACATTGCTCTGCGAATGTGTATGGTTTCATGTATGGTCTGTGTGTATTTATTGAAAACAATTCACGTATAAGTGAACCCACACAGTTCAAAATCATGCTGTTCAAGGGTCAACTGTATTTTCCATTTGGTGGAAAAATTATCTTGTATCTTACAGCCTATATTATAGGCTATGTTTCTGAGAAAACTGTGTACTTAGAATGTGTTGTGGATAGAATATATACTCCCAAAAAAGATATCTTGAAATTCTAACTTCAGTTACTCAGAAAAATGCCCTTATTTGGAATTTGAGTCATATGTTTCAGATATAATTATTATAGAAATAAATATTAAGTAACAAAAATTTAATATATTACCACTCAAGTCAACAATTATGCAAGAGGATGCATATATACATTAATCTTTTTTTAGTTTTCTGATTGAATTAAGGATACACACATGTTCTAAGGCTAGGTTCCAATAGATACACTCTTGGGGTTAAAATATGAAACACGGACCACATATAAGTTAAATAACTGTCATAGTTATGTAATCAAAACACCTATCACCATATTCATTATTATTCTAAAGCTAACACCCTCTTTATGTTCTTAATCCCACCTGCAATAGGCTCATGTTTTACATGTAAACACATTGTCAATTGTTGGAGAAACATAATTAAAATGAAATCTCCCAACCCAGAAATCCTCTCCACAAAGGTAAGTAGAGGCAGAAACATTTGTATTACTGAATAAGCATTAAATTAGAATTTGATGCCTATCACAGACAATCCACTAAGAGATGGGAAAGACAGAAGGAAATCTCATCCTTTTATATAGCCAAGCAAATATGACCCATTACATAGATATTTTCAAGGTACAGAATAAGTAGTCCTCAAATAAGAGGACTTGACAGCACCACTAGCCAAATATAGTTCATCCTAAACTTACCAGAGTCCAATTAGTGTTAGCTAATTGGCTTTATCCAAAGGAGAAAAAAAAACATGTCATATCCTTATTCCATGAAGCGATTTTACAGTTTGGATAAAAGGATTCGCTGAAGTTAGAGTCTTAACTTATCATAAAAACTGGGATATAGGGGCACTATCTTTCTGCTGTTTACATTTCAAAAAGATGGCTCCCAGGTCCTTGAGAAATATATTTTCGGGCCATAAAGCTGACAAAAAGCCTCTCTAGTTTTCAAAAGCATTTTTATATACACTTCAAACAGAGAAAGAAGCACCTACAATTACAACTTTTCTAAAGTAATGTCCTAAGAAAAAAGGAGGGGGAATAAGTCTCTTTTCTTAATTTCAAAAAGGAGAATCAAAATCTCTTATTTTTATTTGTTCTGCTACATTTTATTTTTAAACTCTTTCTCCAGTTTGCGTCTTTACTCAAAACATATTTAATTCCTTATTTTGTAAAAAAAAAATACTTTCTATTATAGGAATCAAAATAATATTTTATTAATTAAAACTAAAACATTTAAATTATCTTTATTGTGTAAAATCACAAACTAATTGTATCATATTGAAAAATAGACTGAAGTTCTTAATTCTATAATCTTTGTCAAATTATTTTGTTAGGACAATTTTTTGAGACGTTAATGTGTCGAGGCTTATGGAGACCAGAGGATAAATGGAGAACAGCCCTCAAGTGGGTCCAGTAAGTCCATAGGATCATGTGTTTACTCATCCATCTCCAAATACAGAATCACTACAAACCTATTAGCTGATAGAAGAACTTCCACATTGGTTTCTTGACCTTTAATGCCATTATGGTGCGAAGGGCCAAGTAGAAATCCTTGAAAATGTTCATTTTAACCCTCCCCTGTCACGACAGAAATAAGAAGAAATGCTTAATTTTAGGAAAGTTTCCATAGACAAGTAGCATGATCAAAGATGTAAACATAAACCACGCTGGAGAGGTGGCTTCCCTCATAGTTTTTGTATCAGCAATACAAGAAGCACTTACTGGCTGGTCAGTATAGAGTTAACCACAGAAATCCAAGGGCATAGCCTGGACGGTATGTAGGAGGCTACTACACAGTCAAGACACATCAGCGTGGCGGTTTGGATTAGGGTGGGAGCAGAAGTATGATAGTATTTGGAAGCAGTGTGAATTAGGATATATTTTGAAAGCAAAACTCACAGGACCTCACGCACATGTGTATGTTCATTGTAAGGACAACAAAGCAGCTAAGGATGACAAGGTTTTTGATCTCAGAAGTTTGATAAATGTTAGTGCTACTTCCTAAAATGGGAACCATGGTCAGGAGCAGGATTCAGACAAGGGGAGAATAAGGAGTTCCATATTGGACTTAGTCCATTCAGGCTGTTATAACACAACACCACAGATGAGAAGCTGGGAAATCCAAGATCAGTATGCCAGCAAAATTGGAGTCCACTGAAGGCCATCTTTCTGGCTCATAGATGGCATTTTTTGGCTGTGTCCTCACATATTGGAAGGGGTGAACAAGCCCCCTGGGCCTAGTTTACTAACCCCACTCCTGAGAGGTCTTTCCTCTTGACCTACTCACCTCCCAAAAAGCCATAAGACTTCATAATGTCACTTTTGGAGTAAGAATTTCAACATACGAATTTTAAGACAACACAAATATTCAGAATGTTAGCAACTTCTTAATATAGAAGTTTCTAAATGCACCCTAAAAGGGATACTAGATAGAATTGAACATATTGGTCTGAAACTCACAGACAAGGTAGGGCCTTGGATATCTACTTGGCAATCATCAGCAAAGAGACTGTATTTAGAAAATATGTATAGAGAAGTTGCAATGATTGATCCCTGGTTCTGTCTATCTTTAAAATCAGAAAGAAGAGAAGGAGCAAGGAAAACAGATGAAGAAGAAACATTTAGTGGGGTAGGCATGTGTTGTCCCCAGCAGCAGAATGAAAAAGATTGCAAGTATACTAAACACTGCTGAGAAATGAAGAAAGGTGAGGATTGAGAAAAGATTGTGGTTCTGACTATATGGAAGTTCTGAAGATTTTTACAGATTCCTGTTCAATGAAAAACTGAGAGAGTAGTTCAAAAACAGAACGTGAAATTAATGTGCCGAGTATACAAAACTATTTTGAATTGTGTCGGAAAGACAACAAGAGAGAAGAGATGGCAGTTAGTGGGGGTAATGAGGTCTCCACAGTTATATTACAGTATGATATACAGCATGACACATCTATACCACACATAAATCTATCTATATTTGTCAATATTTATTTTTATAATTATACATGGAAGATAAAGAGAGAAGCTGATAATATAGGAAAAATAAGGAAAATCTTAAAAGTAAATCTATTAATTAAGCAAGAAGGGAGAGGATGTAGTGGAGATCTTGGTCTTATATGGGAATGGGTAAAGTGTATTTTATTAATTTTCCTTTAAAATATTTATTTATGGTTTATTTTATTTCCATCACCTCAAGCATTTGTCCTTTCTTTATGTTACAGATAATCCAATTATAATTCTTTTAGTTATTTTTAAATGTGCAATAAATTATTGTTGATGTAGTCACCTGTTATGCTATCAAATACTAGATCTTATTCAAACTATAAATTTGTACCTATTAACCATCCCCACTTCCCCCCCATCCCCACTACCCTTCCACAATTCTAATATCTATAAATTTAAATTGACAAATAATAATTGAATATATTTATGGATACAATGTGATGTTCTGATTTATGTTTACAATGTAAAATAATTAAATCACGCTAAATAAATTCATCACCCCATATAATTAGCATTTCTGTGGTGGGACATTTAAAATACACTAGTTTTGCACTGTTGAATTATCCAATGCATTATTTATTATAGTCACCACCCTCCAATACATTATTGAATCTTCTATCTTTTGTCTAACCAAAACTTTGTACTCTTAGATCAATCTCTCTCCATTCCCCATCCACATCCCCTCCTCTAGTAATCATCAATTTTGTATTGCTGCTACAAATATCTACAGATTGCTACAAATTTTGTGACTTAAAACCACACATATTTACCTTACAAGTCTGTTGGTCAGAAGTCTGACAACCATCTCACTGAGTTAAAATGAAGGTGTCAGTCAGGTGCCTTTCCTTGCTGGAAGCTCTGGAGGGAGTCTGTTTCCATGACCTTACCAGCATTTAGAGACCACTCACATTCTTTGGCTGTGGCATTCTTCCTCTCTTTTTAAAGTGAGCAACACATCACATGGCACTGGTCATGCTGCCATAGTCACGTTGCCCTCTGACTCTGCTGCCTCTGCCTTCCACTTCTAAGAACTATTGTTGTTACTTTGGCCCCAGTGAGATAATCTTAGGTAATCGCCCCATCTCAGATTCCATGATTTAATCACATCCACAAAGTCCATTTTATCATGTAACGAAGTATATTCCTGGATATTCCTGAGGGGAATTATTCTGACTATTCCATTCATTTATTATCTAAACAGGAAGGAAGATATTACAAACATAGATAAGATGGTAAATGTATTGCTGAGGAAATGTAGTTCTCAGTTTACTGCCTGTGATTTATCATTGAATTAGGAAGAATAAATATTTGAAGTTTACTGAAAGGAAGAATCAGTATTTTGGCATATGGGAGAATGAATTAACTAAGCTAGTATTAGACTTTTTAAATCTTACTTTAACTTTAAGATGACTATTCAACATAGTTGTATATTTTCTCCGTTGGATTTCGTATGTTAGTATCTTGTAGATGGATATTTGGGTTAACCACGTGAGCAAGGGGAGAAACAAGGCACTTGAGGATGTATACAGAAGAATGTTTATCACCATGAACAATTATACCTCGCCTATGCAATAGGACATGAAGATACATGGGCAATAATGGGCACTAACATGGTAGATTAGAGACCCTCATGTGTAAGAGTTTTGAAAATGATCAGTTCTAGGAGTAGAGATAAGAAAGGATCAGCCAGTGTGATAATTAATATTTTTTAAATGGAACTGGTATAATTATTATTAAAGGCCAAGTAAAAGATATGACCTTGGGAGTAGGCCTGAAATCTTGGTAGAGAAAATATGGTCAGAAGTTCAAAAGTTAAAAAAAAAAAACAAGAAGCTGCCATTCCCCACATCTGTGTGTCTGTAAAAACATGCATGTGTCTTCCTTTCATTCATTCTTTTGTTTTCTTTCTTCCTTCCTTTTTTTTTCTTATTTTTTATTTTTAGTTGACAAATAATAATTGTACATATTTATGGGGTACAGTGGGATGTAATACATATATTCATTGTCTAATGACTAAATTAGGGTAATTAGCACATCTATCCCCTCAAGCATTTCTCATATCTTTATGGTGGGAATATTCAAAATCCTCTCTTCTAGCTATTTTGAAATATAATGTATTGTTGAGTTTACTGTGCAGCAAAACTCCAGAACTTATTCTTCCTTTCTAATTATAACTTTATATCCTTTGACAAGCCTCCCCTATTCTTCCTTTCCCTCTGCCTTTCCCCATCTCTCCCCTTCCCCATCTCTAGAAACTACTATTTTATTCATTACTTCTATGAGATCAACTTCTTTAGATTTCACATATGAGTAATATCACTTGGCATTTGTCTTTCTGGGTCTGGCTCATCTCACTTAACATAATGACCTCCAGTTCCAAGCATTTGTTGCAAATGAAAGGATTTCATTCTTTTTTATGTAGGAATAAAATTCCATTGTGTATATATACCATATTTTCTTTATCTATTCACCCACTGATGGACACTAGGTTGACTCCATATCTTTGCTATTGTGAATAGTGCTGCAATAAACGTGGAAGCAGGGTAGGAGGCACGACTGGACTCTGGAATAGATTTAAAACTGGCAGAAATAGGGAAGAGGTATCAAAAGCACTTCTCACCCCAGCACAGTGGCACACGGTGGCTCACGCTTATAATCCCAGAACTTTGGGATGCTGAGGCAGGTGAATTGCTTGAGGTCAGGAGTTCAAGATCAGCCTGACCAACATGGTGAAAACCCATCTCTACTAAAAATACAAAAATTAGCTAGGCATGGTGGTGGGCGCCTGTAATCCCAGCTACTCAGGAGGCTGAGGCAGGAGAATCACTTGAACCCAGGAGGCAGAGGTTGCAGTGAGCAGAGATCATGCCACTGCACTCCAGCCTGGGTGACAGAGGTAGACTGGGTCTCAAGAAAGGAAAAAAAAAAAAAAAAAAGCACCTCTTCATAAGACACACCCACCAACATCATGACAGTTTACCATTGTCATGACAACGCCTGGAAGTTACTCCCGTTTCCATGGCAAAGACCCAGAAATTACCACCCCGTTCCAGAAATTTCTGAATAACTCATCCATTAATTTGCATGTAATTAAAAGCGGCTGTTTGCATGTAATTAAAAGCACTACAGAAGTGCCCCTGAGCTGCTACTCTGGGCACACTGCCTATGGGGTAGCCTGCTCTGCAAGAGCAGTCATGGGGCTCTAACACTGTCACCTCAATAAACCTGCTTTCTTCTCCCACTGCTGGCTCTTGAATTCTTTCCTGAGTAAAGCCACAATTTTTCCTGGGCTAAGTCCCAATTTGGGGGCTCATCTGTCCTGTAACAGAAGTGCAGATATCTCTTTGACATAGTGACTTCATTGTATTTGAATATATACCCAGTGGTGGAATTGCTGGATCATATGGTAGTTTCGTTAACATTTTAATTTTTTGAAGAAACTCTATAATGTTTTCCATAATGACTGTACTAATCTATATCCCCACCAAAAGCATGTAAGGGTTCCCTTTTCTCCACATCCTTACCAACACTTGTTATCTTTTAACTTTCTGATATCGCTATTCTAACTGGAGTGAGGTAGTATCTCATTATGGCTATGATTTGTATTTTCCTGATGGTTAGTGATGTTGAGCATTTTTATATACCTGTTGACCATTTGTATGTCTTATTTTGAGAAGTGTCTAACCAGGTTCTTGCCAATTCTTAAATCAGATTATTTGTTTTTTGTTTTGTTTTTTGTTTGTTTTTCTATTGAGTTTTTTTGAGTTTCTTGTGTATTCTGGATATTAACTCCTTGTCAGATGTACAGTTTGCAAATATTTCCTCCCATTCTGTTGGTTGTCTATTCACTCTGTTGATGATTTCCTTTTCTGTGCAGAAGATTTTTAGTTTGATGTGATATTTTACCTTCCTTCCTTACTTTTTTTCATTGTTTTCACAGTCTCTAGAGAGAAAGTTTTAATGAAGTTTGCAATATTCTCTAAATTGAGCTATTAATATCTATAATGCTTGAGGAATGGTCTTTAGAATTTGATTTTCAACAGTGCCCTCAGTTAACCTTAATGAAAGGATTTCACAATAGGATAGGTGTAGAAATCATGAAACAGAAAAGTTCTGGTGAATATACTCATACAAACAGTGCACCAGTCCAGAGAGCTGCAAGTTGATGCAAGGCCTTTCCTCCAGCTTGCTACATTTGCTAAATCTTGTCTCTGATAAAGACCAAAAGGCTTTTGCTGTAATTAAATCACATATAAGGATTTTATTCCAAAATGAGGCAATAAATAAGTATAAAATTAACTAATTGGTTGACCAAGCCAGCTGATGCCAGTTGCAGGAAAAAGTGAAGATGCTTAACCTTTTCTATAAGCTCAAAGCACCCTGCTGAACAGCCGGAAGCCATGCATATAACTGGGTAAAATAATAGGGCTCCTGAAGATGAAGGACAGCCTGGGGACGGTGAGTACTCGCATAAGACATGACTCATTTCTCCAGTCCTATATCTCTTAAATGACTTAGTAATTAACAGCAAGACTATCATATATCATGATACAACAAGCATCTAGGGACCAGAGCACTATTATAAAGAGAGATGGTTTCTTAGTTCTTATGGAGACATTAATTTCTTTATATTACTCCTTTTTCTTAAATAAAGACATTACTGATATCATGCAGAATGATATTTTAAAGTTGCACTCTACTATGAGATTAGGCTCTAACCCTAAGGGATAAATTCCATAATTCTCTAAAATTAATTTATTTTCCAAACTATAATTAACAGTTCACTAAAATCTCCAGCACCATTATAGCAATACGAGAGCTCCTGAAGTCCCAACTACATGCTCATAAAATTTTGATTACTTCTTGTAATCGTGCCATCTGGTAGCTTGGTTACAGCTGCATCTTAAAACTTATTGGAGATTGGCTGATTTTTGAAATTTTTTACAGTATTTTGATAATTCAACATTTGGAAATAAAAAATATAGTTTTTTTAATCTTTTAAAATAGTACAAATTAGTTGTTCTTGCATAAAAATAATAATTTGTCTGTTTCTGTTAATATCAAGTACTACTATTAGTACTGTACATAACATTTATTAAATCACTATTAGGCTAAACATAAGGAAATCAAGCATCTAAAGTGTGCAAATAAGGGCGTTTGGAATACTACAGTATCATCTTCTATCAAGTAATGTAACTGTAAATAAACTTAAATCTAAATGTCTTATTTTTAGTTTCATACAAGCTTAAAAATTTTATACAGTCTAACATGCCTTAAAATAACAATAGAGGAAAGAAAGACTGCCTTTCTTTCTTTTTTAAGAGACAGGGTCTTGTTCTGTTGCCCAGGCTGGAGTGCAGTGGCACAATCATGGTTTACTATAGCCTCAAACTCCTAGGCTCAAGCGATCCTTCCACCTCAGCCTACCTAGGAGTAGCTAGGACTGCAGGCATGTACCACCATGCCCAGCTAATAGTGAGATGAGAAGTCTCCCTATTTTGCTCAGGTTGGTCTCAAACTCCTGAGCTCAAGCAATCCTCCTACCTCGACCTCCCAAAGTGCTGGATTACACATGTGAGCTACAAGTCTGGCCAAGACTGCCCTTCAAGAGAACCTGGAATTTATTTACTTTTCTCAAGTCAGGCTATTGGAGCTACTAAGCAGACAGGGCAAGATGAATAACACTCCAGCTACCTCTGAGAGGACAGTTGCAGATCTTTAGATCATCTGAGAATCTAGGAAGTGGCATTTGTGGAAAGAAATGAACTGTGAAGCTTGGTGAGATTGGTCCCCAGGGATCCATAGACACCATGACCACCTCAACCCTGGGAGGAGTCTGACATTGCCTAGTCTTTTTGGCCTCCGTCTGCTGGTGGGAGTCAAGACCTGCCTCTCACCTGCTCCTGAGCAGCACAAAAACTTCCTCATGGTGTTCCAACCTTGAGTAGCTCAGGGAAGACCACATCCTAGTCCTATGTGTAGTTCTGACTCTACACAAGGTATTCTTGCAGCTGGACCACAGCCCCAAGGAGCATAGAGAGGAAAATAACCCATTTATGGGCCTATCCTAAGAGAATACAAGGTGAATACTTAAATCAAATCTTTCACAAGGCAGAGATAAAAGAGGAGCAAAGCAGCAACTACAATAAAATATTTTGACTTTTAGAATTTTTTAAACATCACGAAATTTTAAAACTCCATTAGGTATGTTGGAGTACAGGATGGTGACTAAGCTAAAACAAAGCTTAGAATAGTAAGTGGGGAAAAGCCTCAAATCATAGGAAAAATGTAAAGGTAAAGTAGAACAGGAAGTAAATACACCTAGAAATAGACAGGCATGATCTGCTTAGCATCACTATCAAAATATTTGGGAGATTGTAAAAAAAAATAAGATAAGAAAATAAAATAACAACTATAGATATAAATTAGTTTATCTTATATGATTTCTACTTAAAATTCAAGAGATAAAAATTTATCGGATTTAAATATTTTGTCAAATGACTGGTTTTAAAAGAGAAAAGAGAAAAATGTACTTCAACACAGTGACAATGTCAGTTATGACATAATAATACCATTAACAGAGTCCCGTACCTGCATAAAAGTTAAAACTACTATTAACAAAAAAGGTATAAACAAATGAAAAACATCCCACGGATGCAGAAACCTAAAATCATATCAATGTAAATTATCCCAAAACTCTATAATTAAATCCAATGTAATTTCAGTTACAATTCTGATCGCTTTTTTTCAATATAAAATAATATTCATTTTTTTCTATAAGTATTTGTTGAAAGTCAACACCATGCGTGGCATTATTTGTGTCATTAAGGACGCAAACACAAATGAAATAGGCATGATTCTTCCCTCATGCTATTTATAGTATACCAGGGAGAAATTCATTTCAAAATTGCATAGCATAATGTCCGGGTTGGGAAAAGTGCTATGAGGAAAAAGCAAGAACATTTGCTAAATGAATTAAAGAGATTTTGTTTCAGATATGGTGGTCAGGAAACCACTTTCCTAAGAAGTACATTTAAATTGAGAGGTGAATGCAGTGTGTTAAGCTATTAATTTCTGTAAATACATGGGGGAAAAGAATTATACCCAGTAAGTACCAATGCCCGAGTTAAAAAGGTAGTGTGTTTGAAAAACAGCAAAGCGAAATGAGGAGAAGAATGTCAGGAACAGAGGTCCAAAATACAGCCAGATGCCACACTTTGCAAGGCCTGTGTAAACTGAGGAGGACTTTGACTTTTATTCCACATGCGATAGGAAGGAATTTGATGGCGAGGGCAGGGGCAAGAGACTGGCTTGGTGTGTTATACATATTAAGCCATATTATGTTTTAGGGTTGGGAATGAACGGCTGAAGGGCAACAGTGAAAGGAGAGAAGCAATGAGAAGGTCCTTGAACAACTCAAGCAAGAGATGATTGTGACTTAGAGTTTTGGTAATAGTGAGAGTAGTTTAAGAAGATATTTTCAGGGTAAAGCCAACAGGTGCAGTTTATGGAAGGTATGTTGATTGTAAGCAAAAGGGAGAAGTCAGGGATGACTATGTTTTGTGTTGTTTGGTTTTTATAAACTGAGCAACTCGATCATCGTACGTTGTACTGAAAGGTGTGAAAATCAAGGAATATCCAGGAGAAAAATGAATTCAAAGATGTTGTGGGGACATTTTTTGCCAACCTAGATATCGGAGCCTATTGAAATATTAATATTGTAAAATAAACGTTACACCAGCCTGCCAGTAGACAAATAGGCTGATGAATCATAATACAGAGTCCAAAAATAACACTCATGATATATGAAAATTTATTGTATGACAAATGTGGTATTGCAAGTGTGAAAAGCATGAGGCATTTAAGAAAATATGTTGGCACAATTAGATATCCATCTGGATAAGTATAATTTGAACTCTGTCTCACACATTATTAAAAATAAATTCCAGATGGTTTAACGATTTAATTAGGTGTGGAGAAGATCATCTTTACTAATAATAAAACTTATAAATTATATGCGAGACGATATATATCACATATATCTAATACTGTCTACAAAAGTAATTTGAGAAAATAATAAGAAAACTTTATTTTCAACTCACATGATCAAAAAATGTGGTTATTATTTACATACTATTTGATCAAATTAATGTAAAAATACCAATGCCTTAATAAATCCATGGACAAAGTATATAAATAAGCAATTCATAGAAGGCTTTTGTTAATTTAAAAATATATATATATATCTCATACTTTAACACAGAAATTTTACTATTTATAATTTGTTCCATAGAGAAAAAAATTGGATTGTATGCTATGTATATATAAATACACATAAATATGTATAAATCTAAATGATATAAGGATATCATATATAAGTATGTATATATTTATATATCATATGTAATATAAATATATCATATATAATATGTATATGATATGTAAAATATATGTATATCATGTATTTATCTTATACATAAAATTATATTTAGTACAACATTGTCTGTAGCGGGAAAATCTGAAAATTATTGGATAGTTATTGCTCTAATTTGGTGGAATGTTATACAACCAGTAAAAATAACGATTTATATAGTTTCACTAATGGACTTAAAAGGGATTTTGTGGATATTAGTCAATGAATAAGGCAGATATGAACCAGTTCATATGAATCTACTTTTAAGGCAAAAGTGAAACAAAAGCCCTCAAACATTTATTTATTTGTATTTTCCATATGTGACAGTATGAGTAAAATCATAGTTATTTCTATATGTTGGCATTACCAGACAGATTATATGATAACTATACACTGTATTTAATATATAAGATAAATAAAATGCCAACCTTAAAATATGAGCATAAATTAGAACCTATAAATAATGAATAGCTGCAAGTAATATTTTTTAAAATCAAAATTGGAGATGGTAAGATGGGCCAAAAATAATCAACAAATTTGGAAGTATTTAAAGTACAGAGAGTATACATATAATTACAATTCAATTAGGTTGACAATCAATAGGAAAAATCACACATGAACCAACAAAACTTGGGAAAAAACATTTATGTTTGAAATGCAATGCAAGAAACACAATTCTGAATTACTAATATATGAGAGAAAAAATAATAGCCATGCAGATACCAACATATCTTTACTTGATGCTGGGCACTGTAATTAGCACGGAGGATGATGAACCAAAAAATCAAAACTTCCTGCTTTATAAGGCTTTTTTTTTTTTAAAAGGATTTTGTCCTAAGCCCTTTATATTTAACCCTCATAAGACCCCAAAGTGGGATCTTTGGGGTTCCCTCCTCACTTTGCAGTCAAGGCAACAGGAGCCAGAAAAGATGAAAGACTTGGTCAAAGGTGCAGCTCGTTTTGGGCAGACCAGGAATACTTTGAACTGAATGATAAAGACAAGGAACGGCATAAGAAAATTAGATGGAATAAAAGCTTATTAGAAACATTCTTGTGCAAGTGCAACAAGAGACATGTAAATAACAGGATGTAAATAACAGCAGTGCTCAAAACAACAAGCAGACAGGAAGCACAGCAAATATCCATCAATAATAGATTTGATAATTTCTGGAAGAATTATAAAATGGCTTACTCTATATCAATTAAAATGATTAAACTACATGTACATTCAGTATCAAATAATCCTTTTTTTTTTTTTTTTTGAGATAGAGTCTCACTCTGTTGCCCAGGCTGGAATGCAGTGTTGCAATCTCAGCTCACTGCAACTTCCGCCTCTCAGGTTCAAGTGATTCTCCTGCCTCAACTTTCTGAGTAGCTGGGACTACAGGTGTGCACCACAACACTGGGCTAATTTTTGTATTTTTTTCTAGAAAAGGGGTTTCTCCATTTTGGCCAGGCTGGTCTCACACTCCTGACATCAAGTGATCCACCGGCCTTGGCCTCCCAAAGTGCTGGGATTACAGGCATGAGCCACCGCACCCGGCCAGAATCAAAGAATCTTGTAAGGATTATGTGGAGAAGAAAAAAAAAAATCAAAGAAAGATAGATTATAATTATGTTTCTGTAGAATTCAAGGATAGGCTCAATAAATGTTGATTAATATACATAATTCTTAAGTTACATGCTTATTACCAAGCAATAAAAATAAAACATGTGAAGAAAAGAAAGAAAATGATTACCAAAAAAAGACAAGAAAATGGTTACCTATAGAGTGGAGGGAAGGTAATGTGACACATGAGACACATGGTTAGGAAGGGGACTTGAAAGTACTGACCATGTTGTATTTCTTAAGCTGTGTGGTTAAGTGTGCGATGTATAAATATTGTTGTACTGCACTTAGAAGTTGATTTGTGTGCTATGTTTTCCATGGTATCTAATTTTAAAAAGAAAAATTTGAAGAGAATGTATTGGGCATCTAACCTTTATAACAAATTTACCCTACAACTTAGTGGCTTAAAACATAAAGATACGTTGTCCTCACAGTTTCGGTACATTTGAAACCCTGGATCAGTTCCACTGTGCCATTCTGGCCCAGGGTTTTCCATGAGGTTGCAGTTAAGATGTTGTCGGGGACATCAGTCATCTGAACGCTTAAGTGTGGCTGAAGATTCTGCTTCCAAGGAGGCTCACTCACATGAGTAACAGATAGTGCTAGTTGTTGCCTGGCTTCAGCTTCTCCCAAGATAGGCCTCTCCATGGGTTTCGTTCCTGTCCTCATGACATGGTGGCTCGCTTTCCCCAGAGGAGGCACTGCAAGTGAGCAAGGTAGCTACAGCAAAACCTTTGACCAGCTCGGCAACACTGGCTGCATTCTACTGGTTAGAAGTGATTCACTAAATCTGTTCCATATTGAAGGGAAGGAGGATTACATTCCACTTTTTAAAAGAAAGAGTGTCCATCAATGACAGACTGGATTAATAAAAATGTGGCACATATACACCATGGACTACTATGCAGCCATTAAAAAGAATGAGTTCGTGTCTTTTGCAGGGACATGGATGAAGCTCGAAGCCATCATTCTCAGAAAACCAAACATTGCGTGTTCTCACTGACAAGTGGGAGTAGAACAATGAGAACACTTGGACACAGGGAGGGGAACATCACACACAAAGGCCTGTCTGGAAGTGGGGGGCATGGGGAGGGAGAGTATTAGGACAAATACCTAATGAATGCTGGGCTTAAAACCTAGATGAGGGGTTGATAGGTGCAGCAAACAATCATGGCACATGTATACCTGTGTAACAAACCTGCACGTTCTGCACGTGTACCCCTGAACTTAAAGTACAATTTAAAAAAAAAAGAAAGACTGCCAAAGAATTTGCAGACGTATTTTAAATCTACCCCAAGGAGGTATACCAGATTTGATGTTGGGAGAGGAACAGTAAAATGTTCAGCTACCTCCATAGACTGGCATTCTTTTTGCATAAAAGTTAAGTGCATCTACTTCAAAAATATTCCGTGGCAGATGCTGACTTATCCTTATGAGTCACAACTCCGGAAAAAAAGCTTTTAAATTCTTATGATGAGACCAGTCACGGTGGCTCATACCTGTAATCCCAGCACTTTGGAAAGCTGAGGCGGGTGGATCATGAGGTCAGGAGTTCAAGACCAGCCTGATGAACATAGTGAAACCCCGTCTCTACGAAAAAAACTTAGCCAGGCGTGGTGGCGGGCACCTGTAATCTCAGCTACTCGGGAGGCCAAGGCAGGAGAATTGCTTGAACCCGGGAGGCGGAGGTTGCAGTGAGCTGAGACTGTGCCACTGCACTCCAGCCTGTGCAACAGTGTGAGACTCAGTCTCAAAAAAAAAAATAATCGCATATATATATATTCTTATGGTGAAATAACATAAATCTTATATATGTAACATATTTATTAAAACTACTAATATATGTCTTATTGATTACTAGTTAGATAATGTGATAGAAGACTTTAATAAATACTTTTTGTTGCAGATAGGAAACATTTTCAAATTTATCCTTTTTATGGAGATAGATTTCATGGAGTAGTTTTCAGTGAGAGTTTTAAGATTAATCTGGGGTTGTGCATTCTGTCTGTGATAAACTACATCACACCCCTCTCACCCAGATTTGCACCAGGTGGGAAAATAATTCACATCTAACTCCCTTGTTTCCATTTATTTTTAATGTTTTTAATACTACCTAATATTTTCAAAATGTTGTATGTGAATGAAAACTAAACTCTTACTTGCCTCACTCTATCTTCTCAATTTATATTTTTAAAGTGTATTGAAAATAATAAATTTATACCAAATTATGGTAATTTTGCAAATTTGCACCTGGTTGCAAAAAAGCACAAGAAAAAAAAAACACAAAGACACAAATAGAGGATAATAATTAAATTTCTACCACGTATGATGTTCTTGTAGAGAAGCCACTATACTTCATAAAATTTTACATTTGCATATATTATAAATGCACAATATATTGTTATAATTTTAGCCTTAAATAATAATACCTTATTAAGAAAGTTGAGAGGAAAAACATATATGTACTTATTTATGAATAGTTATATATGTATAAAAACGGCACATGTATGTGTACACATATATGCACACAGAGTTATGTTTATTTTAGGCACTTTTCATTCATTTTTGTAAATCTGAATTTTCTTTTGGTGTCTATTCACTTCAGTAAAGGATAAATGTCTTCAGTGTTTCTTGTATTTCAGTTCTGCACTGATGAATTCTCTCAATTATTTGTCTTAAAATGTCTTTGTCTAAAAATCTCATTTTTAGATTATTATTTTCCCACCTGGTGTGAATCTCATTTATTTGTCTAAAAACCTCATTTACTATTTTGTACAATAGTTTTGCTGAGTAAAGAATTCTGGGCTGACTATTTTTAGTTTCAGCACTTTAAAGTTGATTCATTGTCTTTGGCCTTCTATAAGATGATAAGTCAGCAATTATTTGTATCATTGCTTCCATATATATGATATATTTCTCCCCTCTGACTGTTTTTAAGACTTTTTTTTAATCTATGCTTTTCAGCACTTATGCTGTGCTTAGGTGTGGTTATCTTTATAAATCATCCACCTTTGCATTTACTGAGGGTCTTGGATCTGTAAATTTATGCTTTTCACCAAATTCATAATATTTTCAGACAACATTTCTTCACATCCATATTTTTTACTTCATTCTTTCTCTCTCCCGTGTTCTCATAGGCCTTGACATGCCTCAGATAGCTTGTCATTCTGTAACTTAGTTACCAAGTCTCTGTTCATCTGTTAGTCTTCGTTCTAGTTCACTAGTATCTAGTGATCTATCTTTAAATTCACCAGGCCTTTCATTTTCCATCTGTAATCTTCTGGATTAGGCAACTGACATAATTTGCATTTCAGATACTGAAATTTTCCATTTGAATCTTTTTTTGTAGGTTTTGTTGGTCTTCTGAAATCTTCATTCTTTATTGTGTATAGTCATATTTTCTTTTATGTCTTAAATCTACTTATAAGTTATTTATAATCTTTTACTGCTAATTCCAATATCTAGATTATCTTGTTGTTGGTTTCTATTAGTCATCCCTTCCCCAACAATTATAAGTACTTATTCACTAATTAGTATAAGTACTTCCCCTTATAAGTTAAAAGTTTTGAAGATATAACTGTTATATCCGTATGAAAAGAAGTTACACTTCTGTATAAGTCTAGTAATTTTTTTTTTTTTTGATGAAGTCTCACTTCATTGCTCAGGCTGGAGTGCAGTGGCATGATCTTGGCTCACTGCAACCTCTGCCTCCTGGGTTCAAGCAATTCTCCTGCCTCATCCTCCTGAGTAGCTGGGATTACAGGCACCCACCACCATGCCTGGCTAACTTTTGTATTTTTAGTAGAGTCAGGGTTTCACCATGTTGGTCAGGCTGGTCTTGAACTGCTGACCTCGTGATCTGCTCACCTTGGCCTCCCAAAGTGCTGGGATTATAGGTGTGAGCCACCGCACCTGGCCAACTTTAGAAATTTCTATTGCATTGTAGACATTGTAAATACTACATTTGGGGGGATTTAGATTTTGTTGTCTTTTTTATATTAGTACTGTATTTTACTTGTTGCTTTTGGCAGGCAGTTAGTTTATTGTTATGTCAGATTTATCCCTTCAATTTTCATTTTAAAGATTTTTAGGGCTGAACTCAAGTAGTCATTATTCTAGATGGTGTTTTCTATCTGAGTTAATTGAGTTCCTGTGGCTGGCTTGTTGGAACTCCTACTTTTTAGGTATTGTGTGATCACCAACATCTTCATTCACCTCATAACTTCCGAGAAGTTATTCGATGCTAGGTGTCAGGTTCTGTGCAAACAGATCACTGGGGACTCAATGAAAGTTTCTTAAAAATTGTGGCTGTATTTTCTTTCTCTCTGTTATTCTTTCCTGCAAATTCTGACTCTTAAGTTATCATCTCTTAACTTAGACTCCACATTCTAATTTCAGTGAGGATTTTGTGTTTAATTGTGCTCCACCTTTGCAGGCAATTGTGGAGAATGTGCCCACTCGGCAATATTTTCAATGATGAGAGGCTCACTCTGTATGTTTTCCTTCCTCCAGGAATAACAGCCCTGTATTGTCTATTGTTCATTACCTGAAAATATTCTCCCACATATTTTATCTAATTCTTAAATTGTCAATTATGGGAAGGTTCCTGTGGTATTAGTTACTTCATCATGGCTGGAACCTAAAGTCATCAAGACATTTCTGATGATACCATTTTTCTCTCATCCTTGAGTCGACCTCCATAAATGGTAGTTGTATAAGAACAAACATTAACATACCCAGGGTATTAAAATAATGTTCAGTGAATTACTCTTTCAGCATTTTTTTTTTAGGAAGTCAGGTACTTTGGGATACACATCAATAATATATAGTGCCCCAATAGCCCAAGAAAATGTGAAATGTTTCCCGATAGATAGAATTAAAATTTAAAAGAGGTATAGGTACTGGAGCAAATGCAGCTCACACCATTTTTAATTTTTTTTTTCCTTTTGTCCTATCAAAGACACCCAAAAAGAACATCAGACATAGTTCATGTAAGTTAAAAATTATCTTCAAAATGTTAAATCATGAGGTAATTCACCTATAAGTATAGGATCTCAGCCGTGCATGGTGGCTCACGCCTGTAATCCCAGCACTTTGGGAGGCCAAGGCAGGTGGATCAGTTCAGGAGTTCAAGAATAGCCTGGCCAACATGGTGAAACCCCATCTCTACTAAAAATACAAAAATTAGCTGGGCGTGTTGGCGCATGCCTGTAATCCAGCTACTCGGGAGCCTGAGTCAGGAGAATCGCTTGAACCCGGGAGGCAGAGGTTGCAGTGACCTGTGATGGGGCCACTGCACTCCAGCCTGGGAGACAGAATGCCCCTGTCACCAAAAAAAAAAAAAAAAAAAAAAAAAAAGGGTAAGTGTAGGATCTCTATTCTAATTTTAAAAGACATTTTATGTAAAATAAAAAGGAGTACACCAATAATTTTACAGTAAGAATTCCTGTGTATATGCGGAAAACTAGTTAATAAACACTTTTTATTTCTTACTGAGATCTAAAGTTAAGTATACCTGTTATATCTCTGTAAAAGAGAAGAAAAATGGGATGGTTCAATGGATGATAATTCCACCAAAGAAACAACATGGTCATTTTTTGTAGCCCACAATGTGTACTTAATTTTAAAATGATTCTTTCCTCCTTTGAAAATGATGACAACATATACTTTTTGTCCAAAAGTTATGTATTTTTAGGTAAAGTATATTGATGTAAAGATGAGATAAATCATGATGATAAAGGACTATCATTATAGAGCACCCCAATCATTTCAAAAAGATTTTTTAATCATTTACTTAAATCAGAATGCCCAAGTAATCATAATTTATTATAAGAACTCAGATGAAAAATAAATAACAAAGTAGGCTGCATTTGTAGGACAATACAGACCAGACTCATACTGACCAAGTGTTAAGCCTCGTTCAAATCCTCATGGTAATAACATGGACATAGTCCAAACCATATAATGTATGTATTTCAAGTAAATGTTACATAATTAAATTTCGCAACATAACTTGGAATATTCTACAGAAAGAATATATAAACAATGCATGCCACCAAAATTTTACAGTGTGGCTAAATATACTAGGATAAATTCACCTTGTTACAATTTTCCGACTTCATTTGCTAGAGTTCTGGTTCCAGCTGCCATAGAGCATGTGAAAAGAGAAATAGGCCTTCTGGTCTCTTCAGTAAATTCAATTCTATTTTTAAATTTTAATATATACCACAGTTTCATGTGAGATGGTTTTTTAAAAAATGTTTCAAAAAAAGATTTTGGCTGTAAAATAAATGAAACGATGTAAGTTTTAGTAAATATAAATTTAAATATGCATATGTTAAAGTAACTGATTAAAGAAAGATTATTTAAGTAGGGTTTTTATTCTTGAATGACTACCTCACCTCTGTAAGCTACTAGGAATGTAAGTTTAAAAAAAATAGTGTGAGTAATGTGAAATAGGATTAAGGAGATTAATGCTTCTTGGAAGAGGTAATTAGACTCTAGATGGAAACAAATGATAAGCAACTAGAAAAGTATATTTAAGCCAATGCAAGACAGGAAAAAATATAGAATATATTGTTGTTAACTAATATTACAAACAAGGTTTACACAGGTGATCACTTTGACACAAAAATGTACCCATCCCATTTCTAATTAAGTAAAGTTCAAAATTATGTCCAGCTACTGCCACTAGAGGTATAATAATGGTTACTGTGCTCAAATTTTAGACTTTCTGGGTAGATAAGACCTAATCTTCCTTTATTTATTTATTTATTTATTTTTAATTTTTGAAGAGACGGAGTCTTGCTCTGTCATCCAGACTGGAATGCAGTGGCATGATCCTAGCTGACAGCAGCCTCCAGTTCCTGGGCTTACGTGATCCTCCTGCCTCAGCCTCCCTGGGTCCACAGCTGTGACTACCAGCTGATTTTTATTTTTATTTTTTTGTGGAAATGGGGCCACGCCCAGCCTCTATTATTCCCTTAACTCAGGCCTGCTAGATACAAATATAGTAGATCAAATAATATATTTCATTATCCCTCATATCAATAAAATAATTAGAGTAAAGAGAGTATGTAATGAAAAATAATACCTGTTTGATAAGGGAGAAATGATTTCAGCAGTCACTTACTTAGAATCCAAGCCATATCTACTGCTATACAGGAAGAAAAAGATACAAGGAAAGATGTTCTCATAGGCATTCATCTTCATATAATCTGGTTTGCCAATATTCTGCAAATCAGTTCTGCATCTATGTATTTCAAGTTCATAAATGTCAATGAATGCCACATTGCTACTACTTGAGTCAAGTGACATCCATGTACCTATTACCTCGCCAAAGTGTTGAGATCAGATAAAAACATGTCTCACCATGGCCAGGCACCGTGGCTCACTCTTGTAATCTCAACACTTTGGGAGACTGAGGCAGGAGGAGCTCTTGAGGCCTGGAGTTTATGACAAGTCAGGACAACACAATGAGATCCCATCAGTTAAAAAAAAAAAAAAAAAAATTAACCAGCATGGTGGCTGGTGTCCATATTCCTAGCTACTTAGGATGCTGAAACAGGAAGATTGCTTGAGCCTAGGAGTTTGAGGTTACAGTGAGCTATGATTGTGCCACTGCACTCCAGTCTGGATGACAAAGAAAGACCTCATCTCTAAAAAAAAGAAAATAGCAGATCTTACCGTTAATGAAATCTATAAACAATGGCAGGTGAAGGTTGATTCTCAGAAGATTACACAAAGGAAGAAAAACAAAGACAATACAATAATAAAAAATAAAATAACAAAAAACTCAATAATCTGAAAAATTTGTCTGCAAATTGTGTTTTTGGTATGGCATTAGTATGTGCTACGAAATGTCATTTTGGTAGTGATGAGAGAAATGGAAGAAGCTGATTTGTGGAAATTCATTTTCACTTCCATAAAGTCTTACAAATGATACATACCTTTAAACAGCAGACAGTATAGATTTGGAAAATAGGTAAATTTGCTTGCCACATTAATAGCATGTTACATATTGATTCCACAGATTTCTAGTTCCATATAGTTTTCTGGTATATGAGTTTTCTGATTCTTAAAAACAAATGACTAATAGTCATTTTATTATTTACCTTAACATTATATATTAATTATATTACTAAATTCTGAAGCAATTCATTATTATTTTTATGTAATAGAATTTCATTTTAATATGTATGTCCAGTAATATCAGTGGGTATTTTACAATCTGCTGGTAAGTATATAAACCCAGATAATTAAATCAGTTGACAAAACTAACTAGTTTATGACATTTAATCTTCCTATCAACGTTATAAGGTAGAATTTACATGCATGTACCCACTTAAACTAAACAATATGATGCTTTAATAAATGTATATCCCCAAGAAACTATTACCTCAATCAAGTTATAGACTATTTCCATTAACTCAAAATATTCCATTTTGATCTTCCCATCTCTGTTATGGAATGTGGATCTGGAGGTTTCTCTGTGGAAAGGCTTTTACTTATGCAATTACTATAATAAATACAGGGTCATGAATGTGATGGTTAGTTTCGGGTACCAACTCGTCTGTATTAGGGAACACCTGTGGGTAAAACATTATTTAATCTAGTTTTCACTAGGTCTCAGCTCATATATCTCAGAGATATACAATATGACAGTATAAAATTTAGAACTTTCCTCATATCTACCAGGTAATTTTTGGTGTGAGGAGGTACTAGCATATTTTGGAGAAGACCAAATATGGCTCTTCCCTCATCATAGACTCCTGTATACTAAATGCATTCCCACCCAGCCTCCTGATGTGTAGGAACATGCACCACAAAACCATGAGGTGTCTGATAACCTGTTCTGTCATCACTCAAAGAATGAGGTTAAATATTTTAAAACTTATGATTTAAAAAATATCTAGGAGTATACCCATTGAAGACTTTGGTGAACCTAAATGTCTAATCTGAAGTTCAGCATCACTTTGACCAGAAAAAAAAAAAAAAAAAAAAAAAAAAAAAACCTTTTTAAATTTATAGGTTGGCTAATGTCTTTATTCATGGAAGAAACTGGACTTCTAGCTGGGCGAGGTGGCTCACACCTGTAATCCCAGCACTTTGGGAGGCCGAGATGTGTGGATCACGAGGTCAGGAGTTCGAGACCAGCCTGGCCAATATGGTGGAACCTGATCTCTCCTAAAAATATAAAAATTAGCCACATATGGTGGTGCACGCCTGTAGTCCCAGCTACTTGGGAGGCTGAGGCAGAAGAATCACTTGAACCTGGGAAGTGGAGATTGCAGTGAGCCGAGATCATGCCACTGCACTCCAGGCTGGGTGACAGAGCAAGACTCCATCTCAAAAAAAAAAAAAATTGACTTCTAAATTTTATGTGCATGATTTATAATGGGGAAGAAATATTGCTCACTTTTAAAAGAGTATTTTTAATAGCATACATAATAGACAATAATTTAGACTAATTTTCTTAAATGGGAATCTTCTTCAGATGTTTATTTAATTCTTGCCATGTAATAATTGTTTTAAGGTTAAGATGGCTTTTTTCTTTTCCAAGATTATCACAATTTCACATAATAGTTTAATTAAGAATGGGTTGGGGTACATGAGTCTGCACTTAATCAAATTTGATTCATTATGAGAAGAAAGGTCATAAACTTGAGGGCACCATTCACTCATGAATAAATTATCAGGGGCCCTTGTACATATAAAACTCTTCTATGATGCGGTTGTGTGGTGATTACAGGGGTGGTAGTAGTGAATATGTGCCTTTATGTTTATGCGGGATTTGCTTCTGCCAGTGGATGAGCCAATCTATTTTGTGCTTGCTTCAGTTTTATTTGCATGCTATGTTCATGTTTATTTCATGCTATGTTCAGATGGAGCCCATTATAATAGTGGAGTCTGGACAGGATAGATGTGTGGAACATGGAGGATCATTTGTTATCTTGACAGCAAGAGTAGTCCTATGGCCAGCTGCAACAGGGGACATGTATTCCAGGTTACTGAGGTGACTTGGAATTTGTCTGCTGTGATTATAGGGCTCATATTTTCATCCAGTGCCTCCCATATCTTGATGTTCTTAAGGAACTGCTTGCTGTTAATGTGGGGTTCTACTATGTTCCATGGTCAGGTGGGGTGGTAAAGTGAAATCTTTTGGAACTTTTTTGGTATCTTGCATATGATTTACTCTCCTGTTAGAAAAATAAAGCAAAGCTATGACTATAAATTGCATGGGTTTTCTTTTTTAAAATAAGTAATCTAGAAAAAACAGTAGTTTGATGATTAGCTATTAACTTGTATTCTAATGGAGTTTAAACCAAGTAAGGTACACACACACACACACACACACACACACACACACGCACTCTTTATAAAATATGTTGTAGAGTAACATGAATGTATGTGACATTAGTCCAAGGCGTTGCCGTCTTTTAGACTGTATCCCCTACAGTGGTTTTACTATTTTCTAAAGCACACTTATATCACTTTCCAGCTCAAAAGCCAGCTGATACGCTGTTCCTTCTTGAGTCAAGTTCAAGTCTCTAGGAAACCTATAAGATCAAGTACTTCCACAATCTGGCTCCTGCCTAGATTTCCAAAGCTATAGTCTTTATTCCTTTTAATGCATTTTGGGGATAGGTATTAAATAATCCACTAGCTTGTATCTACGTATTTCTTGGCTTATTTTTTACTTTTCCCATTTTGACATAGTTCTTGGAGTATGTTTCTACAATCTAGCATACTGCCTCATTACCATCGTGAAGAAATGTAAGCATCTCCCTAAAGTCTTCCTCATTTACTCACCATTGGACCTTACTTACTTTTCCAATTTTATAGTACTTTCTTTTTTCTAATATTCTTAATATTCCTTTCGTGAACTTTATTACAACTTATACCATTTTACAATCTGAATTCTTTTTGAAAACAGAACCCATAACTGTTTTTCTGTATATATTTTCCATAACCTGATGCTGAAAACAGAATAAGTTGCAAAGAAATGTTGGAAAATTTCGCTGTTACTTTTTAGTCATAAGTCTTCATGGCAAGCACACTGGAGATTTTTATTTTTAAATTTCATACTCTGTAGTTACATACAATATTCCCTATTATTGTTATATAATTTGGCTTTTCCTAGGTTTGATTAAACTAAATCATCCAATATGTTTTTATTGAGAATTTTTAATAATAAGTTCCATCAGAGTATCTTTCAAAAAATGTATATTAAAGGCAAATATAACTTTTCTTTTTTCTTTTTTGAGATAGAGTCTCACTCTGTCACCCATTCAGGACTGCAGTGGCGTGATCTCTGCTCACTGCAACCTCCGCCTCCCAGTTTCAAGGATTTCTCCTGTCTCAGCCTCCTGAGTAGCTGGGATTATAATCGTCTGCCACCACACCTGGCTAACTTTTTGTATTTTTAGTACAGACGGGGTTTCACTGTGTTGGAAAGGCTGGTCTCAAACTCCTGATCTAAAATGATCCACCCACCTTGGCCTGCCAAAATGCAGGGATTACAGGCGCTAGTCATAATTCCCAGCACCAAATTTACTTTGAACTAATTTCAATAATTTCTTCTTGGTTCCCTACTCCCTTTAGAATCCTTTAAGATAAATATTTCTGAACACCAAAATACTCAATGTGAGGATATAATGAAATAAAAATGGAAACTTTACATGCATATTATGGAAAATAATAATTGACTAACTCTCTAATAACAAAAATAATTATTTTTTATGAATTAAAAATGTTGATAGGTACATATTAGGTATATGTATATATGGGGCACATTAAGACATTTTGAGAATGGCATACAATGCTTAATAATCATGTCAGGTTAAACAGAGGTATCCTTCACCTCAAGCATTTATCATGTCTTTGTGTTATAAATATTCTATTATAATCTTTCAGTTATTTAAAAATCTACAATAAATTATTGTAGAGTGTAATCACCCTGTCACCCTATAGGATTTTTCCTATAGAGTTGTTTGTGCTCCTTATATATTCTGTATTAATCTCTTGTCAGATCGATAGTTTGCACATATTTTCTCCCATTCTGTGGGTTGTCTCTTCACTTCATTGCTTGTTTCCTTTGCTCTGCAGAAGCTTTCTAACTTGATGTGATCCCGTTTCTCCATTTTTCCTTTGGTTGTCTGTGCTCATGGGGTATTACTCAAAAAAATTTTGCCAATGCCCTGGAGAGCTTCCCCAGTGTTTTCTTGAAGTAGTTTCATAGATTTAGATCTTAGATTTAAGTCTTTAACCCATTTGATTTCATTTTGTTATATGGCAATAGATAGAGGTCTAGTTTTGTTCTTTTGTACATGGATATCCAGTTTTCCCAGCACCATTTATTGAGGAGACTGTCGTTTCCCCAGTGTATGTTCTCGGCACATTTGTAAAAAATGAGTTCACTGTGGGTGTGTGCATTGGCCTCTGTGTTCTCTATTCTGTTCCATTAATCGGTGTGTCTGTTTTTATGGCAGTACTATGCTGTTTTGGTTACTATAGCTCTATAATATAATCTGAATTAAGGTAATGTGATTCACCAGTTTTGTTCTTTTTTTTCAGGATAGGTTTGGCTATTCTGGTTCTTTGGTGCTTCCATATAAATTTTAGGATTTTTTGTTCTATTTCTATAAAGAATGTCATTGATATTTTGATAGAGATTGCATTGAAACTGTAGATTGCTTTGGGTATACAGACATTTTCTTTTTTGCCTCACCTCTCGATACTGGACTACAGGCCCCCACCATCCCGGCTAATTTTTGTATTTTATAGAGACGGGGTTTCATGGCTCAGCCCGCCTCGGCCTCCCAAAGTGCTGGGATTACAAGCGTGAGCCACCGCGCCCGGCCTAGACATTTTCACAATATTGATTCTTCCAATCCATGAACGTGGAATATCTTTTCATTTATTGGTGTCCTCTTCAATTTCTTTTATCAGTGATTTACAATTTTTACAATAGAGATCTTTCACCTCTTTAAGTTAATTCATAGATATTTACATTTTTGTGTTGTTATTGTAAATGAGATTGTTTCTTGTTTTCTGTTTCAGATTGTTCACTGTTGGCATATAGAAATGCTAGTGATTTTGTGTGTTGATTTTGTATCCTGCAACTTTACTGAATTTGATAATTCATTTTAATAGTTTTTTGGTGGAGTCTTTAGGTTTTTTTCAAACATAAGATCGTATCATCTGCAAACAAGGATAATTTGACTTCTTCTTTTTTAATTTGGATGTCTTTATATCTTTCTATAGTCTGACTGTTCTAGCTAAGACTACCAGTAATATGTTGAATAACAGCAGTGAAAGTTGTCATCCTTGTCATGGTCAAGATCTTACAGGAAAAGCGTTCAGTTTTTCCTCATTAAGTATGATACTAGATGTGGGTCTATCGTATATGGCTTTTGTTGTATTGAGGTATATACCTTCTATACCCAGTTTTTTGAGGGCTTTTTTTTGGAAGGAATGCTGAATTTTATCAAATGCTTTTTCAGCCTCAATTAAAATGATCACATAACTGTTGTCCTTCATTCTGTTGCTATAATGTATTACATCGTTTATTTGCATATGTTGAACTATCCCACTTGGTTATGATAAACCATTTTTAAATAAAAATTGATAAACCATTTTTTAATAAAAAATGATAAATCATTTTTTAAATAAAAATTTATGATAAATCCCACTTGGTTATGATAAACCATTTTTTTAATATTTTGGTAAATTTGGTTTGCTAGTATTTTGTTGAGGATTTTTGCATCAATGTTCGTCAGGGATGTGTGCCTGTAGTTTTCTTTTCTTTCTCTTTCTCTCTCTCTCTCTTTCTCTGTCTCTCTTTCTCTCATCTCCTCCTCTCTCTCTTTCTTTCTTTCTCTTTTTAATGTGTCTTTGTCTGGTTTTGGTATCAGAGTAATACTGGACTTGTGGAATGATTTTGAAAATACTCCTTCCTTCTCTATTTTTTCAAATAGTTTGAGTAGGATTGGTATTAGTTCTTTTTAAATGTTTGGTAAAATTCGTCAGTGGAGCCATTTGGGTCCTGAGCTTTTCTTTGGTGGGAGAGTTTTTATTACAGCTTATAGCCCATTACTTTGTATTGGTCTATTCAGGTTTGGATTGCTTTATGGTTCAATATTGGTAGGTTGCATGTGTCTAGGAACTTTTCCATTTCTTCTAGGTTTTCCAATTTATTGTCATATAGTTGTTCATAATAGTCTCTAATGATCCTTCAAATTTCTTCAGTATCCATGGGAATTTGTCCTTTTTCTTCTCAGATTTTATTTATTTGGGTCTTTGCTCTTTTTTTCTTAGTTGATCTGGCTGAAGGCTCATAACAAATTTATCTTTTCAAACACCAACATTTTGTTTCATTGATCTTTTATTTTTTTATTTTAATTTCTTTTATTTCTGCTCTGATCTCTTTTTTTCTGCTAATTTGGATTTGGTCTGCTGTTGCTTTTCTAGTCCTTTAAAACGCATCAATAGGTTGCGTCTTTGATGTTTTCTTTTGTATTTTTTTTAAATGTAAGCACTGTTGCTACAAACTTTCCTCTTGGTATTTCTTTTGCTGTATCCCATATATTTTGTTAAGTTGTATTTTGATTTTTACGTGTTTAAAGAATTTTTAAATTTTCTTTCTTAATTTCTTCATTGACCCGCTGGTCATTTACGAATATATTGTTCAATTTGTATGTGTTTGTATAGCTTCCAAGTTTCCTCTTGTTACTGATTTCTAGTTTTATTCCATTGTGTTCAGAGAAGATACTTGATATGATTTCTTTTTTAAAAAAACTTTAAAGTCTTGTTTTGTGAACTAACACATGGTATATTCTTGATAATAATCCATGTGCTGAAAAGAAGAACTTGTGTTCTGAAGCCTTTGCATGAAATGTTTTGTATATATGTATTAGATCTATTTGATCTATAGTGTAGACTAAATCCAATGTTTCTTTGTTAATTTTCTGTCTAGAACATCTATCCAATACTGAAAGTGGTGTGTTGATGTCTCCAGCTATTATTATATTGGGGTCTATCTCTCCCTTTAGCTCTAATAGTATCTGCCTTATATATATCTAGGTGCCCCAGGGTTAGGTGCATATATATTTATAATTGTTATATTTTCTTGCTGAATTGACTCCTTTATCATTATATAGTGACCTACTTTGTCTCTTCCTATCGTTTTTGTCTTGAAATCTATTTTGTCAGATATAAGTATAGTGACTCCTGCTCTTTTTTGGGTTTTATTGGCATGGAATATATTTCTTCATCCCTTTAGATGTATCTTTACAACAGATGTGTGCATCTGGGATCTTTTAAAAAATACATTCAGTCATTCTATGTCTTTTGTTTGGAGAGTTTAGTCAATTTACATTCCATGTTATTATTGATAAGTAAGAACTTACTCCAAACATTTTGTTATTTGTTTTCTGATTGTCTAGTAGTCTTCTTTCTTTCCTTCCTTCCTATATTCCTTTCAGGGAAGGTGATTTTCTCTGGTGGTATGCTTTAATATCTTGTTTATTATCTTTTCTGTATCTGTTGTAGTTTTTTTTTTAATTATTATTTGAGGCGACCATGAGGTGTGTAAATTACATCTTATAACTCATTATTTTAAAGTGATGACAGGTTAACACTGGCTTAAAAAAACAAATAAAAAAGCCAAGAGAAAACTAATAAAAATTCTGCACTTCAGCTTTATTCCCCCAATTTTTAAACTTTTTGTTTTGTCTATTTATACCTTATTATACTATGTTTTGAAAAGTTGTTGTAGTTAGTATTTTTGATAGATTTATCTTTTAGTCTTTCTATTCAAGATATGAGTAGTTTATATACCACAGTTACAGTGTTACAATATTCTGTGTTTCTCTGTGGACTTAGAATTACCAGTGAGTATTGTACCTTCACATGAGTTCTTATTGCTCATCAACATCTTTTGCTTTCAGACTGAAGAACTCCCTTTAGCATTTCTTGTAGGACAGGTCAGGTATTGATTAAATCCTTCGGCTTTTGTTTGGCTGGGAAAGTCTTTATTTCTCCTTCATGTGTAAAGGATATTTTTGCCAGATATACTATTCTAGGATAAAAGTTTTTTTTTTTTTTTTCTTCAGCACTTTAAATATCTCATGCCAATCTCTACTGGCCTGTGAGAGTTTTCCACTGTGAAGGTTGCTGCCGGATATATTGGAACCCCTTTGTATGCTATTTGTGTCTTTTATCGTGCTTTTTTAGGATCCTTTTTTTTTTTTCTTTTTCTTTAGATGAGGTCTTGCTCTTTTACGCAGGCTGGAGTGCAGTGGCACAATCATGGCTCACTACAGCCTCTACCTCCTGGGCTGAAGCAGTCTTTCCTCGGCCCAAGTATCTAGGGCTACAGGGACATGCCATCACACCCACCTTTTTTTTTCTTTTTTTTGAGATGGAGTTTTGACACCTTGCCAAGACTGCACTCAAACTCCTGGACTCAAGTGATCTGTCTGCCGTGGCTTCCCAAAGTGCTGGGATTACAAGCGTGAGCCACTGTGTCCAACTCCACTAAATCTGGCCCTGAGAGTAGATTAAAATTGGAGGTATTATGACATAATATTTAAAGTTGTATTTTTTGTTGTTCATAGAAGTAAATATAATGGCCGAAAGTATGTGCTAGCTCTCTATAAATATTTATATCTGACAGAAGGCCTTGTATCTAGAATGTGTAATTTTTTTTTAAATAAAAAGACAAAACAACAAAGGGGGAAATATGCAAACACATAATTTTAAAAATAAGATACATGAATAACCTAAGACACATAGAATGCTGCTCAACATCGTTAGAATTTAGAGAAATACAAATTAAAATCAAAATAAAATACCACTTTACAACCACTAGAAGGCTGAAATTAAAAAGCCTGACAACCCCAGGCGTTGGCTAGATGTGAAGTATCTTGAAGTTTTGTACATTTCTCATAGGAATATAAAAAGATTAATCACTTACAAATTTAAATATATATTCCCATGACCTCACAAAAAAGACTTGTACATCATATCTCAATTCTGTAAATGACCAAAATATTCATTAACATGGCCATAAATAAACAAATGCTTGTATATTTATACAATAATGTATATAAAAAGAACGAACTACTGGCACACACAATATTGACAAATCGTGACATGCTATGCTGAGTGAAAGAACACATAAAAGACATACAATATAATTTTATTGTTTTTCTTTCTAATTCAAGGCCAGATAAAACTAATCTATCAAGATAGAAATCAAAACAGTAGATACCTGTGAAAAGGTGGGAATTAACTGCAAGGGACCATGAGGGAACCTTCTGGAGGGATGGAAATATTCTATACCCTAAGTGAGTGGTTGTTATGCAAATATATATGCTATGGTCTCAATGTGTCCACCAAAATTTATGTTTTGAAAACTTAATTCACATTTCAATGGTGTTTGAAGGTGGGGTCTTTGGGAGATGTTTAGGTCATAAAGGTTCTGCCTTCATGAGTGCATTAATGCTGCTATAAAAAAGGCTTTCAGGATTGGGTGTGAGCTCTCTTGCCTTTCTTCCACATAAAAACACAGCAAGAAGAACCTCACAAGATAGATACCAGTGCCCTGATTTTGGACTTACCAGCCACCAGAACTGTGAGAAATACATTTCTATTATTTACACATTACCCAGTCTCAAACATTCTGTTATAGCAGCACGGAACAGACTAAGACAGTATACGTTTGTAAAATCCCATTGAATTGTGTGCTTATGAATTATTCATTTACCATATGTAAATTTTACCTTCATTAAGAGAAAATACAATGAAATCTCCCTTTTTATATTAGTTGTAAATCTACTATGAATAAGGCTTTAGAATATTTTTCTATTCTAATAAATTTAATGAATTTTCAGGGCAACAAAAACAGTAAAATTGCTGTTACTATATTTCTCTAGAACTTAAAGAAATTTAAAGAAAATATATTATTATTAAATAAACATTCTTAGTCTCTAATATAGATTTGAGTCTTGAAATTGGAAGTAAAACTCTACAAACCGTGGAACATAACAGCAATCTAATCTGAAGCTATTAAATCTGCATATCAATTAAAAATCACATTGAAATAACTTTTCATTATCAATTTATAGATTAAACTATAGTCACTATTAAAAATTAATCATTATTTCTACAAGCTTAAAAGAATTTAGTCATCAATTTAGTAATTTTTTGGAATACAAAGGTGGCAGTATTAATTTTCACATCACTGATAAAAGCAATTTTAATTACACTAGCATTGAAATTTCAGTTTTAAGTTTAATGTTAGTGATTATTAATCATAATCAATGTAAATTTGTTAATGCTAATTGAGTAGATTGATGACGATGCTCTTTTATGAATGATATAGAATACTTTTAAGTTGTAATATATTAATTTTTTTTACTTTCATGGTTTTTAAACATATGAATTATTTTTCAAGCTTTTATTAGGCTCAATATGCTATGATATATAATCATTGATATGACCAAGATTTGCTGATAAATAATTCCAAATTAATATTTCATTTTAACGCCTATTTCTTAGGCCTTAACTCCAGGTTCTAAATTTAGTACTAAGTAACAATAAGCTAGGAAATATGCATTCATCAAAACCATTTTAAAATATCCAGTGCCTCAATATATTAGAAAGGGAGTATTCTTTAGCCTGCAGAAAGTTAAGTATAAAAATTGGGTTTTGAATTTTTATATATGAACTTAATTTCAGCAGACACTTTTAAGGACCCCTCGATGCACTATATATAACTACCAGTTGTCCAATTGTCATTGTGGTTTAAATAATCAGTAGTAAAGACAAGAAGTCTAACTAGTCATCTGGAGACGGAATGCAGAAAAGAATTGGATTATATGCTCTTTCCTCAGCCCAGTAATGGCCAGGGAAGTGGCAACAGTAGTCGTGTATCATTGCTATAGGCAGGGGAATAATTTTTTTCTTCCTACGAATCCATTCCACGCTAAGCCTTATGACTGCACTACACTGAGGAGGAGAAGAGGGAACAAGGTCCTTGCCCTTAGCTGCCATTCCTTGTTATGGAAGATACTTTCTTTCCAGGTTTAACCCTCAACAGTAACAAGCTAGTAATATAATCGTCACCAATTCTGCACGGATAAAAATTTTGTTAAATAATTTTTCATTCTCAGGACAACTGGTTCAAATGCTTGACTTTGCGACAGCGTTTCCCAATATTCCCACCTTCCCGAGATGGTTGGAACGAGGATTGTTGTAAATTATACTAACAAGAATCAGCAATAAAATATCTGTGGAAAATATGCAAAAAATCTTCTTACAAAGGCTTAGAAATAGACATAAGAAGGTGTATATTTGCATTACAAATGTATCAGAGTTTTTCTAGTTAACTTTGTTATGTAATAGAACCAATGTCACTTTTTGAGGAAACTTGACAACGTATTATTTTAAAGATTGTCTGGAATAATAATAAAAGGCAAAGAAAAAGGAAAGCCAAAACAAATAGGAAGATATAAAATTAAGGGTATGTGGTAGGGGTTAGACCAAGCAGAGATTATAAAATATTATACAACAAAAATAGCCAATTTACCCGTCAATAATACATCAAACTTAAAAATGGCATTTGTTACACAAGGAAATTTAATATATTAAAAATAAGTCATTTCAAATTAATTGGAAAAGAGACGTTATTTAATTATTGTTACACAAGTAATTCGGTTGTTATATAGGAAAAAAATCAATTGAGTTTATCTTATAGGTGAATTAAAGAGTGAAATATGTAAATGTACACATTAAACAAATACCCAAACTCTTTTCGCTGCAGTCTCTCCGCCTATGACCATGTTGGCTGTTCCCAGCAACCCTCATGCTGGTTATTTCCTCCTGTAGCAACTGGAACTTGTAATAGCACAAGTCTAAGATGGTCCCCAAGATTACTGCACCTTTGTTAGGGAAATAGGAGCATAGAGCCAGAGAGGCGCCATTTTAAAAATCAGCTCCATCTTAAAACTAGCAAGGCACATTCTTTGCTAGTCACATGGTCATAAGATGTCTATGGCTAATGCCTGCAAAGACAAACTCCTGAACAACCAAGTGTTCAAATGCCCTGATATGGAATAACAATACATACTTCAAAGATAATTACAGTCCTGCTTCGATGTACTTATGCACCCAAATGCCAAGGATAACTTTCTGTAAATCAACAAAGTAATTAATTTGGACACACTGTGAGCCCACCCACACGTAGACATAACTTAACTTAGCTTTTATATCAGTAAGACCCTTATGAAAGAAGAGTTTAAAACAAAGACAGAGCATTCCTCCTCTTGCTTTCTGGGGATGCCCTACTCTAGCTGAAGCCTTAAGAAGTTTCTCTTAACAGTCCTCGTACTGAAATGGGTCCAATTAAACTTGCTCTGTCAGCCAAGGACCTGCCTCTATTTTCTTATTGTAGCCATCTTTTACAGAAATTCCATGTCTATGGAGCTGACTTGTAGTTGGGTGAATTATCGAAGCATTTTCCCCTAAGACTACTTATTTGCTTGTCAACTGGATCTTTTCCAACCTTGCCTAACCTATAAATTGCCCTCTCTCTCTTGCATAATCCTTGTTTTCCTTTTTAATTAAACTATTCCCATTACCTCTTGAACATACTGAAATTGCTTCCATCTAAAAAAAAAAAAGAAAAACCTGTTCACTGAACTCGCACCTCCTCTCAGTTACCACTCCAGATCTCAATTCTTTACTGCCGAATGCACTTCCTGCTGCCCTTTTTCTCTTTTGCACACTGCAATCAGGCTTTTATCCCAGACAATTGATTACAATTGCCCTTGTGAAGGTCTCAAATGATTTCCACATCACCAAATCCAAGTCAGACTTTATCTCACTCCACCGATCAGCAATGAAGAACACAGGTCACGCTATCCTTATTAAAACACGTTCTTCATTTGGCCTCCCAGAAACACTATCTCTTGATTATCCTCTGACCATACTGGCCTTTACTTTTCAGTCTTCTTTGATGAATTCTCATCTTGGGGACCTCTAAATGCTGGGGCGCCTTAGAGCTCTGTCTTTCTACTAGTCCTTTTCTCTGTCTGTTCTCTCTTAATAGATAATATCATGTAACCCCTCACCTTACATTTCAGATATAAATGAAATATATACTGAATACGCCATGGGAATGAAAGGATTTTCAGCAAGGCTATAACCTATTCCTTCACTACTTAGAAATCTGAGAAACAATAAGAACTCAATAAAAAATCTTTCTAAATCTACTAAAAAAGAGCTCTTGGCAAGTAAATATAGTAATGGTATTCACTAGAGGAGCAATAACGGTAAGTCGCTATCTGCAAGAAAATTTTTGCATGATATAACTGGTCTGAAAATGTTGCTTATTGTATTAAAAAGTTGGACTATGTGCATTTATAGTAAAATTCCTGGATGAAGAATGGCAAGTAAATGATATAATTAACAGGTGCAAGATGATGAGTTTAAGATGAAAATATCCATGATAATTGCTTTGTCTATGAAAGATAACTTTATAGCCATTGCTCAAACACCTTGTCTATTAACTTGAAATTAAATTGCATCCTAATACAGAAAACTTAGAAAATGATTTTATGAAGGGTCCGGCAGAAGCCAACCGTGTCAGTGTGATAAAACTGATGCTTACTGTTTTGCTAAAAACAAGAAGACCTATATAAAAAAAAAAAAAGTACCTAGGAGTTGGCAAGACGGTCAACTAGATGCAGCCAGGAGGAACATCTGTCACTAAGGGACTGGACCACAGAGAAGACTGGTGTACTCCAAGCAGATCTTCAGAGGAAAGGCATTGAGAACAGACAGATGGAAGATGCTGGGCTGAAGGGAGAGGAAGCTGGGAAACCTGCACAAGGCTACTAGGCTCCAGGACTCATTCCTGGGCCCAAAGGGCTCCTGGGGAAGGGGATGAGTTGAATAGGCAAGGAGCAACTTACTCTCGCCATGGTCCTCTGGAATCCCAGCGGGAGGAGACTCCACGACCACCACAGACACTTGAATTGGCAGGGAGAGCTGCTTGGGGAAATGGCAGGTGCAGAATTCCAGGCAGTGTGGAGCCCAGAGGGTTTGGTGTTCGACTGTCAGTAGTGGAACACAGTAGTGGAACACAGTAGTGGAACACAGTATGGACATAAAGTCCATAACCCTAGCCTTGACTTGTTCCCATAGGAGACTTTAGCCCTATGGGAGCTGTGGGATCTGAACTTCGCAAGGCAGTTTTCCCTATGAGACAAGGTAGGTCCGACCTGAGCACTCCTCGGTCTGCTGGCCTCTCCTAGCACCCCAGCCTGACTGTGCCTGCTTGGAGTGCAGCCCCTCACCCCCACCCCAGGTAACTCCTGGGGGCGAATATCATAGCTCCTGTGCTGGCAGACAGTGGAGAGTGGAGAGGAGTGGAGTGGCACCTACAGACACACATCAGCCCCCTGGCATTCTCCCCCCACTGCAGCCTCTCGCATGCCACTTTGCCTGCAGGCACTTGCCCACAGCCATGCCGCACATCACTTTGCTGGCGCATGTGTGCCTGGGAGGACTTTGCCTCCCCTTCCCCACCACACGCAGGTGTGCATGCCCTCTGCCGTGCCACTGCTGCAGGTGTGAGTCCACCCCTCCTCACTACCCGCAGTGCAGGATCATTGCCGTTGGAGCATTGGTGGGCACTGATCTCGCCTGCTCAACCTCCTCCAGCACCCTGCCCCTGCACCCAACATATAGAAAACATAACTGACTTGATGTAGCTTAAAATACACTATATGAATGTCATAATCAATAGCAAGTATTAACAACAGAATAGACCAAGCCGAGAAAAGAATCTCAGAGCTTGAAGACTGGGTTTCTGAAATAAGACAGTCGGACAAGAATAAAAAAATAAAAATGAAAAGGAAAGAACGAAACCACCAAGAAATATGGAATCACGTAGAAATATGGAATTCATGTAAAGAGACCAAATGTATGACTCATTGGCATCTCTGAGGAGGTGAGAAGAATGGAAGCAACCTGGAAAACATGTTTCAGGATATCATGCATGAGAACTTCCCCCAATGCAAAGACATGGAATCCACCGAAATGCCTACTAATGACAGATTCAACAAAGAAAATGTAGTACTTATACACTGTGGAATACTATGCAGCCATAAAAAAGAATGAGATCATGTCCCTTGCAGGAACGTGGATGAATCTGGAGGCTATTATCGTTAGCAAACTAATGCAGGGACAGAAAACCAAATGGAGCATCTTCTCACCTATAAGAAGGAGCTAAATGATGGGAACACATGGACACAAAGAGGGGAACAACAGACACTGGGGCCCACCTGAGGGTGGAAGATGGGAGGTGAGAGAGGATCAGAAAAAATAATTATTGGGTACTAGGCTTAGTACCTATCTGACAAAATAATCTGTATAACAAACTCCAATGACACAAGTTTACCTAAGTAACAAACCTGCACATGTACCCCTGAACCTAAATAAAACTTTAAAAATAAACTAATAATAATTGAAAAGAAAATTATTTTACTGGAACTGGTGTCAGATGGTTTTAGACTTCTCCAAGTATAAATGTTAACTTTTGCCTGGTGTTCTGCTGTGATCCTTTTAATATTAGGTTGGTGCAAAAGTAATTGCGGTTTTTGCCATTACTTTTAATGGGCTGGCTTCTGGGAGAGAGAAAGGCTATAAACACACACACACATTTACATAGTTAAGTTTGATATTGGGCAATTTATATGAATTTTCTGAATCTGACTTTAACATTTGGTGCTTGTGTATCATTCCCAAAATTATTTTTCAGCTCAAACACCTTCATGGAACTACAGAATCAATTGCCTAATTCATTTAACTATCTAATGGCCTCGCTCAATTTAGCATTTAAAAAGAATATTATATTGGAGAACAGGTCTTATTAGAGTCTTTCTCATTTCAATAAATGCCCATTTCATTTATCCGTTGCTTGTGCAAAAATTTTGAAGTCCAGAATTCAATCACTATGTAATGTAAGTTCTCGAATGATCTAGTTTGAAGCATTGAGGTTGCTTTCTACCTGATCTCCCTTCGGTTTCCCACCCCCAGTAAGGTATTCTGCACACAGCAGCCATCATATCTTTTTTCGCTTAGGTTCAGATCCCCCCATAGCTTCCCAGTTCAGTCAGAATAATCCCGGGATCTATTCAGGCATCGTGTCCTACAGGATGTACTTGACATGATCGCCTGCTTCCTCCATTACCTGCTCCCCTACTACTTATTCATGGGATACCTTGGCTCTCGAAACACTGACCTCCTGAAGCTCCTTCAACTCACTTAGATTGCTCACACCTCAGTGACTTTGTACTTGATACTTCCTATGCATGTAACATTCCTCTCCCAGGTACAACCTGGTACACTCCCTTCCTTCCCTCAGATGTCTGCTAAGATATCCCTGCATTAACAAGGCCTTACTTGATCATCGTTACAAAATAGCACAGACCGAAAGATCATGCATTTGTTATTTATTTGCTTCTTTTTATCTCAACAACTGGAAGCTCCTTAAAAACAAAGACTGTCTCTTTATTTCACTGTCAAATCCTCAGCTACTTGAACAGCTGTTTCATGAGTAATTATTTTATACGACTTGCCATGAAAATTCATGGTCACAAGAAATTAGGCTCAGCTCAGTGAGGCCATCCATTCTGGGGTACCCTCACTTTTTACACTCAGCTAGTATGTAAAGTATACACAGCCTGCTCAGACCTCTGTGACTAGCCCTCATTCTCCAAGGCAGGGGCATCTTATCAAAACTGGCTACTCATTAACTGACAACAGCTGCTGATCTAGATACTGATTTATCATGGATCTGGTATAGTAAATCCTTAACGATTCCTTGAGTTAATGCTGGAATGCAAATCTGTTCCTCAGCAAATCCTTGGATACACCTCAAATTGGAGTAATGACCTTAGAGCCAGCTTTTTGCTTTTTCCTTCCATGTCTATTTGTTTACGGAGGAAGTAAAGACGCTTGCTTGAAATTATCACGTTTCAGGATGATTTAACCATGCCAACCAGAATATATATATGTGTATGTTTATTTATAGCCTTTCTCTCTCCTAGTACCCAAGAGTAAGTCTACACTGTCGCTCGTGCACAGATTTCAGTGAGAGTCATCGTACTATAGGCTTATTGATTGCATCCCTCCGATATCCTGCTGGGTTAAGTTAATCAGGCATCTTTCTCCTCATTAATTTATGTAAATATAAAAAACATGCGCAGTGCAGATGACTCTTGGACAGTTATACATTTAATTATAACATTGCTATGTATTTCTAATTGCAGTCTTTTAGCGTTAATTTTTTTTCTGGATATTAGAAAACCTTTTTGAACTACGTTTTTATATATTTTTAATCTTAGCAAAATGTCTTACAATGTAAATTGTATCCTTGCTTTCAACTGCTATTGCTTCCATCATTCTTATATGTAATTTTCTTTTGTGTCTGTATAATATCATTTTTCTTACTTTTTCCTATATTTGTCCCATTCCTGTATATTCTAAAATATTTCAACTTGTTCTTTCACATGTTATATTTTAAATAACAGTTTTGTTAAAACATAATTTACATAAAATATAATTTACCCCTTTAGAGTCTATAATCCAGTGGTTTTGATTATATTTACACAATTGTGCAACCATCACCACTATTTTATTTTAGGAGATTTTTGTCACCCTCAAATAGAAACCCTGTACCAATTACCAGCCACTTACCATTCCCCATGCTTCCCCCAGACCTCTGACAAGAAAAAGCACACTTCCCTTTTCTGTAATTTGCCCATACTGAATATTTCATATAAATGGACAGTGTGTGTGACCTTTATGAATAGTTTATTTCATTTAGCATAATGTTTCAAGGGTCTATCCTTGTAGCATATATCAGCACTTCCTTCATTTCCGTTACAGAATAATATTCATTTGAATGGGTATACTACTTTTTACTTATTTGTTCATCAGTTGATGAACACTTGGGTTATTTCCACTTTTTTGCTGTTATGAATAAAGCTGCTATGAACATTTTTTATAGGTTTTTATGAACAAATGCTTTGAATTCTTTTGAATATATAACCAGAAAAGGAATTTGGGGGCCTTAATGAAATTGCTTGTTTATGGAACTGCCAAAATATTTTCAAAAGTGGGTGTACCATTTTATAATCCTCCCAGCAACTTATGGGGACTCCACTTTCCCCTTATCCTCATCAATACTTGTTACTGTCTGTCTTTTTCATGTTAGCCATCCTGGGGTGTCTGAAGTAGTATTTTATTGTAGGCTTGATTTGCATTATCACAACAATTAATGATGTTCAACATCTTTAAATGTGCTTATCATCCATTTGCATATCCTCATGTTTCTAAATAAAGAAACATTTATTTAAATCATTTGCTCCTGTTATTTGTCCATTTGTTATTGAGTTTATGAGTTCATAAAAAATGCAAAGATAGTGAATCTTAAGTGTTCTCAGCACAAAAATGATAAATATGTGAGGTAATACATTTGTTAATTAGCTAGATTTAACTACTCCACACTACATAGGTACTTTAAAGCATCATGTTGTACATGATAACTATATACAATTTTATCTGCAAAAATAAATAAGTAAATGAATTAATTTTAGAAATAAAAATTGCTCAGGCCAGGCACAGTGGCTCATGCCTGTGATCCCAGCACTTTGGGAGGCTGAGGCAGAAGGACTGCTTGAATGAACCCAAGAGTCTGAGACCAGCTTAGGCAAGGAACATACATCGTGCATTCTTGCTTGACCCCATGAATAATGTACCAGTGAGACCCTGTCTCTACAAAACGTTTTAAAAATTAGCCAGGTGTGGTGGTATGCACCTGTAGTCCTAGCTACTCGGGAGGCTGAGGCAGGAGAATTGCTTGAGCCCAGGAGGTAGAGGCTACAGTGAGCTGTGATTGTGCCACTAAACTCCAACCCGGATGACAGAGCAAGAAGACCCTGCCTCAAAGAAAATAAAAAGAAAAATTGTTCAGTTAAAAAATGAGTTCTTTGGATATTCTGGGTACAAGGCTTTTTATCAAATATATGGTTTACAAATATCTCCTTGCATTCTGTCATTTTTCTACTTTCTTGATGGTCCTTAGAAGTAAAAGTAATTTTATGATTTATCTCTTTTTCCTTTAGATGCATGTGTTGTTGGAATTATATCTAAAAAGCCACAGGCCAATAATTATTCCTCTGTTTTCTCCAAAAAGTTATATATTTTACATTAAGAACTTTGATCCAGTTCAAGCTGAGTTTTGTGTATGGGGTAAGGAAGGGCTCCAAATTCATTTTTTGTAGATGAATATGCAGTTGCCTCATCACCGTTTGTTAAAAAGACTACTTGACAATTAATTTTCTTGGTACTCATGTTGAATCAATTGATGATAAAGGTAGGAGGTAATTTCTGGATTCTCCGTATTATTCTATATATCTATATGTTTATCCTTTTGCCAGTATCATGCTGTCCTGATTGCTGTGGCTTGTAGTAAGTTGTTTGTTTGTTTGTTTGTTTGTTTGTTTGTTTGTTTGTGACAGGTTGTCAGAAAAACAGGTGTTCTCTTTTTAGGATGCAAGCCTAGTAATTCTTTTATGTATGCTCACATATTTGGGATATAGTTTTCATGCTAGGGAAAGTTGATACCTGGTTTTCTGATTTGTTTTGGCCATGAGTCCTCAGAAAGTGCTTTGAAAGTATGGTTGGATCATCATATTTTTTATATTTTTTTCTAGTTTTTCTTCATCTGCTGTTTCATGGAGGAGAAGATGTAGAACACAAATATGTTGCTTGTCCCGATCCCATCAGGACTGGTTTTAGTCAGATTGCATTATACTTGTACGAAGGCTGAGTATTCCTTACTGAAAAGGCTTGGGACCAGAAGTGTTGCAAATTTGGGGGTTTTGTCAGATTTTAGAACGTCTGCATATACATAATCACATGAGGTCAGATGTGAAATTTTCTACTTATGGTATCAGGTTAGTGCTCCAAAAGTTTTGGATTTTGGAACATTTTACATTTCAAATTTTCAGATTAGAAATGCTCCACCTGTACCATAATTTCTTTACACATTCATTTATAGATCATAAATTAGGTTGGTGTTTGGTTACTGTGAATGGTGCTGCTGTAAACATGCATGTACATGTACCAGTTTGAGTAACTGTTTTCAATTCTTTGCGGTATATATCTAAGGGTGGAATTTAAAGATCATATGGAAACTTCATGTTTCCCCTTTTGAAGATGTGCTTAACTTTTTTCCACAGTGTCCAATCCATTTTGGATTTCCATTTATAGTGTCGGAGTGTTCCAATTTCTCTGAATTCTGGCCAACATTTAGCCATCCTAAATGGTGATCATTCATTGTGGTTTTAATTTGCATTTGCATTACCTGCTTACCAATGATTTTGAGTACTTTTTGTTTTTTTTTTTTTTTTGAGACGGAGTCTTGCTCTGTCGCCCAGGCTGGAGTGCAGTGGCGCAATCTTGGCTCACTGCAAGTTCCGCCTCCCGGGTTCACGCCATTCGATTTTGAGTACTTTTTATGTGTTTATTGGCTGTTGTATATCTTCTTTGTAGAAATACTTATTCATGTTATTTATTCATTATGTATTTAGATAGGTTTTTTGTTCCTGAGTTGTAAAAGTTATTTTTATATTCTGGATCTTAGATCTGTTATCAGATACATAATTCTCAAATATTTTCTTCTATTCTGCAGGTTGTCTTTTCACTTGCTGACAAATGACATTTGATGCAAAAAGAAATTGAAATTTTGAAAAGGTGAAACTTTATGTAGTTTTACCTTGCTTTTAGAGTCATATCTGAAAATCTTGCTGAAGTGTCCTTCAATTTTATGGTGCCATTTGTCTTACAACACACAAATTTTCCTCTTTTAATTTTTTTCTTTCATCACCCTATTGACAAAGAGTGTCTCTCCTTCTCCTCCATTCGTTAAGAATTTTTTTTTTTTTTTTTTTTTGACACAGGGTCTTGCTCTGTCACCCAGGCTGGAATGCAATGGTGCAGTCATGGCTCACTGAAACCTCAACCTTCCAGGCTCTAGGGATCCTCCTGCCTCAGCTCCCCAAAGTGCCGAGATTATAGACATGAGCCACTGCACTCACTCTATCTCAGATTCCTGAAGCTGGCTTGTCACTTAATGTCCTTAATGTAAGAAAAGAACAGGAGTTAAAGTAGAATGTACTTGCAAGTGTTACATAGTGTTAGCCTAATACAAGGCAGTATTTAAAATTTTTATTAAAAATACAGACGAAAATATATCAATGGATGTCCAACATGGCACCCAAAAGACAAAGAAGCTTCTTAAGTGTGGGCAGACTACATTCCACTTCTGGACTTAAGAAAGTATGAGAACAATTTGTGAAATAATACAGTTTTATCCTGTGTCTCCTCACCCATGCTAGGGACTCTTGATCACCCAGCTGGCCTTGAAGGGGCATTGGTGAAAATCTGCTGCTTATTCTAAAAACTCTGATAATGGTAACAAGACAGGATATTCGAATAATGACACCTAATTATCAGGATAAAGCTAAGAAAAATAATGACTGGTAATCATAGAAAGGAAGGTCAGTCAGAAAGAAGTAGAACATATACCACCCAAAATAGACATACTGGTTGATTGTAAAAAGGAGTTAAATTAGAAAATTATCTATAGCACTATATATACTAGTTTAGCCTTCATCCATACACATGTGCACACACACACACACACACACACACACATACACACACAAAGATAAATTTTTAGAAAGTAAAACATAACTTACTGAGCCAAGAATTGAGCATATACCATGCTGAATACAAGAAGAGAAATGTCCTTTTTGACCCCAAAATTATTGAAGGAAACATCTGAATATACCAAGTAAAACTATAATGAGAGTAAAAATTTGGGGATGAAAAATATACATGTTGAATAAACGTTGGAAATATATTATCCCAAAAAATAAAAGTTAAAAAATTAAAAAATGGAAATTGATGAAAGACAGGATGTAAATAAACAAAAACAATTGTTTGAGATAAACAAAGCCTGCAAATTAAAAGGATTTCCCAAATTCTGGCTGGGAAAATGGAAAAAAACACAGGCTAGCCTATACTCATAAAAAAAAGAAATCAGCATAGCATTACCCCTCTCATCTGACACTGATAATTGGAAGATAATGGAATACTACCTACAGGCTACTGAAGGAAGAGGTAAAAATGAAACTCAATAGTTCTATATTTAGAGAAGATATTATTTCTCCAGGAGGAAAAGAGATAATTTAGAGTTATAGATAATTAAGATATTATTACATTCATGTAATTCAAATGAGGACAATCTTGGAAAATGTCAAACTTAATACTAAAAATCATAATAAAAATATCAATACAATAATGGAGAAAAATAAAGATATGATTGTAATTAATATGAATTATTAGGTACAAATGGATAATGACAGCATACAGCATTATTCTTACACAATGGCACAAAAACAAGAGAAATACTGCAAAGCACATTTGAATAATGGCCTAGAACCTAAAATACTAATAATCATTTAATAATATGAATGAAATGTAGACAGTATGTCAATCATTGCATGAATGTGAATGGATTGAATTTTCCAATTAGAATATGTGTATTAAGGAAGCAACACTCAGTTATATACAGTTTACAACAAACACACTTAAGGTTATAAAAAGAGTTGATAGTAAAGAAAAGGGTAAGGGGATATAAAGCAACTGTAAACAAAAATGAAGCAGAAATGATAATGTTATTATCTTGTAAGTGAAATATATGATTAAAAAGCACTAATCAAAGAAAGAGGACAGATTTCCTTTTTTTCTGATATACACTGTAAGGTGAAGATGTAACCATTATAAATTAAAAACACACATATCAGAAATTATATTAAATGTAAAAGGACTAAATAATTGATTTAAAACACTAAGGTCATCAAACCACATTACATATTGCTTACAAAAGACAGACATTAAATATAATGACACAAAAGGTAGAAAGGTAGAAAGTAAAAGGAATAAAACGTAATATCATGCAAACATTCACAAAAGAAAGCTAGAGAAGCTATACTAACTTCAGAATAAATCATATTGAGCAATAAGTTCATAATAATAAAAGAACCAATCAAACAGGAAAATAAATCTACATTTACATGCCCCTAATAACAAAGTCATCCTGCACTTTACATCAGATGTAAAGCGGCTGTTATGCCAGTAATTAAGGTTTTGTGTTACCCTGGCAGAGACATAACCAAAAAAGAGAATTTCAGACCAATATCCTTGATGAACATTGATGCAAAAATCCTCAATAAAATACTGGCAAACCGAATCCAGCAGCACATCAAAAAGCTTATCCATCATGATCAAGTGGGCTTCATCCCTGGGACGCAAGGCTGGTTCAACATACGCAAATCAATAAATGTAATCCAGCATATAAACAGAACCAAAGACAAAAACCACATGATTATCTCAATAGATGCAGAAAAGGCCTTTGACAAAATTCAACAACCCTTCATGCTAAAAACTCTCAAAAAATTAGGTATTGATGGGACGTATCTCAAAATAATAAGAGCTATCTATGACAAACCCACAGCCAATATCATACTGAATGGGCAAAAACTGGAAGCATTACCTCTGAAAACTGGCACAAGACAGGGATGCCCTCTCTCACCGCTCCTTTTCAACATAGTGCTGGAAGTTCTGGCCAGAGCAATCAGGCAGGAGAAGGAAATAAAGGGTATTCAATTAGGAAAAGAGGAAGTCAAATTGTCCCTGTTTGCAGATGACATGATTGTATATCTAGAAAACCCCATTGTCTCAGCCCGAAATCTCCTTAAGCTGATTAGCAACTTCAGCAAAGTCTCAGGATACAAAATTAATGTACAAAAATCACAAGCATTCTTGTACACCAATAACAGACAAACAGAGAGCCAAATCATGAGCGAACTCCCATTCACAATTGCTTCAAAGAGAATAAAATACCTAGGAATCCAACTTACAAGGGATGTGAAGGACCTCTTCAAGGAGAACTACAAACCACTGCTCAATGAAATCAAAGAGGATACAAACAAATGGAAGAACATTCCATGCTCATGGGTTGGAAGAATCAATATCGTGAAAATGGCCATACTGCCCAAGGTAATTTATAGATTCAATGCCATCCCCATCAAGCTACCAATGACTTTCTTCACAGAATTGGAAAAAAACTACTTTAAAGTTCATATGGAACCAAAAAAGAGCCCGCATCGCCAAGTCAATCCTAAGCCAAAAGAACAAAGCTGGAGGCATCATGCTACCTGACTTTAAACTATACTACAAGGCTACAGTAACCAAAACAGCATGGTACTGGTACCGCAACAGAGACATAGATCAATGGAACAGAACAGAGCCCTCAGAAATGATGCCGCATAGCTACAACTATCTGATCTTTGACAAACCTGACAAAAACAAGAAATGGGGAAAGGATTCCCTATTTAATAAATGGTGCTGGGAAAACTGGCTAGCCATATGTAGAAAGCTGAAACTGGATCCCTTCCTTACACCTTATACAAAAATTAATTCAAGATGGATTAAAGACTTATATGTTAGACCTAAAACCATTAAAATCCTACAAGAAAACCTAGGCAATACCATTCAGGACATAGGCGTGGGCAAGGACTTCATGTCTAAAACACCAAAAGCAATGGCAACAAAAGCCAAAATCGACAAATGGGATCTCATTAAACTAAAGAGCTTCTGCACAGCAAAAGAAACTATCATCAGAGTGAACAGGCAACCTACAGAATGGGAGAAAATTTTTGCAACCTACTCATCTGACAAAGGGCTAATATCCAGAATCTACAATGAACTCAAACAAATTTACAAGAAAAAAACAAACAACCCCATCAAAAAGTGGGCAGAGGACATGAACAGACACTTCTCAAAAGAAGACATTTATGCAGCCGAAAAACACATGAAGAAATGCTCATCATCACTGGCCATCAGAGAAATGCAAATCAAAACCACAGTGAGATACCATCTCACACCAGTTAGAATGGCCATCATTAAAAAATCAGGAAACAACAGGTGCTGGAGAGGATGTGGAGAAATAGGAACACTTTTACACTGTTGGTGGGACTGTAAACTAGTTCAACCATTGTGGAAGTCAGTGTGGCGATTCCTCAGGGATCTAGAACTAGAAATACCATTTGACCCAGCCATCCCATTACTGGGTATATACCCAAAGGACTATAAATCATGCTGCTATAAAGACACATGCACACGTATGTTTATTGCAGCACTATTCACAATAGCAAAGACTTGGAACCAA
>NW_026652280.1:10355924-10520466 GCF_009828535.3 Hylobates moloch | reverse complement strand
CCTGTTAGGCTACCTTTAAGCCAGAGAAAGAACGGTCCTGTTAGGCTGCCTTTAAGAGCATGGAATCTAATTCCACCACTTATTAGCTAAGTTAGCACAAAAGTTCAAATTGCCCAATCAGACTCACACATGCAAGAGATTTTACCCACTATTAAGCTTTTCTAATAAATTCAAAGATACAAATAATCAAGACACATGCATGAAATGGAGGGTTCTGGGACGTCAAGGTATTTTTCCTGGTCATTTTTTTCCTCACATTTGACAAGAATCTTTAGCCCAGATTAGAAGATGAGACCTTTAAGAGAGATGTTACCTCTTGCACCAGGACACATTTCACATTTGGGATATCGAGCACATTTGTTATACACAGATTGATGTTTAAGTGATGTGACATTTTCCAGGGAACCATGCCTCATGAATCTATAATTTATAGTATTGTTTGTCATGATCATACCTACACTGGAGACATCCTGATAAAGGATTACCCAACTAGAGGCTTGATAGAAGCGTGACCAAACCACGGGCTTTCCTTCTGATTTTCAAGGACATTTCACTACCACTGGATTCACAAAAAAATAAGATTGAGTTAACTGATGTCTTTCCTTCCCTAGGAGCACTCCAAGCCCTGGTAATCAGGAGAGAAAGGGATCACAAGCCAACTACTTCAACTTTTTTTTTTTTCCTCACTAGCTATGCAAGTGTGGGCAATTTACTTAGCCTAGATATATATCTGTTTTCTTGTCTTTCACATGGAAATAAAGGGACTCTATGCAAGTATTTTTATTATTAAATGGAAAGCAACATGCAACTTGCTGAGCACAATGCCTGGCACTTAGTAAGTACTCAATGAATATTAGCTATCACTGATAGTATTGTTTTTTATGGGTTTTCTGTATGAAAGGAGATATTCCCCCTTTATCAGAAAAAAAAATCAAATAAGGGAAGAAAAGTCAGAGACATAGTGAGTCTTCGATGATATTGAATACATAAGGCACTTTATATGCGTTTGCTTTACTGTTCTAGCAAGAAATAACAATATGTCACACTCAGCTACTCAGGTGTCCCAAAACATTTCCAGTTCAGTAACAGGAGCTTGAAGATTCATACACTAATGCAACATCTCTGAATAATATGTTTTTAAGTTCGTTGCTGAGAAAATCCAGAAATATAGCTCAGTATCTAGTAACATTAGGGACTAGTGAAGTAAAATAAATAAAAATAAATTTGCGTCTTCTTTTGAGACTTCTGTCTTGGAGAACAATAAATGAAATGAGGGACTCATTTCAAAGGTGAGGCATTTAACGAAGCAGTATTTTTTTTTTCTTCCACTTTGTACTAACTACCTTTCTATTGGGACAATTTAGTGAGTCACTATGTTGGCTAGAGAGGCGATTAGTAAATTCATCCTTTATTTTAAATTACCCTAGTAGTGAATTTAAGAGAAAGATCTAATAATTACCATAAAAAACTTGAAAGAAAGTTGAAGTGAGATGTCAACCAGGCTTAGTCATATCAGCCCATTTTCCCATGAATGGATCATTCATTCTCTCAGAAAAAAAAATAAAAATAAAAATTATATATATATCTGTTGAGTGCACATCGACAATCAGAGACTGTTGATTGGGCTGCTGGGGATGCTTTGCCATGAATCAGACAATCTCGGGCTTCATGGAGCTTGCATTTTAGTGAATAAGAGGAAATGATTAGAAGTGAGGGTGTAAACTATAGGGAGTGGTGTATACAGAGTACAAGGATGAACTAAAGTGGCCTGAAGTATAAGGAGTGACAAATTTTTAATAACCTACAGGAGAGTTGACACACCCACTGTGTCGAGGATTTATTTTCCTTTTATTTATGTTCATTTTGGGTGGAGGGGAGTTGTTTTGGGTTGTTTTGTTAATATACTATCTTCCGCACTACACAGGACAATGCTTCATATATACCATCAATGTTTGTTGAACGAATTCTTAGAGCATTAAAAATGGGTAAGAGGAAGGATATAATGGTTATAGTTATAAATCCAAGAATAGATATTAAACACTAGATGGCTGAGGAAAGACATAAAATTGCAGGAAATAGTGAAAGCCAAGGAGTTGTAAAATATAGAATTCACTATATATTCTAAAGATTCTCTTAGCAATTTCTTATTCCTTGAATAGAAAAGTCTCTCATCAAGCATCACTTTGTTTATTTGTTTTGTTTTGTTGTATTTATCTTCATGATCACTACACAATTTTGGCAAGTCAGTATGATTTTCAATTTGTAGTGTAAAATAAATTTTCCTTTTAAATGAAAAGTTTTATTTTTCATTTATGGAAATAGGTTTTTGATTTTGAAGAACTATATTAATAAGTACAATACATACTTGTTTGGGGGAAAATAATACAGAAAGTACACAAATAACTGAGGTTTGTGAAACCATGTTTGGAAACACTAGCAGTAATAACAGTGTTTGTATTATTTATTCATTTAAACTATAAATTGTCATTTCGGTTTGTTTTGTGTTCTCCAGAAGTATTCATCTATTTGGGTTCTGTTGCAAAGAATACAGATATTTGAGTTAACAGTGTTAGAGAGATTTGCCATCTAAGTACAGAAGGCAAGGGAGTTGCGGTTTTCCGCAAGGAATGCTAACAATCATAAACCATGAAGTCTTAAGAGTGATAAACAGAAAAGGAAAGGGATCCAGGAAATATGTGGATAGGAATAACCTATGCAATTCTTGTCAAGGTTAGCAGCTTCACAGAACACCTTAGAAGGCTTTCTGTCTTTTTCTACACTTTGCAACTATTTAAATAAGTATAATGTTCTTGAAGATGTGTATGAATTTAACCTGTTAAAACTATTGGTCTGCTGCTCCTTGGAGAATAGAACTTTCCTTATCTTTTCAAATTTATCTTTATTGCTGTCCTATTGCTCCAATAAGTTGCCTTCTCCTTAATCTGTTTACTAATCTTTACTTTTCCTAGTTAATCATCCTCTTTCATCTATAATTTCAATTGATTTTATATAAATTTGTTCAAAGTGATCCATAGATTTATTTTTGGTCTTATTTGTTTCTGCAGTTTTGTTGTCTTTTTTATTCCTCTGATTTGCTCATGTTTTTCACTTGAATTTCCCCCTAGTTAACACCTGCTAAAATCAGTCTTTTCCCAGGACTCTTTGTAATCGCATGCTACAGTTTTATCATATCTGTTATTTTATTTTTATTTAACTTCTATTTTGTATTAATTCTTCATTATTGTGTATTTTTAAATTATTTTGTTATTGTTCTTCTAATACCTTAATGTGAAAGTCTTTTTGGTTACCTTGAGTTTGGTTTTTGTTTTTATTTTTAATTGACACATGATTGTACATATGTGTGAAATACGGTGTGATGTTTTAATACGTGTATACATTGTATAAAAATCAAGTCAGGGCGTTTGGTATGTCCATCACCTCATACATTTATCATTTCTTTGTGGTGAGAATATTCAAAATCCTCTCTTCTAGCTATTTTGAAATATACAATGTTGTTAACCACAGTCACTCTACTGTGCAATAGAACACCTAGTTATGATATTTAGGTTTTTAATTCTCCTCTAGGCCTCATAGTTATGATATTTAATACTTTCATTTCATTTACTTTTAATAGAAGTTAACTTGATTTTTTAAAATATAACCTGAAATATTTAGAAAATTTTATTTAACTCCAAGATTTAAAGATTGGAGGGCAGCTTGTACTATTAATTTTTCATAAATGTTATATCATATTCAAAGAGTAAGAGCTGTGTGATTTCTTAGCTTTAGACTTCATCATGGTTTTTTTATGTGTTCTAGTAAATGGTCAATTATTTTTAATGTTTTATGAATAATACCTTGTTTCTTATTTAAAGCTCCTTTGTTTTAAGTTAAAATGCTGATTTTCAACAATAATTTGGGTTTAATAATATATTTTTCCAATTTTTGTTTACATCCTGTAACTTCCTCATTCTTGGATTTAATTTTCCATGTTAATGGAATACATTCTCTGTTGTTGTTTTTCTCCAGAAATAGTACGTGATGAAAAACGACTTGGCTTTACACATGTGAATAACTCTTTTTCCCTCATCATCAAATGCTTACTTGGATGGTCACAGAATGTTAGATCACATATTATTGTCTCTCAGAATTCCACTATTTTCGTCTAGAGTTCTGTATTACTAACAGTATCAATGATATTTAGCTAACTCTTATTTCCTAGTAGCAACCTGCATATTCACTTTGATTCCTTTCTTACTTGAATACATATATATCTAGGTGTCCATCTTTCTTTTGCTCAGGGAATGCATTTCTCTTCTGATTTCCTCCCCTAGATTTTTTCAGAAATCTCTTATGCATGTGGGAAACGTAGATCTCTCCTGTCTAAATTTATTCCGCTCTTTTATTAATGATTATCAGCAAGTATTATCTTTTATTTTTAACAGGTTTATTGTGGTGATAGTATCAGGGGTGTTGGCCTATCTACACAATCATCAAACTGTCTTACATTTTTAGAAATAAGATGTGTCCTTTTTCGCTATATTTTTAAGAGATTCCCTCAGCTCATTCAGTGCAGGTGTGTTTACTGTGCTTATCAAGCCCATTCTATGGAATATTTTTTTCATCAATCATGCTTCTAATTTATAAGAATGCAGGATATTTTTCACAACCCATATTGTTTTCTCCAAGATCATGTTCTCTCAGCTGCTTTGAAAGGTATTTACTATACTTACTTAGAAAGTTTCTCCTTTTTCTAAAAATTAACTATATTTCCACTGGTGTAATTTTAGTTAAAAAAATAGATGCCTCTCCTTTGTGCATCTGGATTCCTCCAAATTCTTATGGTTATTGTCTCTTCTCTATTGATGAGGTTTTGGTTGAAAGGGTCCGTGGACTTATAACTGGGTTTCACATGAAGATTTCCTGTAAAGTCCACAGCAATCTTTACTGAGAGTTGGGGAATGAAGCTTGAGGCTTCCAATCACTTATAAAGCTTGTCAGAAACAGCTCAGTTATCAAGCCATTAGTTTCCTAGGGGTGACAAAACAATTGGTGCCTTGTTTTATTAGCCCTTTCACAAGTAGCTATACTGGCTATTTTTAGGATGACTCTGTCTATTGCCTACTAGCTCTGATTTTGCAATTATCCCAAGGTGAGCTGCATGTAGGATTGTGAGCTATTTCCTTTCTGTTACATGATGCCCATCTGATTCTTTATGCTTTATATGGATCCAAATGTTCTCATTTAGAAGTCCACTTCTGGCATTCTCCTGGCTTTCTAGAGCAAATATTCTTGTTTTTATTTCATTTTATATTTTAATGGAATTATGGAAATAGAGATTCATAATGATATAAAGGCATGTTGAATTAGAAGCCAAAGTGCAAATTCAGAGAATTTTGTTAGATCTCAAGAAGCTAAAAGCATGACTGATGTAAAGTATAGTCTTTAAGAGTATTATGAGGTAATTCAGAAACATTTATAACATGCTACCAGTACTCGGGGCTTTGATATTTGCATGACATCCCATAGTTTTTAAGATCTTGGAAATAAGTTGTCTTGTGGGTGTTAAATTAGAAAATAAATAAAATGTAAAAGAGAAGAAAAACTTGGATAAATATAAAATAGTGGCCCACGGAGTCAATTAACTTTCTTACTGACATCAAGGCAATGTTATCTTCTTTATGAACTTTAAAACCAGTAGACACTGAGACTAGCAGCACAACCTTTACAAACACGGGGACCAGTGAAAGGCATTATTCTGCATATGTCAAACGCAGAGCAGAAATGAGAAAAGTTTGGTTAATAAAACAACCCCATCGAAAAGTGCATGAAGGATACGAACAGACACTTCTCAAAAGAAGACATTTGTGCGACCAACAAACATATGAAAAAAGCTCATCATCACTTGTTGTTACAGAAATGAAAATCAAAACCACTATGAGATACCATCTCATGCCAGTTAGAATGGCGATCATTAAAAAGTCAGGAAACAACAGATGCTGGAGAGGATGTGGAGAAATAGGAATGCTTTCACACTGTTGGTGAGAGTGTAAATTAGTTCAACCATTGTGGAAGACAGTGTGGCAATTCCTCAAGGATCTAAACCAGAAATACCATTTGACCCAGCCATCCCATTACTGGGTATATACCCAAAGGATTATAAATCATTCTACTATAAAGACATATGCATATGTATGTTTATTGCAGCACTATTCACAATAGCAAAGACTTGGAACCAACCCAAATGCTCATCAATGATAGATGGATTTTCTTTATCCATAAAGAAAATGTGGCATGTATACACCATGGAATACTATGCAGCCATAAAAAAAGAACAAGTTCATGTCCTTTGCAGGGACATGGATGAAGCTGGAAACTATCATTCTCAGCAAATTAACACAGGAACAGAAAACCAAACACCACATATTCTCACTCATAAGTGGGAGATGAACAATGAGAACACATGGACACAGGGAAGGGAACATCACACACCTGGGCCTGTCAGGGGATGGGGGGCAAGGGGAGGGAGAGCATTAGGAGAAATACATAATGTAAATGACGGGTTGATGGGTGCAGCAAACCACCATGTCACATGTATACCTGTGTAACGAACCTGCATGTTCTGTACATGTATCCCAGAACTTAAGGTATAATTTTAAAAAGATTTCAAGTATTTCAGTTGCATTTTCCAAACCAGTGAAAGCATGTCTCAGTATCTCGATTCCTCAGAAATTATTGTAATAACATTTAAATCTGTTTGAATCTATATGTCAACACAACAGTTTTTACTGTAACTTGTCTTGTGAAGTAGACTGATCATAGGGAAATAGTATTTTTTAAATTGTGAACAGGCTTTGTAAATTAATATGTTGGCATTATTTGTGATCAATATAATTTGAATGTAGGGGAGAGTCATTTAAAATTATATAAAGTATTTAGAAAATTAACAGGTACATAGTGATTTTGGCGGGGTAGTAAATGTTAAACATTACCGTTAATCTTTTCTTATTTTGTCAAATTATATTCCTTTTTGATGCTTACTGACCACGTTACCCTACAACTTGTCATTTTCTTTAGGACTAAAGAGATAAAAGAAACTTGCAAGAAAAATATTATGTAAACCATCTTGTACTTTTTATGTAAATTCTTGGAGCAATTGGGAAAAACAGCTATATATTACTGCTCTGTAAATGAAGCTATTTCATTTCAAGCATCAAATAGAAGAGCGTTTCATTTGTTTCCTTTCGGTATTTAAAATGCAAATAATATATGCAGTGAAAAGAAAAAAAGTACGTGCATATATAAAAATCATTTTGATTCATGAGAATTTAGTGATTTGACCCTGAATTTCAGATAGTGGTAGAAATAATTTACTTAGAAACAAATCAATTTCTATGCAAATTCACAGAAAGGTTTTGTTTTACAGCTGTAATTAGAAGTATAATGGAATAATCAAGCACCCTTCAGAATTTGAAATTATTTTAAAATATTCTGCTCATGAAAATTTTATTGTGAAATCAGGCCATTTTATTTATAAAATGACATATTGTCAATGCATATTCTCTGTAAAATATTCTATTTCTTTAAATTAATTACAACAGTCTACATGATACTTGCAATGTGACTTTATAGTTATTCCTTTCACTGTTATCATATACTGGGCTAGGCAGAAGTGGCTTTTCTCAACCTCATCTCATAATTAATCACTAAGAATTTAAACAATGAAGAGTTCAAAATCCGTATATTTGGGACAAGTTAGGGATTATAGTAATGGATCACGGGTGAATTATTTGCCGAAGAGTAAATGCACACACACACACTTTACCCTTGATAAACATAATGCAACGAACGACAGCTGTAAAACACATGAGTAAATTGTTTACATAAAGTTGCATAAGCTTTCTTTCAACACCTCTTGAAGATCCTGCTTTCACACAACTGAAGACAGAAACAACTAATATTATTACTGCAGAGACGATAATACTGCAGTGGTTAAACATACATACACACACAAACACACACACACACACACAGCTTCCAGAGCCAGCCAAGGTTTAAATCCCAGCTCAGTCACTTACAGCTGTGTGAACCCATGTGAGAATGATTGTCAATCTCTGACTCAATTTCTTCTACCTCTGCAAAATGAAGATAATATTGCCACTGCTATTGTTACTAGCATTAATCAAAGCTCGCATTTATTGCTTACTTATTTAATCTTAGGTACTGTGCAGAGTACTTTATATACCTCATTGAATCTTCATAATAGCCCTGGTAAATATGTGCAACTTTCATCCTTATTTTCACAGAGAGGACATGGACAGGTTAAGTAACCTGAACAAGACCACACATTTAGTAAGCGTCGGAGGCAGGAAACGTATGAAGGAGATATTGAAGAAGGGTTTGTGAAATTGAGTTCACATGCAACCCTGCTACAGCCTTTCTCAACCTGGGCTTCCATTCTTACATAACACATATCTACCAACTCATATTTTATCCAAACTTCCTAGGGGATTGCAACATGGAGCAATTATCAAAACTAAAACCCAGTCGGGGATAACATGGTATGTACATCTTAGCTGCCAACAGCATGGACGTTTGCCACCCTAACGACATATTGTTTTGTAAAACACCTGGGCCCTAAATCCCACCCTGGAGACAATGTTGAATTGATCAATACTATTGTTTGAAAACAACACTCCTGTCACATTTGCCATAATTTCTAACAATAACACAAATAATATATTTATTTGTTGATAGCGTCAGTGTCCCCTAACAAACTATAAACTTCGTAAGACAGTGACTATAATTATGATTATTTTTTAATGTTTTATGTCCCTGGAAAATAGTGGGTGCTCAAAAACATTTATTGGCTGTAATTGAATATATTGAATTGAACGTATTATTAATGATTTACTCGAGGCAGACACAATGGCACTCAAGAAGCAGGATTCTCTCCATCAGGCAAAAAAAGAAAATATCCCCTTCAGCCAATGACTGTACAAAATGTAATTGTTAGAAATGTGTTTTCATCAGATCCATTACTTGTTCTATATCAGAACAGGCTATGTTATGTGTGGTTTAAAAAAAATTGAAAAAAATAAGGCTGGGCTCAGTGGCTCATGCCTGTAATCCCAGGAGTATTGCTTGAGCTCGGGAGTTCAAGACCAACCTGGGCAACATTACCAGACCCTGTCTCTACAAAAATATTAAAAAATTATCTGAGTGTGCTGGCGTATACCTGTGGGCTCAACTACTCGGGAGGCTGAGGAAGGAGGATTGCTTGAGCCCAGCATGATTTCACCACTGCATTCCAGCCTGGACATCAGAGTAAGACCCTGTCTCGAAAAAAAATCAATCCCAATGTCAACAGCTTGAAACAATTGTGGTTTATTTTTCATTCACTACTCCTGTCCAACACTAGTTATCTGAGGAATCTGCTCTGTATGAGTCCATTTTCATGCTGCTGATAAAGACATACCCGAGACTGGGTCATTTTATAAAGAAAAATAGGTTTAATTGACTCACAGTTCCACATGACTAGGGAGGCCTCACAATCATGGCGGAAGGCAACAGGCACCTCTTACGTGGCAGCAGACAAGAGAGAGTGAACCAAGTGAAAAGGGAAACGCCTTATAAAACCATCAGATTTCATGAAACGTAGTCACTACCAATGAGAACAGTATGGGGGAAACCGCCCCCAGGATTCAATTACCTCCCAGCAGGTCCCTCCCACAACAGGTGGGAATTATGTGAGCTGCAATTCAAGATGAGATTCAGGTGGGGACACAGCCAAACCATATCATAGTCCAATAAATCTCCACTAGAACCGGGGCTGATGGGGCAAACCCTGTCTGCATTCCTTTGCTAGGGCTGCTGTAACCAAGTAGCACAACCTGGGTGGCTCAAAACAACAGAAATTTATTCTCTCACAGTTCTGGAGGCTACAAATCTTAAACCAAGGTGCCAGCAGGGTCATGCACCCTCCAAAACCTGTAGAAGAGAATGCGTCTTTGCTTCTTTTAGTTTCCGGTGTTTGCTGGCAGTGTTTGATGTTCTTTGGCTTGTGGCAGCATTGCTCCCAATAATGTCTCCCTTGTCACTATATGTTCTCCCTGATGTGTCTCTCTTCTCTTCTTATGAGGACATCAGTCATAGAGGGTTAGGGGCCCTCCCTACTCCACTATAACCTCATCTTAACTAATTACATCTATGACTACCCTACTTCAATATCAGGTCACATTATGAGGTGCTGGAGGTTCACACTTCAATATATTTTTCTTCTTCATAGAGAAAGGGTCTCTTTCTGTCACCCAGGCTGAAGTGCATTGGCATGATCAATACTAACTGCAGCCTCAAACTCCTAGGCTCGAATGATCCTCTCACCTCAGCCTCCCAAGTAGCTGGGACTACAGGCATGCATCAACATGTCTAGCTAATTTTTAGATTAATTTTTAACATCTCGCCCATGCAGTAATCCAACTCCTGGGCTCATGCAATCCCCCTGCCTTGGCCTCCCAAAGTGTTAGGATTACAGGCGTGTGCCACCACACTTTGCCAAAACTTCAGCATATCTTTTTTGGGAAACACAATTCAATTCATAACACCATCAGAATGTTGATAGTTACTGTGATGGACTGGATGTTTGTGTCCCTCCAGAATCCATATGTTGATGTCCTAACCCCCAGTGTTATGGTATTTGGAGGCAGGGTCTTTGGGAGATAAGTAGGTTTGGATGAGGTCACAAGGGCGGTGTCCTCATGTGGGATTGTAGAAAAGGCAGGAGAGCTCGCTGTCACCACGAGCATACACCGAGGAACAACTGTGGGAGGACACGGTGAAGAGGTCACTGACTGCCAGCTAGAAAGCAGGCCCTCACCAGACACCAAGCCTACTAGTACCTTAATCCTTGACTTCCCAGCATCCAGAACTTTACAAAATAAATTTCTGTTGTGTAAGCCACCCAGACTATGGTATTTTGTTATAGGAACCCAAGCTGACTAACATAGTTACACAGGCAAAAGGACAATGTAATGAACTGTGCACTATCTGTTAATTATTTAACCCAGAAGGGATACACAGGACTTCCACTAGGGTTGCATTGCTAGAGCAAATGCCATCATTGTCCAGTCAAATGTTCTCAACACTAACCATTTCCATTAGTGCTGGTTCTACTACAACCAATTCTCTCTCTTCGTCTGAGGGCTTTCTCTGGCAAATGGCTTCTGTTCTGCTTCAGCAAAACAGACGTTAAGGGAATTCATGCTCCCAGGATAGGCTCTCAAAGAATAACTGATCAAAGTTGGTGAGTAATTTAATGAGTTAGTTGACTTGCTATTTTGTTACGATAACTGTGAGATGCACGTGCTATGCTGCATCCCAAAGCTCCCCAGTGGAATGAAGCCAAACAGTATGGGGGAAACCACCCGCATGATTCAATCATTCCCGCCAGGTCCTCCCACAACATGCGGGAATTATGGGAGCTACAATTCAAGATGAGATTTGGGTGGGGAAACAGCCAAAACACATCAGGATACTTTCCTTTTTCTGTGTTTCAGAAATTATTCTAATGATTAACAATTATGGCCGGGCACGGTGGCTCATGTCAGTAATCCCAGCACTTTGGCAGGCCAAGGTGGGAGGATCACCTGAGGTCGGGAGTTTGAGACCAGCCTGACCAACATGGTGAAACCCCATCTCTACTAAAAATACAAAAATTAGCTGGGCATGATGGCAGGTGCCTATAATCCCAGCTACTCAGGAGGCTGAGGCAGGAGAATCACTGGAACCCCGGAGGCAGAGGTTGCAGTGAGCCAAGACCATGCCACTGCACTCCAGCCTGGGAAACAAGAGCGAATCTCTGTCTCAAAAAAAAAAAAAAAAAAAAAAAAAAGAAAGAAAGAAAAGAAAACAAACAAACAAGCAAACAAAAACAATTATGGTTTTTCTGTTAGATATGCTTTATCAAAATAAATAATTTTTGTCTAAACCCATTTTACATAGCTTTGATTCCACTCTATTCAACACTGTCCTTCTCTCTTCCACTCCTGTCTTACCTTTGATACCATAGAAAAAGGAAACTTGGGGCAAAGTATATATATTAATACTTTTTGGATGAATAAAATACCTGTGCAAGCACACTGAGGAAAAAAGACAAGTGAAGCGGGCAAAAGAGAAAAAAAAAAATGTGTGTGTGTGTGTGTGTGTGTGTGTGTGTGTGTGTGTTACAGAACCAGCTACAACCTCAAAAGAAACAAGCTAGTCACTTGATCATGTTGGACATCTCTCTAGAAGCTTTATGGAAACATTCAACTGCAAAAGAGCTGGAGGGGGCAAGGGGGAGGATTTGTCCTCTAAGCCTGTGCACCTACTTCCCAACGTTCCAGCCGGTGGGTAAGTCAGAGCCTCTCTGGATTCATTTGGAAGTGACCGGGTCAATGGACCTGCCCCAGATTCCCTGAGGAGGCTTGTGAGAGACTGTGCTGAGCACAGCCCCTAAGCCCTTGGGGAGCTGAGAAAATCATGTTTGAAGATAAAGCTGTATCTGCAGCTAGACCCTGGAGAGGCATCGATTTGATCTGGAACACTCCTCCTTACTCTCATCTTCTCCTTTCATCCACTCCCACATTTTGAAACATAGAGCTACATTTTCTTTGTCCTCTATTAGAGTAATATTATAGTAATTTATTATAAATGAAACTGACACAATATTGCAATTTATTAAGTACTTATTGTAAGCCAAGTACTCAGCAAGGCACTTTTTAAATGTTATTAAATTAATTTTATATTAAAAGGACTTTTATGCTATAGAGAGATAATTCTTTGCATGGGTTCACATAAATTATTTTATATCAATTCAATAGTATAATTATGCCACATATATAACTTGAGGACGGCTGAATAATATTTTTCTTTTCATTGTTTTAGCTTCTTTCACTCATTGATTTTAAACTTTAACCACTGCATACACAGAAAACAAGGCACCATATTCAGCTAAGTCAAGCTGTGTGTCCCTTTATTTTGTTTTTTTGTATATTTTAATGTTTTTATCCAAGTTATGTAATCAGAAACAGTCAGTTCTGTGTATATTTAACATCAACTCACTAATAGTTGTACCATTTTTATTTTTCAGACAAAATAGTCTTTAGAAAACTTCTTTATATATCACTTTCCTTCCTCAATACTACTTCGTGGAAATACCTCTTTTTAGCTGGTTTAGCTTTAATTATATTTAATGCCTTTATACTCTTGAGTGTATTGTAATTAATATGAACATCGTAGGACTGATGGGTATTTACTTGGTTTCTTGCTAGGGATTAGTATGAACAAATCAGATACAATGTATTTTATTTATACCTACTCCTGTATTGATTATAGTATTTCTAAGGGATAGAACCCTAATAGTGGGATTGCAGTGCTGAAAGATATCCATATATTTAATTTCAATGAAGTTGCCAGAATCAAATTTGAGTAAATACTCAATCTAAAGGCAAACAGATTGTCATGTAGCTGATTAGTAAGGTTGAAGCAAGTCCTCTTGACAAAGCTTGGCCAAACTTTGGTCATGTTTCTGAACCTTCTCCTAGGCCCATCTGTGCATTTCCTCGTAAAATTCCGTTTTAGCAAAGATCTTTGCTAAGTCAGTTTAGCAAGAACACCTCCTCTTTTGACCCCTAATTATTCTCCCTATCTGATCAAGTTCCCCATCCTCCAGTATTCCCCACATGATGTCTTTTTTTTTTTTTTTTTTTTTTTGAGACGGAGTCTAGCTCTGTCGCCCAGGCTGGAGTGCAGTGGCGCAATCTCGGCTCACTGCAAGCTCCGCCTCCCGGGTTCACGCCATTCTCCTACCTCAGCCTCTCCGAGGAGCTGGGACTACAGGCACCCGCCACCACGCCCGGCTAATTTTTTGTATTTTTGGTAGAGACGGGGTTTCACCGTGGTCTCGATCTCCTGACCTCGTGATGTCTTATAAGCCTGGCCTGTCTGTAACTGCAATCCCCCTCCCTCCGATGAGTTTTCTCTTCATTTCCTATCCATTGACCCCCACACTGCTTCTAGGCTGTAAATTCCCACTTGCCTATATATGAATGAAGTTGATCCCAATCTCTCTCCCACTGAAAGATCCCATTGCAGTGGCCCTTGAACCTATAGTATGGTCCTGAGTAAAGTCTTCCTGTGCATTAACAAGTATCACTGAATGCTTTTTCTTTCACACCGGCAAGACTCAAACATATTGGGCAGTGTAGTGTTCGTGTGGACTCCGCAAGCCAGCTGCCTGGGGCCGTGATTATGATCCTCCGACTCTGGGGGTGTGACCTTGGGCAAGGTACACATACTTACTTGTCTTCCTTCTACCCCAGTTTGCTCATCTGTAAAATGAGGATAATACAACTACTATTTCATACGATTGTTGAAGGAGCTATATCAGTGTATATGTAAAATGCTCAGAAGAGTACACGACACAACAAAAATGCCATATAAGTATTTCACTACTGTAATGGTCATCATTATCATTACTATCGATATCATTGTCATCATTTTGGACCCAAATGTCAGACTTCTTTTTTATGATTTATTTCCATTCAATGTGAAAAGATAATAACTTTTTTTTTTTTTTTGAGATGGAGTCTCGCTCTGTTGCCCAGCCTGGAGTGCAATGGTGCGATCCTAGCTCACTGCAACCTCCGCCTCCCAGGTCCAAGTGATTCTCCTGCCTCAGCCTCCCGAGTAGCTGGGACCACAGATGCGTGCCACCACGCTGGCTAATTTTTTGTATTTTTAGTAGATACAGGATTTCACCGTGTTAGCCAGGATGGTCTTGATCTTTTGACCTGTTGATCTGCCTGCCTCGGCCTCCCAAACTGCTGGGATTACAGGCATGAGCCACCGTGCCCGGCCAGATAATAACTTTTATCTCAAATCTGAGTTTGTTTTAAGCACCTTCAGTGTTACCATCAATGTTTCCCCAGACACAGTTAATGTCCTGTTATGTATCCCAGAAATCTCCCACAGACTTTGCCTATAGCCATGGGAAACTCACAAGTTCCCACCCCACTTACCAGCATCCTTATGCTTCTCTTGAGCTTAATCAGCCCAAGCTCAGGGAGTCCCAGAACTGCAGGGAATTTGCTGTCTCCTCAAGAGTAACCCTTCACCAGTGAGATGTAACACATAGGCCCCAGATTCTTTGGTCCAGGAGGAATAATTCTGAGGCCCATTTTCCATGGTTCTTAAGAGACTTCCCCAGGATTGCATTCAAATTGCCCACAAGAGTAACCATCTCCATAACATACTCTTGGTTGGTTCCCTAGACTCCCCGCCCTCTTCTCACGTTCTCTCCTCCCACACCTGAGCTTCCTGGGATCACCTCCCAAGTAAACTGCCTAACCCTAAGTCTTTGACTGAGGTCAACTTAAAGAGTGCCTGAGGTAAGAAACCCTCAATGCTTGAGATAAAACTTTTTATTTTTTGCCAGAAAGTACATGCTAGATTACCTAACTCTTTTTTTCTGTGGGTTTCTTTGTTCTATTGATTTTAAATGCGTGTGTATATATAGATCGATAGATGGATAGGTAGATATAGATATAGACATGTATATTTGTATACATACATATTTGTGTGTGTTTCAATCTCTTCAATATTTTTCCCCGTGCTTTAGGATTTTTGTTGTTCTTGTTTGAGACAAAGCCTTGCTCTGTCACCCAGGCTGGAGTGTGTTGGTGCCATCTCGGCTCACTGAAACCTCTGCCTCCTGGGTTCAAGTGATTTTCATGCCTCAGCTTCCCAAGCAGTTGGTATTACAGGCGTGTACCACCATGGCCAGCTACTTTTTCTATTTATAGTGGAGATGGGGTTTTGCCATGTTTCTCGGGCCAGTCTCGAACTCCTGAGCTCAAGCAATCCTCCCCCCTCAGCCTCCCAAAGTGCTGGGATTTCAAGCATGTGCCACTGAGCCTGACCTTGCCTCTGCTTTAAATAATGTTTACGTTTAATCTACCAAACACTTACCACATAAGAAAACAGTGACCATACTTGAACTTATCAGCCACTTATTTAGTTAGAAATTATTTGTTTTTTACTCTCTAGAAATTATGTTTGTGTGTATGTGGGTTCCTTTTAAATCTCTTTAGGCGTTCTCACTATTTTTCTCACGCTGCTTACTTCTTCCAGCAGCTTTAATCTGCTCTGTGTGGTTTCCTTGTGTTCTGCCCTCAGGCTATCTGAGAGAATTTATATTTCTCTGGAAATCCATTAAGGATGAAGTCCAGAGAGTACCCTAAGTGCGATAGTTCCTCAGTGGTAGGAGTCCACACAAGATTCTGGGCAGGGGCTGTAAGCTAGGGGTTATCAGACTATCTATCCAAATTTTGAAGCCCTTCTTATTCTCAGGCTGTTTATATTTTCCCAGGCTCAGTTCCCACAAGCTCCGTCTTCTCAGTGTCCTCACGACCAGAACGATCAGACACACATACGGTGGCTTGAACTCGACCTTCCTTTTTTTGATGACACAGATCACTGTGGATAAAACTCTTCCCAAGATTTCTAACTTCCTATTCCCTTCCCAGTGTCTTCTAATACTAGTCTCCAGAGATTTGTTTATCCTGCAGAGAGAGGAACAAAAGGATGATACTGGCTTTTTCCAAGCAAACCACAGAAAGGATCTCAAAGCTTCACTTCCACTTAGCAACCCCTAAGCCTTGACCAAAGATTAGCCAGAAGATGAGAGAGATCAGAGTTGTCATGAGAGGGAAGGAAGCCTCAGTCAGTTCAACATAGTTCCATCATGCCCCCCTTGAGGACACTGGGCTTTTATTCCTTTTTTGTTTGTTTTTGGCAACATTATCACAAAGCAAACTTTCCACCAGGGCAATAGAACATAGTTGTTAAGAATTCAGTCTCTAGAGTAGGATTACATGGATTCAAGTCACAGTTCATCTACTTACCATCTGTGAGATCTACACTTCATAATTTAAACTCTGTGTTTCTGTTTCTTCTTTAAAATGTGAATAGCAAAACTCACTGCTCACAGCCTTCCATAAAAGATCCTAGAATAAAGATCACACCTCTGTAGCAGATTCTAAACAGTTTGAGAATAAATTACCACTATGTATGTCAAAACATCAACTTATAACTGAAGGTCAATTGAAGTGTGTATCTTGGTAAGAAACAGATGTCAAGTAAACCTCAGAATTAAACACATTAAACAGCCATTTTCCAGCAAAAGAAAATATGGCATCACTGTGGGCAGCAGATGCTCTAAAGGACAAAAGGGTGGTATTGAATGATGCACACCTAATTATGTTTCCCAAGTTTCCCAGTTAATTTTCTCCACCTCTCTGTGGGTGGAAAGAATATGTGCAGTAGCTTTAAGTCATTTAGTGAAAACCTCTCCTCATGACCACAACAGAAAGCAAGAAAAAGCGTTTCTGCTGTTACACTGAGGTTAGCATATATCTGAGACTATTTCTGTTCTGGAAATTCTTTGTGCCTAATCATATCCCTGTTGTGAAAAGCAGCGTGGCTCTTCCTGAGGTTGGAAGAGAGCATGGCCTCCGTCTTCCATTCACTAAGTTAAACTCAGCCCTGGTCCTGTGGATGCCTTTTTGGGACTTGTTCTGGGGAGATTAGATTTAGCCCCTGATACGGTTTGGCTGTGTCCCCACCTAAATCTCATCTTGAATTATAACCCCCACAATTCCCACATGTCATGGGAGGAATCCGATGGGAGGTGACAGAATTATGGAGGTGAGTCTTTCCTGCACTGTTCTTGTGATAGTAAATGAGTCTCACAAGATCTGATGCTTGTAAAAATGGGAGGTTTTCTACACAAGCTCTCTCTTTGCCTGCCGCCATCCATGTAAGATGTGATTTGCTCCTCCTTGCCTTCTGCCATGATTGTGAGACCTCCCTAGCCATATGGAACTGTAAGTCCATTAAACCACTTTTTCTTCCCATTCTCAGGTATGTCTTTATCAGCAGCTTGAAAACAACTAATATAGTAAATTGGTACTAAGAGTGGGGTGTTGCTGAAAAGATACCCAAAAATGTGGAAGCCACTTTGGAACTGCGTAACAGGCAGAAGTTGGAACAGTTTGGAGGGCTCAGAAGGAGACAGGAAAATGTAGGAAAGTTTGGAATACCCTAGAGACTTGTTGAATGGCTTTGACCAAAATGCTAATAGCGAAATGGACAATAAAATCCAGGCCGCGGTGGTCTCAGATGGAAATGAAGAACTTATTGGGAATTGGGGCAAATAAGACTTTTGTTATGTTTTAACAAAGAGACTGGCAGCATTTTGCCCCTGCCCTAGAGATTTGTTTTGAACTTGAGAAGCGTGAATTAGGGTATTTGGTGGAAGAAATTTCTAAGCAGCAAAGTATTCAAGATGTGACTTGGATGTTGTTAAAGGCATTCAGTTTTATGAGGGAAGCAGAGCATAAAAGGTTAGAAAATTTGTAGCCTGACAATGCCATAGAAAAGAAAATCCCATTTTCTGAGGAGAAATTTAAGCTGGCCACAGAAATTTGGGTAAGTAATGAGGAGCTGAATGTCAGTCTCAAAGACAGTGGGGAAAATGTCTCCAGGGCATGTTAGAGATCTTCACAGCAAGCCCTCCCATCACAGGCCCAGAGGCCTAGGAGGAAAACATAGTCTCCTGGGCCAAGCCCAGCGTCCCCGTGCTGTGTGCAGTCTAGGGACTTGGTGCCCTGCATCCCAGAAGCTCCACCCATGGCTAAAAGGGGCCAAGGTACAGCCTGGGCTGTGGTTTCAAAGGGTGCAAGCCCCATGCCTTGGAAGCTGCCGTGTGGTGTTGAGCCTGTGGGTACACGGAAGTAAAGAATTGAGGTGTGGGAACCTCCGCCTAGATTTCAGAGGATGTATAGAAATGCCTGGATGCCCAGGCAGAAGTTTGCTGCAGGGGCAGGGCTCTCATGGAAGAACCTCTGCTAGAGCAGTGTCGAAGGGAAATGGGAGGTTGGAGTCCCCACACAGAGTCCCTACTGGGACACTGCCTAGTGGAGCTGTGAAAAAAGACCATCATCCTCCAGACCCCAGAATGGTAGATCCACCTACAGCTTGCACTGTGGACCTGGAAAAGCTGCAGACACTCAATGCCAGCCCACGAAAGCAGCCAGGGAGGCTCTACTCTGCAGAGCCACAGGGGCAGAGCTGCCCAATACCATGGAAACACATCTCTTGCAACAGTGTGACCCAGATGCAAGACATGGAGTCAAAGGAGATCATTTTGGAGCTTTTAAGATTTGACTGCCCTGATCATGAGGTCAAGAGATCGAGACCATCCTGACCAACGTTGTGAAACTCTGTCTTTACCAAGAATACAAAAATAAGCTGGGTGTGGTGGTACACACCTGTAGTCCTAGGTACTCAGGAAGCTGAGGCAAGAGAATTGCTTGAAGCCAGGAGGTGGAGGTTATAGTGAGCTGAGATCACGCCACTGCACTCCAGCCTGGTAACAGAGCAAGACTCCATCTCAAAAAAAAAAAAAAAAAATTTGACTGCCCTGCTGGATTTCAGACTTGCATGGGGCCTGTAGCCCATTTGTTTTGGCCAATTTCTCCCATTTGGAATGGATGTATTTCCCCAATGCCTGTACCCCCGTTGTATCTAGGAAGTAAATAACTTACTTTTGATTTCACAGGTTCATAGGCAGAATGAACTTGCCTTGTTTTAGATAAGACATTGGATTGTGGACTTTTGATTTAATGCTGAAATGAGTTAAGACTTTGGGGGATTCTTGGGAAATCATGATTGGTTTTGAAATGTGAAAACATGAAATTTTTGGGGGGGTCAGGGGTGGAATGATATGGTTTGGCTGTGTCCCCACCCAAATTTCATCTTGAATTGTAACTCCCACAATTCCCATGTGCTGTGGGAGGAACCTGATGAGAGGTGATTGAATTATGGAGATGAGTCTTTCCTGCCCAGTTCCCATGATAGTGAATGAGTCTCATGAGATATGATGGTTTTGAAAACGGGAGTTTTCCTACACAAGCTCTCTCTTTGCCTGCTGTCATCCACATAAGATGTGCCTTGCTCTTCGTTGCCTTCTGCCATGATTGTGAGGCCTCCCCAACCATGTGGAACTGTAAGTCCATTAAACCACTCTTTTTTTCCAGTCTCAGGTATGTATTTATTGGCAGCTTAAAAATGGACTGATACAGCCCCTCTCAGGTCTTTACTGTGAATCAGAAAAACACATTCTGAAAATCAACTCCTCAGGCATCTCATTTCCATTCTATTCCTTCTCGTATTAAAACTCACGTCCAGCCACAAAGTACTGTGAGCTTACAAGTAAGCAGTAAGATAAGATGCATACACACAATACATAAATTCTAATAAATAATGTCGGCTGAGATATTTCTCCAGTTTTAATCCCAGGCAATTTTCAAATTTCCTGGAAGAAATTAAAGGTTAAATATTTAAATCTTTTTCAAGTTAAAATCTAAAGATAGAAAGTTTGAAGCAATTAAAATCAATTATCTTGTTTTTAGAAGTTTAAAATTTACAATTTAAAATTCTTATGTCATAATTAAGTCACAATATTATCCTCCCAAATTTCTTACTCAATTTCATCTCACTAACAGGCATTCTTGATGACTGCCTAAAAGTATGTTCCTTGCAGCAGCTAGAGACAGCTTTCGCATCTCTCATGCTAATGGGTATGCATCCTTCAAGGCCTGAGAGCATACCCATTAGAGATACAACAAACCTCTCAAGAGTTTAAATTTTCTTGTTTTGTTTTTTACTTGATTGATTGATTGATTGATTTTTGTAGAGATGGGGTCTTACTATATTGCTTAAGCTGGTCTTGAACTCCTGGCCTCAAGCATTCCTCCCACCTCGGCCTCCCAAAGTGCTGGGGTTACAGGTGTGAACCACTGTGCCTGGCCAAGTTTCACGTTTATTGACTTAAAAAGCATCCACAAAACACATAAAATTATTAATTTACCATATCAATTACTATACATTTTTAAAAAACATATCATTAGCTTTGATAACAATATTCCTATAACCTAGTATTTAGTTTTGCCAAAGTCCCTAGCAGAAACTGAAGGAAAGGGGGGTCTGCAGAGATAATCTTCATGGAGTTATCCTGACCAAAATGACAATCAGTTCATTCCTGTTACTCAGAATCCATGCCCTATAAATTTGCATTTGTTTGGAAGCAATAACCCTGCAAAGCAGTATTTTTCCCACTATGCAATCATTAAATCTGAAGGAAGGTTCATTTTATGCATCTATGCCCTGTCTTATACACTGGCATTGAAATGCTTCTCGTTTCTTGGAAGTCAAGGAAATTCCAAAGAAACGGGCATCAGTCAACAGGTAATATTTGTGGTGCTTTTTATTTTATAATCAAAAGTGGTAATTGCTAATTTATCCCAACTCCCCTATTTCTGCCCAAATGTTATACCAAGGTTATCATCTATCTGAGACAGCATCCACTATTTTCCCGAGCAGCCTTTTTCATTCCTGGGCTACAGTGGCTCATTCTACTGCCTCTTATTATGGGATAAGTTGAAGCCTGTGAAACCTGCCTGTTAGTAATTGGCTCTCTTTCATCCCTTTACTTGTTTCAGTTGGAAAATCTCCTTCAGACTTCTGATCTGGAGCTGCTATTTGATGCTTTTGAAACCTGGGCCAAAACGAACCTAACAGGAACTGATACCCCTGCTTGTTTCCTTTAAGACATGGCTCTTTTCATCCACTTTTTCAATATTCCAAGCCTTAAAGCACATTATTTTATATTGCTACTTTTTTTCCTCTACAGTCCTGAAATGTGCTTCTCATGTTTAATTTCTCTGCCATTTCCTTATTCTTTTCAGGAAGGTTCAGCTGGATTCCCATCAATGCAAACATTTCTAACTGAGTAACCTTCCCTCTCTAATAAATGCAGATTGTTTAAATTTTAATTGTATATGTCTGTGAGATGCAATGTGATTTATTAATACATTGTGGGACGATTTGTTTTTCCAGAATGGAGACTTTTTTTTCCTTTAACTTTTTGTGTATTTTGTGCCCCATAAGTTTGTTTTCTCAAAATATTCTGTCATATTTTGTCCAGATAGTAAAATGGTTCCAGGTCTTTCTAATGCTTGTGGGTGGTGAACCCTTGTTCAAACCAATCGTGTTTTCATCATTTCTCTGGGCTAGGTAATGCCCTCGTGCCATCATCTATCCAAGTCAGAACACAATTTGCCATTGCCTGCCTTCTCCTCTTTTCACCTTGTGGGTACTTTAGAGTATTGGTTCCATAAGCATATTAGGCAATTTGCTGAGGGCAGAACTATGTGCCTACCTTCAGTGGCTATACTGTCTTGAAATTAGCTAAGAAGACCTTGACTCTTTTTCACTGATATTTCTAGACTTTTCGCTCATACCTGCACAGATAATTTTTGGTCATCACCTTGGTAAAGCTGTCACAATCTTTGAGGGGCAATTCCTTGTTTGGTTTTCTTATGGAATCCCTGTTGTAAAGCCCTTTTCAATGATGTCCTGAATTATTTGGGGAAGAGCCACTCCCATGTATCTTCTTTGAGGGCAAATAAGCCTTAGGTTTATGTGGGTCATAGGTAAAGTTTTTGTCTTCTAATAAATAAAACACATATTTTACTAAATTTCTCCGAAAGAGCGATTGGTTATGGGGGCTTTTTCCCCATATTTATATCATCTCCTCTGGCCTTCGATATCACATCAGATTTTTCTCTTCAAATCTGCTGTCTTTATTTTAGGATCTCTACTTATTTGCACTGGAATTTCTCTCTCTTAAATATGTTTTCCATTGTTTCTATTGCTCACATTATGTCCCTCCGCTTGTTCTGATAGTAAGCATATTTCTCAAACAACTTGTACCCACAATTTGCATAATTTTTGCAGATTATTTCTGTAATACCACAATGAAATATTGCAAGGGCCCTTATTCCTTTCTATTTATGTATTAATAAAATCTATTACCTTTGTATCAGTGATCATAGTTGAAATCTTGAAAACCTGAGGGATTGGAACTGCTGTAATTAACAAATCCCCAGACACTTCACTGTGGTATGTATGCCTGTGTGTCTGTGTTGTGCAGGGGTGGCTACCACATAAATAAGACTGAGCATAGATCAAAACAGGATGTAATGGGCTCCGCCCTGGGGTCATTCCTTTGCTAATAATATTCTGACATGTGCACAGTGTTTGCTGGTTGGGTCAGCAGACACCAAGCTTCTGATAGGTACAGACAAGACTCCTGGGAAGCCCAACCCTAGCACCTCTCTGGTGGCCTGTCCCCTTTGGGAGGACATAGTGTATTGTCCTGAAAAATAGGCCACCCCTCACCCCATGGAAAACAAAACAAAGCAAGACAACATGGTAAACTGCAATCACAGGTCCAGGTCAAGAAGCAAATGGCTGACTCCGACCATTTCGTCTAGGACACAGCAGTTGAAAGACCACTTCTCAATGCCAAATACTCACTTGACCTAATATAAACCTCTACAGATTATTTGGGTCAAAGTACCCTGCCTTACTCTGAAATTCAAGATTGCAGCCTCAGAGCTCAACTCCTGGCCATACCCAAAGCCACCCACATGACTACCATGGCCCTCTAGATGTTTCGAATTTTGCAGTGTTCTAGCCAATGTGAGTAATGCGGGGAGTCTCCAAAATGCTCCTCCAAAAGAACACCCTTCTTCTTTACCCCTATCCTGAACAAACTTAAAAATGACATAAATATAAAAGAAAATCTCATTTTTTCCCTAAAAGACGCTAAGTCAAAGAAGATTGTCTGAGAGTACGAATCAGGTTGCACGGCCTCTCACTTGCAGACTTCTCGGGAGCACAGCAAGCAGCTCCTGGCGGAGGAGAAGGAGGCTGCTGCCCCAAATCCGCATTCAAGTTCTCTCCCTCTGTTAATGATCAGGTGAGTAAGAGGGCAGAGAGAAGCCCTCTGCGTCTAGGGAGAAGCTCCTGCTCCCGGAAGCCTGCTCTCCATCTGACTCCACCTCAGATGTGAGGAGCAAATGGATTAAAAGTTACAGTAGATATATTTAGACAAGTTCCAGACAAATAATAGGCACTGTATAAAATCAAACCGTTACTTGTGTTTGTTTCTATGTTCTGCAGCTTTAGATAGAAACTACCGCTTCTTGAAATGATAAAGTCAAGGTTAAAATGCTTTGGCTTGCTGCAGCTTTCAGGTCTATCTTTGATTACCTTTTAATTCCATTAACAGATATGGCCTCTTTGAAATTTTGTCTTTTTAGCCTTATGCAAGAAGGAAATCCTACCATTTGTGACAATTTGGGTGACCCAGAAGATACTACACTGAATGAAATAAGTCAGTCACAGAAGAACAAATACTGCATGATTCCACTTATGCGAAGTATCTAAAATAGCCACACTCATGCACGCAGAGAATAGCATCATTATTGCCAAGGGATGGGGCAAAAGGAAATGGTGAGTTGCTCAATAGGTATAAAGTTTCAGTTATGCAAAATGAATGAGTTCAAAAGATCTGCTGTAAAACATACGGCCTCTAGTTAACAATAAGAGATGGTGCACTTAAAATTTTGTTAAGAGGGCAGATCTCATGTTAAGTGTTCTCACCATACACACAAACACACACACACAGAGGGACATAAAGAAACTTTTGGAGGTAATGGATATGTTTATTAAGTAGATTGTGGTTGGATTTTATGGGTACATGCACATGTCCAAACTCATCAAATTATATACATTAAACATGTGCACTTTTTTTTTAGTATGTCAATTATACCTCAGTAATGCTGCTAAGAGACAAAATAACAGAACAAGATTATGTCTTTTCTTGGAGCAAATTAGTAGTTTCTTAGACAATTAACTACATTGTACTATACTTAGACTTTCAGAGGCTTGACATTTCTTGTGGGGAGGAACTTTACAAGAATTTGCCTTTGGTCTATCAATTTTGTTTCTCTGTTGTTAATTTTACTTTTTTAAAATTGATATCTGTGCTTGTCTCTATTAATTTCCCCATTTGACTTCTTTATGTATTTATTTTGTTATTCTATTTCAAATTATTGAGCTAAATTCTCATTTGTATTTTGTTTTCTAAAAGTTTGCAATTAATGCAATCTATTTTCCTCTATGTATTGCTTCTATCACATAGCAATTTATAAAACAATGTACTCTCATTTTATAATTTATATCGAAAGAGTGAAAACCAGTCCAAAACTAAAAGATTGAAGATTAGCTTGGATTGAAAAAGAAAAATGCAGTCCCGCCATTAACTAGCCTTGGAGACAGACACAGACAAAGCCAGAGGCAAAGTCCACAGGCAGCTATGTACCTCCCAAGATCACTCAGCAGCTATGAAATGGTGTAACAGCCTGGAGTGAATATACTTTTATATCAGTGGTGCCCCCAGACACACTCTGCTGTTCCTATTTAGTGAAAGGAAGTCTCAACTGGTTGGAATTCTCTAAAATGTACTATATTTATTATTGCTTTGTTTTCACCATATCAATGCAATTGTCTTCCAAGTATTTCCACTTTAAGAAGCATAAGTCCTAAATCAAAGTATTGAGTGAAAAAAAAGCTCATTTCAGAATGGAAGTTAGTGCTTGCTGTAAAAAAAATGGGGACACAATTATGGTTGGGTTATTCTATTATGTGCCTAGAATTCATTGTTTAAAACTTATTAGTGTATGCTATATTTTTTATTAAAAAGAAACTTGTGATCCCTCATCTTGAAGTTCTGGAAAACAGCCCTGGACAGAATGGCTATTTCTTTACAATTGCATCGAACCCACTTACGGAATATAAAGGTAGAACTGTAAACAGAGATGAGGATGACGTTTGAAAAGTCTAGAGAGAGTTGAACTTTTCAGCTTAAAAACCGGCTGCAGCCTTAGAAAATTGCCAGAACAAATATTGCCAGAGGCTTCCTGTAGCCTCCACAGCAAGCTGATGGAGAATTCTCTCGCAGAAGTTGATATCTGAGTCACAATTCTGATCTGACTTCCTATATTGAACCCACAAAAAATAAGGCTCTACCACACGCCCCCACACCCTTTATTTTTCTTCAGAGTTGCTATGGCAATCTTCCAAACTCTAATTTTAATCCTAGTACATAGACTGTCATTATATACATTATCAAATTTGAAGCTGTAAATCCTTCAATCAGAATCACTAGCTGGATGCCCAAAATGAAAGTTTGTAACAGATATTCAAATTTTTTGAAGAAATGAGCAAGTCTACTGGTAACACAGTTAATATCTGGGCTAACTACAGACCTGTACACAATCTACTCCCATCCACACTTCCTCCAAACCAGGGGTACCCAGTCTTTTGGCTTCCTTGGGCCACATTAGAAGAAGAATTTTCTTGGGCCAGACGTAAAATTCACTACCGCTAATGATAGCTGATGAACTAAAGAAAAATGGCAAAAAGTCTCATAATGTTTTAAGAAAGTTTATGAATTTGTGTTGAGCTGTATTCAAAACTATCCTGGGCTGCACGTGGCCCGTGGGCCACAGGTTTGACAAGCTTACTCTGCACTATAATCCTGCTTCATTTGGTTGTATGTGAATTACCACATAAAGAATTGTAAACCATATCTTATTTTCTTCTCTTTTTGAGCTTCTTAATAAGCAGTATATTTTAAAACTACTTTGTTCCTCATAAGCATGTCTTTTTTACTCAATGATTGTTTTGCTGACTCAAGTTTTTTCTTATGATTTCTCTCTTCTTTTACCCTTCTTCCTCTCCACGTCTTTTCTTCTTCTTTGCTTCCTTTTCCCTTCTGGTCTTGGACCTCAGTAGCAGCTAGCATTGCTTTATCCATAACGAATCTAGAGTATGCTCACTGACATTTTAGTGGAGTAGTATGAATACTACTGTCTCAACTTGCTCAAACTCAGGTTGGCTAGCAGGAAAGCCCATAGGAAATGGGGAGAAAACTATGTTTCTAGTTGATGCAGATCAGCTGGAAAGACATTCTCTCACCTCCAGTGTGACAGTCCCAGTATGCTGCTCAGCGTTAGACCTTTGACTGGACAAGTACATTCCCAGATACCTATACAAATGCATTCTGAAATCAATATCCAATATGTTGTAATAGCTGGTAATAATGGTCTTCTTAGAATAATTCTCTACCATCTTCCACAAACTAATGAACATTTTATTGTTTTCAGGATTTCTTCTGTTTTATTAATTTATTTTCACTACAACAAAGAACTTTAGCATTAAACATCTTTGCACATAGCCTTTATTACCAGTTCTGTTATTTCTTCATTTTCCTACATAAAATAATGGGTCAAAGTGACTGCGTGTTTTCAGTTTTGTCACATGCAGCCAGATTGTTCTCTTCAAGTGTTAGAGTTAATCTCATTTCCTCTGGCAGGGTATCAGAGGAAACAGGGGAGGGGAGGTATAATTAGAGGGAGATAAACCCAAATCATGTAAGAGATTTTGTAGGCCCACAAGAGGAATTCAGGTGGATTATAAGTTCAATATAAAAGCATTGAAAGATTTTAAACCGAGGAGTGAGATAATTTTAAAAATATCACAAAAGCACTCTGACGTAAATTGTAGGGGATGGTTTTGGGAAGGCAAAGGTAGCAGCAAGATAATATAAGTTTTGTCAGTCATCTGGATTATGAAAATATTTTGAAATGAGTTCATAATATTACAAGAGTCCTCTGACATTTTTATTTAAAGTAGATACACCAAAACTGCTGATTTTACCTGCATAATATACCATATGTTTGTTTTTAATAAATGGATTACAAAATAAATGTCTATAAAATATAAAATGTTAAGTTACACTAAACAAACAAAATGAAATGCATTTCCCAGGGCTTTCCTGGAGGAATCTGTTCATGATAACTCAGTCTGAAATAAATCTTTCTCTGTTGTGTTCTCGCGTCAAGCATCCTGCTTTTATTTTACATCGTGGCACTTCTCTGATTTTCCTTTGTCTTTATATTTTCTTTTCAGTCATTTCTGGGTCCGTCCTCCTGTCACACCCAACCTCCAAGGCTGTCTGTTCCCAGCGTATACACAGGATAGAGCCCAGCGTGAGTGCAGGATGCACAATACACACAGCTAAGCATTTGTTAAATTAATAAATCAATATTGGTATCTAAGAGATTAAAGAGAAAATCCTATTTGTCTTCATTTCCATAGCTCTTAGAGAAAGACATTGGTGGACACTTTTCAGATCTAAATGAAAGAAATTACAGAATCCATTGATTTAGAAATATATTTTAGGGAAATGAATGCATCATTCTTCTATCTATAAGCTAATATATCAGCCTTGGAAAATGGCTAATGCAGATGTATTTTAAGCTGACAACATGTTTATGGTATATAGTCATTCCCTTGTTATTATTTGACTATAGTTTGTCTATCAAAAAATAATTTATTTTGTAAACGACTTTTGCCTCCAGTCAGCATTCTTCTAAACAGCTTGTCCAAATGGTTATAGGGAGACAGGAAATTATTATCGCCTTTGAGAAGTAAATAGAAATTAAAATATGTTGGACATATATATGATTGAATATGAGGACAAGGGAAGAGTTCCAATGAATTTCTGATATAGTTAAAATTAAAATAGAGAACTGAGGAGTAAATACTTTGCCTAATAAGTCTTTTGCTAAAATGTCGGAAAAGTTAGAATATTCATGTCTGTTGGCTGCTTCCTGATGCTTTTAATGAGACACCATGAGATGAGCTGAGGAGAGACTTGGCCAGTTACCGAGAAAGATGAAAGGAAATACTTTTGCTAAAAAAGGCTCTCTCTTTTCTAAGGAGCCATTTAAAGTGACTGAGAAGCCAGTAATTTGCAGCGTCACAAAATTGGAAAAACCAACTGTATGTTTAACCCAAGGAACAGGAGATATGATTCTAAAAGCCATCCCAATTGTACCAATCTAATTAAGAGTGTCTCCTTCTTGCCCTAGCCTCTTATTTCATATGACCTCAAGATGCATACCATTAAATCGAGAGGAAGAGGGTGGGCAAACATAAAACCCAGTAAATAAGAGATGGGATTCATCAGGTTTAAGAACTACATATATGATTAACTTGATGTAGAGTTTGCTAAAATAAAATAGACATTGGCCTGCAAAAACTGAAAATTTTATTGCCACAAAATTACAAACTTTTATAAGTATTGATTGTTCAATTATTAACATTACCCTCTGCCCTATTTCTGTATGAGCACCCGTGCAGCATCTCTGTCATGAACTTCAGATTAGACCACTGAGGATCATGGATAAGGAAGAGGCTCTCAGAGTCTAAGGAAGACAACAGACAAGTGAGTTATTCATACACAGCAAAACAAGAGGAAGCTAGGGGAAGTTCAACAAGGAGGCAGTGTTCGCTAACTGCCAGAGATTGTGCACTCTTTCTCATTCTTCCTTTTTCTAAAAAGATGTGTGCTTGTTCCTATTCCATCATCATGTAACCAAGGCCATGTTCAGTTCTGACACACTGGTGTAAAACTTAGAGTTCATGCTTCCTACTGATGAGAACTAAATGCAATGAACAAAACATGAAAAATTCCAACTAACTATAGAGTCTGAAAAGTGAGCAAAAACCGATTGTGATGAGGAGTCAGAATTTGGAGAACCGACTGCATGACTGTTAACTTTCTTGTTAGTTTTTTTTTGGTTTTGGTTTTGTTTTTACCCAACAGTTTTCTCCAGAGATGGGTCCCATTAACATAGTGGCAGGCTGGTAGTGATGTCTAGAACTTCAGGAGAAGTCTGATGTCTGGTCAGAGAAGCCAAAGAAAGACCTTGACTTCCAGAGAGTACGGGAGAATCCAGAGCACAGAGAAACAAAGAAGGGCAACTCAAATTTTGAATATGAACATTCTCCAGTCTCAGTCTCACCCTTAAGCTACACATATGTAAGACAGACACAAATCAACACAACAAAGGCTTTGAGAAGTGATGATTACTTGAACCTCAGGGCAAGTATTAAATTAACACATGAATTACGCATGTACAGAACAGCACAAGCCAAAATAGCAAAAGTTAGTAGAAGTGAGATTTAAACCACTCATAAGGTCTCATGTTTTTTTTTGAATGTGCTAAACAGCAAACATTTTGAGAACTGACCAGAGATTTCAACTACCACCCACAAATGCAAGACAGAAATTATGGTCTAAATCTGACCAGATTGGTTTCTGGCTAAAACTGAAATATCAACATTCCCAGAGGATTCTAACAGGATGCAACATCTTAACATAATATTCAAATGTGTAGGATACAACCCAAAATTACAGAACGTACCAAAAACCAGAAAAACACAACCAAATCCCAAGGAAAAAGACAATCAACAGATTTCAAACATGAATAATAAAGATGTTGAAATTGTAACAGCAAGATTAAAGAGCTTATCAAACTATGCCACATTTGGCTGGGCATGGTGGCTCAACCCTGTAATCCCAGCACTTTGGGAGGCTGAGGTGGGAAAATCGTGTGAGCCCAGAAGTTCAAGACCAGCCTGGGCAACATGGCAAAACTCCATGTCTACAAAAAATAAAAAATAAAAAATAAAAAAATAGCCAAGCATGGTGGCATGTGCCTGTAGTCCCAGTTACTTGGGAGGCTGAGGCAGGAAGATTTCTTGAGCCTAGGCAGTGGAGGTTTCAGTGAGCTGTGATTGCACCACTGAACTGCAGCCTGGGTGACAGAGACCCCCCCGCAAAACTGTCACATTTAAAATTAAAAATAAAATAAGACTTTTCAGCAGAAAAATTGAAACTACAACAAACAAAATAATTTAAAAACTAAAAAATACAATATTTAAAATTTTTTAAGTCTCTAGCAGATCTCAATAGGACAACAGAACTAGCAGAGAAAATAATCAATGAACTTGAAGACAGAGCAGTAGAAATTACGCAAACTGCATGACACAGAAAATGAAGAGACTCAGGGACCTGTTGGACAATATCAAAAGATGTAAATGTGTCATCATTAACAAAGAGGCAAAATAGAAAGAAATTGGGGCAAAAATCTTATTTAAAGAAATAATAGCCAAAGTTTAACAAATGTAGTGAAACATATACATTTACTGATCCAAGTAGCTCAGTGAATCTCAAAAAACAAAAGTTAAAAAACCCTGCATACGTTATAATCACATTTCCCAAAACTAAAAATAAAGGGAAAAAATATTGAAAGCAGCCACAGAAAAATGGGACTTTCTAAACTGAGTGACCGCAGTAAGAATGATCACAAATTTTTCATAAAAAGCACGGAGGCCAGGAGACAGTAGCTTTAAGGGAAGGGGGGGAGAAACACTTTTAACCCAGATTTCTGGATCTCATGAAAATATACTTCAGGAATTAAGGCAAAATAAAGACATTTTTAGATGAAGGTAAACAAAAAGAATTTGAAACCAACTGACCCACTCACAAGAAATTCTAAAGACCTGCAGACTGAAGGGAAGCTATACCAGAGGTCTAAGGAGATCTTTAGCAATGGAGGAAAAGGAACAGCATTGATAAATATCTGCTCAAGTAAGGAAGCCTACTTTTTTCTTGTAAGTCCTTAAAAATACATGAGCTTTGATAACAAAAATTATAGCATTGTCCGTGGGGGCTTCTCATGTGTGTAGATGTGATATTCATAAAAGCTGTATGTAGAGGTCAGTGGGAGGGGCGATAAGAGACTATATGGTTATAATTTGTTACATTTTAATAAACTGATAAATTATTAATTCTAAATTTAACTGTGAAAGGTTACTATGCAAGCTGTAATCCCTAAAACAACTGGACAAATATAACATGAAGAGTTCTCAACAAAAGAAACAACAAATAAATCAGGATGAATCACTAAAAAAATTCAAATAATGTAAAGGAAGGCAGGAAAGGCAGAATAAGTTTTGAAAAACAGAAAGTGGTTAATAAAATGGTAAAACTAAATCCAACCATATTAGTACTTACAGAAATGTTAATGATACAATGAATAAAAAGAGCCTGGTATATGCTGCCTACAAAACAAACTTGAATAAAATGAGACAGACAGATTGAAAGCAAATATCTGGAAAAAAAAATGTCTTATGCAAACCGTAAGTGTAAGAAGGCCAGAGTGGTTGGAGGAGCTATATTCATATCACATAAAATGGACTTCAAGATAAAGTGTATTACCTGAGATAAAGAATTTCATAATGACAGAATGGACACGTTACTAAAGTATTATAACTATTTATAAATATATGTGCACCTACTAATAGAACTGCAGAATAGATTAAGCAAAAAACAACAGAATTTTGAAAGGAAGAAAACAGGAAGTTTTAACGCCCCTCTCTCAATAGTTGATAGAACAATCAGATTAAGAAAATCAGAAAAGACAAAGAAGAACTGACCACAACTATTGAGTACCTTAATCTTAATAGAAATGTATAAAAGATTTATACCTAACAATTGCAGAATACACATTCTTTTCACGGGCACAAGTTTTATTTGCCTGACAGTAGATTGGTCATTGTCTGGGGATGAGGATAAAGGGAGAAACTGATTCCAGAGGTGTGTATGGAAATCTTTGTGAGTGATCAAGATGTTTGCTTTCGTCATTGCAGTGATAATTTCCTGGGGGTATACATATGTCAAACCTACTCAAATAATACTAAAAATGTATGTCTGTTTAATATATCTCAATTACATCTCATGAAAGTTCTAAAAAATTTCCATCGTTGCATTTTAAATGTTGATTAAAATATTTAAAAGGTTTTTAAAGTTGTCTTATTAGTTAGCAATACATTTGTTTTAAACCTTTCCTTATTTTTTAATTGTGATGATAGGATGCATACATATCCACTTTAAATTCCACGGTTTACACTCAAATACCCCAAATGTCTATACACTGATTGTACTAATGGTAGCCCACTTCCAAGCATAAAATTATGGTGAATTAGATCAGGGTGTTGGCTATCAAGGAGGTGAGAAAATACCATTTCCTTGATAAAAATTGAGGGTATACATAACAAAATAAGATTTTGGCTTGCATTTGAAGTGCAAGGGATAGAGAGGAGGCAGAATTTTTTTTTGTCTGAACAATGGGAAGAGTGAGTTTGCCATTTAATTTAATTTTTTTGAGAAACCTGGGAAAAACAGGTATGAGGAGCTCAGTGATTAACTTTGAGATGATTATTAGACACTTAAGTAAAGTTTAGAAGTATTTCCAGTCTGGAGTTGTTTGGGAAATACTCGATGTCATAAAATAAGATAACCAGGAAACTGCATTTACATAAACAAGAGTTCCGAAATCCAAGCCCTAGGGCCTCCAACCATTGAAAAGTTGGGGAGATAGTAACAACTGAAAACATTTCTAGAAATAACAAACAGTTCCAGTGTTCCTGGTTACACACACACACACACACACACCAGTCTTACAATGGGTATTATTGTCATCCTGATACATTTATATATTGATGAAAAAAACTCATGGTACACTATTATCTATGGTAGATAGCACCCTATAATCTCTTCATGGTACCCTATCAACTCTTATGATAGCTATGGTACCCTATCATCTCTTTATGAGAAAACGCTGGCCAAGATTTCTAGGAAAGAAACTTCCATGAAGACAGAGAAAAAGCAAGAGAAAGTGGGGTCATGGAAGCCACACGCATGTCTGCTGGGGGAAGGAGGGATTGGGTAGGTCAAAAGTTGCTGATGGATCAACCGAGCGATGATGAGACCTGAGCATTAAATTAGCCAAGGGGAGTCACTAGTGATTTGACGCAAGCATTTTCTTAAAATAAATAAATAAAGGCGGCGGGGTGATAAGGAATGAGCTTAGAAGAGATTGTGAAGAAAGATAGTAAAAGCAGAATGTGGAGCTCAATTTCAAGAGTGGAGAAAGAAAATGGCAGCTTGAGGGGGATATGAGTTCAAGAAAAGGTGTTTGAAAGATGAAGTATATTTCTGTCAGTTTTTGTGTTGATCAAAATTATGTAACATAAAGGGAAAAAAGTAACAATGCTAGGAGAGAGTTCCATTGTTAGGAATTACTTTCCTAAGTGAAAGAGAATGAGACCTATTGCCCAAAGAGTAGTTTGGTCTCAGATGGGAAGAAGGACAGCTCTTTCTCAGTTAAAGGAAGGAGGGTGGAGCCAATTAGCTGGATTTCAGAAAGGTCGGTGCTGTAAGAGGGAGCTTTTCCCAGTTCTCTTCTGAATGCTTCTCTTTTCACAGTGTTATAGAAGTAATTTGAGTAGGATAATATAGTAGGATTCCTGGGACATCACTTAAAACTCAATTGTTAGTTATAAATTTACAGTCAATCCAGATTCCTATTGCTGCCATAACAAATTAGCATGATTGTAGTGATTTAATGTAACATAAATTTATTATTTTCCAATTCTGTAGGTCAGAAGACTAAAGTCTGATCAAATTCTAGGTGTCAGCAGGACTGCACTTCATTCTATAAGCTCTAGGGGAGTATCTGTTTCCTAATTAGTGAAATTGTTGGCAGAATTCAGTTAGTCGCAGCTGTAGGACTGAGCTCCTTGTTTTCTTGCTGGCTGCAATTTGACAACCATTCCCAGTTTCTACAAGTCGACCATCTTCGGCTTGTACCTCTTTCCTCCATCTTCAAAACAAGCAAATGGTCAAGTCCTATTTACATCCTTGCATCTCCCTAACCACAACTGGGACGGTTCTCTGCTTTTATACATTCACATGGCTAGATTAGGCCCACCCAGATAAACCAGAATAATCTCTCCATCTCAAGGTCCCTAACTTTAATTACACCTACAAATTACCTTTGCCATGGCTCATATTCACAGATTCCTACAACTAGGAACGAACATCTTTGAGGGCCACTTATTTAGTCTGCCACATCCAGTCAAGATAACTGTATGTTTTTGAAAGCTGCATTCATCTGCAGTGGTAGAGCCTGCAAAGGTAGGATTGTATACAATGATTTACGTTCAGATTACTGCTGGGTAGGTGTGTGGCAAGCAGAGTGAGTCCTGACAGAAAATAGATATGTTCAGCATTTTCTGGGAAAGCTTTACTATTGAAGGGGCTATTTGAAAATATGTAGGTACAGAGAAATAAAACCTCAAAGTATGCTGTAACTGGAGGCAGTAGAATAATTCTACCTCTAACCCTGGAAAATGAAGAAGAAAAGATTAGCAGAATCTATGTTCCAGTAGAGTTGGAGCCCTTGAGAGAAACAGGGACCTTTGCCCAAGGGGTCTAAACAGTTGAGCATGACATCCCAGGAAGTGAACTGGGAGATAAATACCTGACTTCACTCTCCTCTCTTGTGTTCTGCTGGTATTACCATTGGTTAGCCCAACCATAAGCTAGAGAGTGGTAGAGGTTAACCTCCCTGTAGAGATTGACCTCCCTGGCAAAAGCGGAAGAGGAAAAGGTAGAGAATGGGTCAACGTGGACAGAAGGTGCGTGTCCAAAGGGGAGATGAGAATATGAGTGGGATTAGGAGGGTGGGGTGAGGGACACTGACAGGGCGATAGATACAAAATGTGGGTCCTGGTAGGGCTAAGAGATTATTGGAATAAACCGGAAAGAGAGGCAGTGGCTGTTAGATAATAGGATGCTTGAAGTGACCCTGTGTTTAACATAATCATATTTGTATTACACAATCAGAGTGCCATTTGCTTTTAACAATGGAAAATAATGTTCCATTCAAAATACATTCTGCATGTTTTTACATGCTAATATAATGTTTCAAAATTAATTCAGATTTTCTATGTATTTATACTCATACAACTACAAGAGATTATTCTTGAATGAACTTTTACATTTTCAAGTATTACATAAAATCTCACCCAAAATACTTAAAAGCATTATGATTATAAATTTCCAAATGCAACAAGTGCAGCACTTTCAAACTGTATCTCTTCGGTTGCCCTGTTTCTGTGCTCAGTTCCAATTCCAAGACTCTTGTATCAGCTCATCTCTCCCTCCAGAATGCCTCAGGTCTTGTCTTCCCTAGATTCCATTTCTTATTTCTAATACTTCGACCTTTCGTAGCTCTACAGGTGTATCTAGTAATGTGGTGCTATAATACCCTTCCCTCTCTTGCCATTAACTATTTTTATAATAAATTTACAATTATGCTTTATTTGCCTGTACTTCTCTTTTATAATATTTCCAGATTTTCTTCAGCTTAATTTTCTCCTTTACTCTTTGAAAGCACTCAAAATAGCTTATTCTAAAAACATAAATTCTTTGGTTGATAATATACATCTCAAAGGCTCAAGATGATGTGGAATGCAGAGTTAGTTCAGTTTTCCCCTTGAATCTTGGTCTCAGGACTTTAACACATATGCCCACTCTTTGAAAACAAATGTTTTTATATGTGCTTATAGTAAACATAAATGAATACATTTAGGAAATAATGCTTGCCATTCAATATGTCAACCCCATAATCTAAAGGCTATTTATGAGGAATTTCCTATACCTACATATTTTCCCATGGTGAATGCCTTGGCTTTGGTCCACTGCCTCTAGTGAACAGGTGGGGCATTTTCTCTGGTGGATTCTTGATGTGAGAAGCTTTAGATAAATTTGGGATGGCTTCAGGGACAATTGGAAATATGATTAGGAAAGGACACATAATTTGAATACTGTTGCGAGTATGAACACCTACTTCATCATTTTGCTGAAAGATCTGACCTTTTTTTCATGATCTTTCCTGAATCCTCAGCTCAATAACTGTATCATCCCACCACTCCATCCCCTCATACTGATACCTATAGTCATTCTCTCTCCTCTTTTTTTTTTTTTTTTTTTTTTTTTTTTTTAACAGATGGAGTCTCACTCTGTCACCAGGCCGGAGTGCAGTGGCGCCATCTTGGCTCACTGCAACCTCTGCCTCCAGGGTTCAAGCAATTCTCCTGCCTCAGCCTCCTGAGTAGCTGGGATTACAGGCGTGTGCCACCATGCCCAGCTAATTTCTATATATTAGTAGAGATGGGATTTTACTGTGTTACCCAGGCTGTTCTCGAACTCCTGAGCTCAGGCACACTGCCCGCCCGCCTCAGCCTCCCAAAGTGGTATTATTTATCTTAACAGAAATCTTCCATTTATTATGGAGCCAGAGTTGCATAAGAAAGTATATTGTGGAAACTTTCTTTAAATCAAGGTGGCATTTAGTATTTATTTTTTATATTGACTCTAGCCAAAAGACATATATTGATTTTCATTATAATACCAAAAGCTGGAATGCCTTCCTCCTTTTTATCATGTTTTCTTTTGGAAGAACAACAAGGCTAAATGTATTCACAATTTACTGCTCTCTTAAAGAAAGCAGTAATGAGCTTTCAGAAACAACCTTCAGAGCACACTTAAATATTTAGCAACATTAAAGCACTCTGTTTTTTTCCACTATAATTTAATGTCCCTACTATAAGAATTATCCATATACAAATGTTTAAATGTTGAGTACCTCTACATTAGTCATTGAATAAAGTTCAATTAAATAAATGTTTATGGAACCCTTATTATGTGACAGAGTATTCCAGGTGCCAATTAAAAGGCATATAATTCATTTAAAAATATTAAAATTCAAGAAAGAACATGAAAACTATAATAAGAAAGTATGTATACTCCCCTTCACCATCACCACTATCACTACTAGTCTTACTGTCCTAGGGGTCCTGACAGCAGTGATGAATATTATGTGTGGTACGCTTTCTCCAAAAGACCAGATGTGATGGCACAGTGGTTCCCCAAACCACTGCAACTGACAAACAGGGTTTCAATCTTTAACCTATTTAATGAGGCTTACAAGAAGATCCAAGGCTATTAGAAGTCATTTAAAAGCCACTTTTGTGACACTTAGCCTTTACTCAGCTTAAAATTTAACTGGGAAAGGATTATAAATTACCTTTTTTGTTTCCAAAGTGAATATTTTTCAGTTTTTCCTGATCACCATTCATGCCCCGTTTATAATAGCAAGCCAGTTTTTAGTGATGGAATTAACTGTCTCCTATCATGTGCAAATCAAAGTGCTTCTCTTCATAGATGTTGAAGGGGTCAAATCTTAAAACTGGGCAAAACAGGCTGTAGCATAATAGCTATCTCAATGTCTAGCAAAATATCGACTCTTGAAATAATGTTGCTCAAACCACAGGAAAGGTGAATACCTTTCCTCTGAGGAGCAGAGGCTTATGAATGCTAGAACAGTGCTGTTCTTCATACTCCCTGCACACCTCGGTTTCTAACCAACACCAGGACCCCCAGCATTCCATGAGCTCCCCAGATTTTTCCAGTAGACTATATTATTCTTGAGTTACCAAGAAAGAGTTCATGATGCTTGCCTTTAGTGCTCCTCATGTGATGCATCCTGCAGCACGGACGGTGGGGAGAACCCTTCCTGGAAGCAGACAGGTTGAGGAACAGCACTTGTGCACATGACCGGGAAAACCAGTGACTAAAAAGTCACTGCTTCATGATGCAACCACTTCTATGTCTGGATTTAACTAATTTTTAAAAAATCTCTTCTCAATATTATACTGAATCTTCTTCCCTGCCATGTCTTAATCAGTAACAGATTATAATACTGAAAGCTATAAGTCATTTATGATTTAGGAAAAATAGATTTCATTGAACTCCTGGGTCAGAAATCAAATTGCAAAGGGCTGGAGTGAGAGAGAGGTGTGGGTTTGGGAGGAAGTGAAGGTCGCTGATGAAGTAGGAGAGAGACATGACATGCTAATGAAGATAGCAACCAATCACAGGATATATCTTCCAAGGTAGTGAAAGCTAGTGCATTTTGAGGTGAATTAGATGGAGTTGATAGGAATCAGTTGAAGAACAGCAGGGGGATGAAGGGGATGAAGAGGTTACAGAGAGAAAAGAAAGCTCTTATGAGAAGAAAGCACCTTTGCTCATGAGGATACATGAGGGATAAGACAAATGAAGATACAAGATCATCAAAGAGATTTGAGAAACCTATGTGAAATGTCTTTGATTCTTGCAAGGTTATTCATAAATGTATGGGTCTGAAAGCATCTTAAAGGCATCTAAAATAACCTCCTGACAAATGTATGCATTTCTTCCTCAACATTCAGCAGAAAGAGTCAGAAAGTTTTCTCCTGAAACTTTTAGAGGTAGAGAAATACCATCTTATGAGATATTATTGGCTGTTTCTGAGTAGCTCAAACTGTACACTAGTAAATTGGGAAAAAAATCCTCCCATTTTACTTCTATTGATCTATCTCAAGTTAATCCTCTGAGACCACAAAAATTATAAATCTTTCTACATGAAGACACATGCACACATAGGTTTATTGCAGCACTATCCCCAATAGCAGAGACTTGGAACCAACCCAAATGCCCTTCAATGATAGACTGGATAAGGAAAATGTGGCACATACACACCATGGAATACTCTGCAGCCATAAAAAAGGATGAGTTCATGTCCTTTGCAGGGACATGGATGAAGCTGGAAACCATCATTCTCAGCAAACTAACTCATCTGTTTTTCAGATATTCACTCCAAATACTTGACTTACTTGAAGATAATTATAATTCTTACTTTGGTAAAGAAACTCATCCAAACAGATCTTTTAAAATATAGCCTGCCACATCCAATCTGTTAACAGAGACGCATCATCTGTTCATGTCATCTATTGTTTTCCACTGGACTGGAATAGCTTTAGAGTCTCTCTCTCCCTCCTACTCCCCCTTTCTCTCTCCCCCTGTCTCTCTGTGTCTGTATCTCGTTCTGACTCCTCATCTGTCTCTTCATTTCTCTCTTCTTCTTCTAGTGCATTCTGCCATACCTATATTTTTAAGTATGTGAACGTGTGTATAGTTGATGCTTTTCTTCATAGGAGAATCAGTAACGACCACATTTTTGGTCAGGCCTGTTCCTTTTGAACAATGTGCATATCTACATGCCAATATTTTAGATCTCAGGATTTAGTAATGTCTATGGTTGTGTTTTTATACTTAGATTTGAATCTCAAGTTCACATTATCTCTGACCTAAATATTGTACTATCCAAAGTCATGAACATGATATCTAATACACTTTACATTAGTTTCTCCCAGAAACTGCTGAAACTTCCTTCTATTGATTTTCTTTGTCCCTTAACGGGCAAGATGTCCTGGATTCTACCAATATTACAGATATATCAGAACTGTTTTTCTCTCCCTCCTTTTAAACTTATATTTCTTGTCATGAATCAATAAAACTCAAGGAAAATATATTTATTAAAATCTTCGTAACAGTCATCTGGTCTCAAAGTAGAATCCATGTGTTTTACATTAAACTATATACCAGAAAGCCAAATCCTGCTATTCACATTATACTTCAAACTTTGTCAAATCCCAGCTTCACATGAAAATAATAAAGTTTAATATTTAACCTGAGATCATTTTGGCTGTTATCAGGATTTCATAGACATATTTGATACTTTTTTTTTTTTGCTTATTCTCCTTTCTATAAAATATTGCCACATCGATTTTTTCTATAAATTTTGTTAAGTACTTATCGTATTCAAGCCACTATGGTAAATTGTATGTGAAAAGGCAAATAAAACACTGTGATTATTCTAATAGGGTGCCCAGTATACTGCATTGTATATGTAAGTCAGTGATTATATTAGAAATACATCTATGCAATCATAACAATTATTTAATTATACAAAATAAGAAATTGCTGATTTTTGTCTGAAGACATAGCGATGTCAAAAACAGCCTCAAGTACATATGTCATTTTAGTTGAGATCCCAAGAAGAGATGATAGTTAGATTTTTTTGTAATATTGTTTGGATTTGCCATCTGGAAAGAATGAATATCTTTGGATTGTATCGTGTTAATACGCAGCTACTTTCCATATCTTCAATAATGATTCTTCAGCCATCACAAAAGAAAGTATTTCATGAACCTATAGGAATAAGCAAAATGCTCTTTCCCTAATTATGTACCTTAGATTTAATATATTATGGCATAAATGAAGAATATTCCTAAATGATCAGACACTTTCTTAAACATTTTCCAATTATTCTATTTTCCTTTCCTTGCCTAAATTACATGTTAAACACCTGATATTTCCCTGGCTTCTGATAAAAATCTGTTCCAACTGATATTTAAATTTAGAAAACATGAGCAAGATAACCTCTGACAACTTTTCTGGCTCTCTTTTTAGTTATTTGAATTGCTGTGGTATTGAGAGAGGATTGAAGAAGGAAGACACTGCCGAATCACTGGGGTTTGTGAAAACTTAGTGAGAAATTTCTTCCTTGAGTCACGGCAGACCCAGGGTCTTCTCTGGACACCATGGAATTGTCTAAAAATCTTCTGTGATGCGTTCAGCCTGTCAGCGAGCCTTAGTGTATTTTGGGTTATCCTCAGAGGAAAACAAAGATCCTACCAGTGTCTTTTTAAAGCTCAAGTATAAACTTCCCATAGCTCTTCTCTTTCTTTAAAATCAATATTCCTTTCATTTTAAAGACAAAGGTGCTTTTGCATACTTCTATCCAATAACTATTTTCATTTCTTTATACAGCTATCTGTGTTCAGGACTCCATACTGGATGTGTTAAAATGTTTCTCCACATGAACGAGAAGATATCAGTGATATGTATCTGAGTCTGTTGTTAGAGAGTTAAGTGCAGAGTTTGGCAAAGTGAATGTTCTTTTTCTGTATCTTCTAAATATTTTTAAAATCCTTTGTAATGATTGAGGTTATAGGTAATGCATTTTATATTTATAATGTGCTTTAGGGTTATACTGATTTCATTCAACTGGCATTTGATCCTCATACCAATTATATGGAACATTTTATTTGTATTGAATACCAACTTCAATTTTACCAAAGAAACCTAAGATTAAAAAAGATAAATGACTTTCCAAATCTTCCCACTTTACAGAGCTTGTAGGTTCCAGAAACAAAATTCTAAATGAGAGCATGCGATTGCAAATCCTAGAGCCTTTATTCAGTTTCAAGCTGATTCCTAATTGTATACATGGTCATTTTAAGCATAATGGAGCTCCATAATGAGCTATGATATTAAAAGCTGCATTTATTCCACTAGCACCAAATATATATACATATATATATATATGTATATATATTTGAGAAGCTGTTAGAGACAGAACAGGAGTGTTAAAAATTGTATCATGGACAAGACAGATGTACAAATGTACGAAGTCCTAATGTGAAGTCAGCCCTCAGGGGTTGTGGGACTCCAAGATAGAAGCTTCCCCCATCTATCATTCTCTGTCCATGTTTTCTGTTCTAAGAGATCCTGTGCATCTGCTTTCTAACTGAAAAAGAATTTTCCCTTATTTTGGTTCTCTTATATCTGCTATACCTCAAAATATCTCACATGGACAAATCACTGGATTAAAATTTAAACTACTAGAGGGTTGAACACGAACTACTGGTTTTATGAAATTAGATATCTCTAGCTAAAAAGAAAGAAATTTCTGCAATCTCATTTGACTAATTCTATTTCTCTTAAATTACATGTCTTATAAGTATGTCAATCAATATTACATATTACGTATCAATAAGGATGCCAATTTATTAACATAGATTTTTAATTCCAAATTATTTTTTAATAATTAAACATCACTTTTTAATACCTTGAACCTATTTGCTTGCTTTAATGGGAAATAGAAATAAGAGATACGAATATTTTCTTCCATGATAAGTAAAGAAAAAAATTATTACATTTAAATAATAATAATAAATCAGATCATAAATTTGAATAAAATGTCAAATATACCTTTGACAGGAAAAAATATGTTGGAAATAACCAATTTACCACAAGTTATATTTTAAACCTTATTTAGATGGAGAGGGCAAGGAAAAGTTTGCTAAACACTATCTTAAGTAGGAGAAAAATCGAAGATAGTGTTTCAGTTTATCTCCTTCAATTATTAAAACACACACCAAAATGCTTCTGAAATATTTGAAACAATAAGTTATAATATTTATATATATTTATATCTTTGGAAGATACATATATCTTTATGTATTGTGTATATTTATATATTTCTATATATTATATATCTTTATATATATAATATATATCTTTCTATACATAATATATATTATATATATCTTTCTATGCATAATATATGTATCTTTATATATTATATATATCTTTATATATTATATATATTATAGATCTTTATATATATAATATTCCTCAATATTTTGGAAGATGCTGTATTTTCTAAAATACTGATGAAGAGAAAAGGAACACGTACCTAACCATCTAACAAAGCATTAAAAATAACCACGAAAATAATATGAAAGTAAGAAAACAAAATATTGATGCAGAAAATAGGAGTAAAAATAGTTATATTAGTCATAAAAACAAAGAATTCTAGGATTAAATTAATAAGAAAAACCCAACAACGCAAAAATCAAATTTAACAAGTGCACCAAAAACAATGTGATCCACAAACATAAAAATAAAACAGAATAGATTAATTTAGACCTCTTTATAAGTATGAATGGGAAAAAAGTCTTAAAAAAAATCAAGCAAAGGAGAACTCAAGGCAAAATATGTTACCACAGTAACTTTGTTAACAAGTGTCTATTTTAAAGGATAAAACAGACCCAATTTTATGCACTGAATTTCACTGCATCAAAATGTATATGACAAAACAAAATTTTAAAAACATAAAAATATATCTGGCATTTATTGAGTAAATATTATATATGATGGTCTTGGAAATATCATATAGTACTCATAGACAACTGTGAAATATTAATACTACTTATATTAAATACAAATGTGTGAGGCTCAACAAAGTTATATAATCTCAAACGCCAATGTTTGTGTCCTCTTCCTCATGAAAAATCTTAGAGATAAATTTGTGTGGCAATACACACAAAAAATTGTCAGAAATCATAGTTGAAGTTAATACATTCAACTTTTTTTTGCCAAGGTAGACAATATTTGATGATATAAAGGGTTGAATAATGTAATTAAGATCAATTTGCAGCATGTGCACATATTGAGAATTTGTTTTCTCAAAATAAATAAACCCATGGGAATATTTTGAAAAGTTAATTATATTTTCCTAGGAGAAAATATCAATCAGTATTCGTTTTATAGGATTATAACAATATAGTTTAGCTTAATTAAATAGAATTCATTCTCTGACAAAAATGCAATAAAAATTGAAATTAACAGCAAAGTGTCATCTAAGACTGAAGTTTTTAGGTTTATTAAATGGCTCTCAAATCAAAAAATGAATCAAAATCTTAACATCTGTTTCTCAATGACTGTAATCATGAGAACAGTACAATATAGCAAATACGCACTAAATTGATCTTAGAAGAAAGTGCATAGCTTTAAATGGTTTCATCATGTAAAAACAAACAAACATGCCAAGTAAGGTAGCTCATGCTTGTAATTCCCACAATTTAGGAGGCCGAGGTGGGTGGATCGCTTGAGCCCAGGAGTTCGAGACCAGACTAGGCTAAATGGCAAAACCCCATTGCTACAAATAATACAACAATTAGCCAGGTGTGGTGATGAGAGGCTATAGTCCCAGATACTGGGAAGGCTGAGGTGAGAGGATCACTTGAGCCTGGGAAGTGGAGGCTGCAGTGAGCCATGCTCACAATACTGCACAGCAGCCTGGATGACAGTGAGACCATGTTTCAAAACATAAACTAAAAAATAAAAATAGGTAGTTAAATAAATAAATAAACGTGTTATTTAAGCATCTAATTTAAAAGGCAACAATAGTAAAAACAATAAATTTAAATAAATTTAGGAAAGACAAATAGAAAAAACACTCCTTTTCGAAATGATGAGCTATTGTGTCATCTCCATCCTTTTTCTTCTAAAATGAGAATAAAGAAAAACATTTTAGAGGTAGATATTCACAATAGTGAAGAGAGCTGGAGGGGAGCCATCAAGAGATGTTATTTGAGCACCTCTAGAATAAAGAAAGTGGATGGAAAAGAGCTGATGAGTGAAGGGGTGCAGAGAAAGTTGCAGTAAAAAAAAAAAAAAAAGATTAAATAAATAAGGAAGTCATTGCATTGGAGAAGAAAGTCAGTCAGCTTGGCACCATTCCTAAGAGGCTCAAGTTAGAGGCTAGAGCAGAATCTATTGTAGAAAAAGGAAATAGAATAGAAAATAATTGAAAGATTACATAGGGCAGTCATCACCTCACCCACCTACTGACCTATTCCACTGAGATATGGCAATCTGGCGTTTTCCTCAGGGGCAAAAATGCAGAGGGCTCATCTCTAAAGAAATTGAACTAACTCAGAGGAACAAAGCCAACCAGTGTGAGTGCTCCTGACTGAGTAAAGCTCTCCTCATTTCTCACTGGGAATGTTGCCAACATAAAGGATGGCTCCCCATACTCTAATCTTAAAGGTAAGTGCTGCTCACACATGCACATCTACCAGTCTGCCTTCCTATTCCATATATACATATATATACACATATATATATATATTCATTCATTCTCTGACAAAAATGCAATAACTATATATATATTTAAAATTGTGACTAATTCGCTGAAAATTATATGAATCATGAACTAGAAAGACAAAATTTAAACAACAACAAAAATCAGAATCAGATGAAGCAGATAATGCAAACAGCAGAAGAGAACTTTCAAATGTAGTGAATGTCCCCAGAGAATAAGGAAAAAGTTGCATCTAAAAGACTAGGCAGACCGCTTCTTGGAGGAAAAATCAGAACAACAAAAGCTCTGATTGATAAGAAGTATCATGGCCAAAGTAAAAGTAAAATTATTACACAATGGAATGGATTGAATATAACGGTCCAGAAAATATCCCAAATTAGAAAGCAAAAAGCAATAGATTAAAAAAAGAGACAAAATTGAATCAAAAAGTATAACTTCTGAGTAGCAGGAATTAAAAAAAAAATACTGAGATAACAGAAGAAAATTTCTCAAGGTTGCAGAGATTCTGGTCTTCAAATTCAATGTGCTCTAAAGTTCCTGTAGAGAAAAATGGGGAAAACAAAAGGAAAAACTAGAGGATTGGGGCTCTCTTTTGCTGCTTACTGCCCCACCTCATATTTTCTGAGTCAAATGGCTAAGAGCTAAGAGCCGGGTGCAAGTGGGGAAATTTTTTCCTATTATAGTCTAAAAAGATTAACTGGTTGTCACACTCTCCTCTGAGGTCTGAAAAACAGCAAAAAGGTAAGACTGGAAAGCCGCTGATCAAGAAAGGTTGTGGTGCAGAGAGATCTACAGACCTCAAAGGGAAAGGCAAGATTCTGACAATTTATTAATCTGCAACATCCAGACAGGAGCCAGTCAAAATAAGAAGAGTCCGGAAGCCAGTGAAATATGGCAGAGCAATCGGAATAAACCACATGAAGCACAACTGATGGAGGAGATGAATGAGTATCAATAAAATAATACAAAGAACACCTGAGAACATCAAAATGACAACTTAATGGAGATAAAAGACTTTCAAGATACATATACATAATTTCCCAATTATATGTTTAGAATATGAGTTAAGGGAGCAGAATTACTGTTGACATCTGAGTGTATGATCTGAAAGATCAAGTGCAAGAAATGTCTCAGGGAAGAGAGACAAAAGCATAAGGAGACAGAAAAAATAATAAGGGGAAACAACAAAAAGTGTTCTGGATATAATAAAAAATCCAGAAAAAGAAATAGGATAATATATGTATGAGCAGCAAAAATTGAAGAAATAATACAAACAATAGAAAATATTTCTATAATCTTAGTAATAGAACAAAAGTGTGAAGTTCCAGAGTGTCTTAATTAGAAAGCACACAGGGCTCTGTCGGTATATTTCTGAAGTTAAAGGATGAAGGAAAAATTTACAAGATACAAAGCAGAAAGAAATAAGTTACATACTAAAGAAAAGTCAGTCAACATTGCATTTTTTACCTGCACACTGTAGATTGAGGACAATGAAATAACATATACAAATCACCGAGATACAGGACTGAAACCCAGGAATGTACACTGTAATTAACAAGTTATTCAATTTTCAGGGAGAAAGATGTTTAAAGAGGATGCAAAAATCCAAAGTCTGTCAATCACATACCCACTTCAGGACAGACTGTGTTCAAAAATAGAGACAGAAGACCACAAGAAACACCCAAATACCTACAATAGAGGAATATAAAACTTAGAGAAAAATGTGTTGAGTACTTTAAGATATGTGTGTATATGTGTATGTGCGTGCGTGTGTGTATATATATGTGTATATATTAATATATAATATTTAATATGATATATATATCATATTAAGATGTAGGAAAAGCACTTGGAAATTTGTCATACAGTGTTAGTTAAGGGACAAATTATGAAAAATTCATCTCAGAAAAAAATAACATAGTTGGAGGAAAGGAATAGAGCAGAGAAATAACCACATTCTAAATCTCTATTGGGGGTAGGAAAAAAGAGAAGGTGAAAATAAAACTATTCTAAAATTGTTTCTTTGGGACTTAAGGAAAAATAGAATATCTTGGTGGGGGAAATGGTTTTGCCTGGGGAGTTAATTAGTGCATCCAGTAGCTTAATCATATATGTCTGCCTAAGAGGCAAGAAAAAAGATTCATTTCTAGAACAGAAAATTACATTTGACGTTCTAAATTAATGAAGAAAAATGAATAACTAAAAAACATGTCAATGCAACAAACACAGAAAAAAGTGAAAAACAGTTCAATCAATAATAAAAAATATATAGGAAAGGAATAAAATCTAGCATAGCCATTATTATAAGTGTGAATTAAATAAATTATGTGAATTAAATAAATTATCTCATTATAAGTCAAAAAAGGTCAAGTTGGGTTAAAGTGTAAAACTTGTTTGAAAGAAACACACTTCAATTAAAATAATGAAAATAAAATGTTTGGAAAAGAGCCATGACAAACATAATAAAGGAACAGGAAGAGTACTTATTTGAAGGGTAAGAGCACTAAAAGGTATAAAGGATATTAAATGATTTTAAAAGGCGTAATATGTGATGAAGCTATAACATTCATCAATCTGGATGCACTAAACAACAATGCAGTTAAATACATATGCAAAATCTATTGAAATCTAAGAAAAATAAACAGAAATTAAGTTTTAAAGAGTACAATTTAACTTTCTTGTAACAAGACAGACATAAGAAAAATATAAACTCAATTTAAAAAATTAATTGTTGAACCTTCACCACTTAAGTACTTGTCCACATACGAAAACTTTATTTTTTAAAAATAGAGATTTTTATTGGTTGCATTTTCACAGTATAAGCCAAAAAATCTATTGTGAATTTACCAATTACTTTAGTATAGGTTAAGTTCCAGGAAAATCATAACATCTCTAGAAAACAATGGAAAGGAAGACTCTTTTATACTATATATATATATTTCTTTTCTTTTTGAGACAGGGTCTCTGTCACCTAGGCTGGAGTGCAGGGCTGGGATCCTGGCTCACTGCAGCCTCGACTTGGTGGGCTCAAGAGATTTTCCCACCTCAGCCTCCTGAGTAGCTGAGATTACAGGCGCATGCCACTATGCCTAGCTAATTTTGTACATTTTTGTGGAGACTGGATTTCACCATGTTGCCTAGGCTGGTCTTGAACTTCTGTGCTCCGGCCATCCACCTGCCTTGGCCTCCCAAACTGCTGGACTATAGGCGTGAGCCACCACACCCGGCCTACAGTAACGTATTTCTAAAAAACACGTAAAATAAATCACAAGAAAAATTCTCAGATACTGACAAAATTGGACACGTGAAGGGTCTCAAACAATTTCCCCTCTAAAGAAATGTGTTGAATTCTGAAGTTATGCAGTATGGTTTAAAAGGTGAAGTCAAAAATTTCTGAAAAGTAGCATGCAACTTCCTCATAGTCTTATTGTTTTTTAGGAGTCAAAGATCCACTGGGCCTTTGAAAACACAACAGATGAGTAAGTATTTAAAGCCATAGAGAAAGTGGTGACATCATGTGTAAGCAGTCATTTCTATTCTAAGAACATTTGGCTATATTGCTCTAACTGGAGACTGAGAGTTTTTAGGTTGCTCCCATTGGTGGCCCATAGGTACGGAAACGAGAAACCAAGTGGAATTTCTGGAATGACATGGGGCCTAAGTAACCAACTGGAGACTTGCAAGCGCTTTGAACAGTCTCCTCCTCAAAACATTTGCCATTTAATAAAATTCAACCTCTATTCATATAAAACCTACCAGAAAACAGCAATAGAAATTTCTGCATAACAAAAGCTATTTATGAAGTTAATATCTTAATTAATGTAATATTAGATTTCCCCAAAGTAAGTGAACAGGCGAGGACATCCAATCTTACCAATTCCATTAAACTTTAAATAGACCCTAACCAGAGCAGGAAGAAGTAAAATTATTTTTATTCAGAGATGACATCATTGTATATGTAGAAAACTCAAAATAATTTGCAAATCTACTACTAGATCTAATAGGTGAATGTAGCAAGGTCAATATATAAAATCAACTGTATTTCCATATAGTAAAATGAAAATGGTATTTCAAAAACATTGCTTATATTGGCAGCAAAACATCACATTTAAATATCAAGAAATAAATTTAAAGAAATATGTGAAGGCCTCCGTAGCCATAAAATATTTAAGGTAGCATAGTGTAGTAGTCTGCTAGGGCCACCATATAAAAGTACCAAAGACTGGGTAGCTCAAACAACAGAAATTTATTTTCTCACACGCTAAACACTAGAAGTCTTGGAAGCAAAGGATCAGCAGGGTTGGGTTTTTCTGAGGCCTCTCTCCACAGCTGGTAGATGGACATCTTCTCCCCATATCTTCTCATCATCTTCTCCCTCTACCTGTCTATCTCCAAACTTCCTCTTCTTCTGAGGACAGCAGATATATTCAATTAGATCCCCTCTCCCCAGCAATAACCTAATTTTAACTTGACTGCCTGTTTAAATACAGTCACATTTTATGGTACCATGAATTAGGGCTTCAATATATAAATTTTGGGTAAACACAATTAAGGCTATAATATGCAGTGAAACAATAGTGGAAATAAAGACAGTGAAATAAATAATATTTGAAGGAGGTAGGAGAGAGATGTTCTGTGTGTGATGTCCATGGCCCAGGGGTTGGGGACCTCCGTGTTAAAATGTGTTTGACTCTAGGAAGTGGAGCTGTATCTAAGTAAAGACATAGCAGGAAACTAGTTACACATTTTATAAAAGATTTTGGACAGCTATGTGTATATGTAAAAGAGAAATGAAAAATGCAATTAAATAATAAAAATATGAGTTGATTAATGAGAAAAAGTAAACCTACTCCTGGTAAACATAATCAAAAGAAAGAAAGAAGAAAAGGAAGGCCGGGCGCGGTGACTCACGCTTGTAATCCCAGCACTTTGGGAGGCCGAGGCGGGCGGATCACGAGGTCAGGAGATCGAGACCACGGTGAAACCCCGTCTCTACTAAAAATACAAAAAATTAGCCGGGCGTGGTGGCGGGCGCCTGTAGTCCCAGCTACTCGGAGAGGCTGAGGCAGGAGAATGGCGTGAACCCGGGAGGCAGAGCTTGCAGTGAGCCAAGATCGCGCCACTGCACTCCAGCCTGGGTGACAGAGCAAGACTCTGTCTCAAAAAAAAAAGAAAAGGAATACAAAATTTTAGAAACAAGAGACTACTACTGTAAACATCAGAGATTTTTAAAATTCTGTATACAACATGAAATATTAATTTTAAAATCCTAAAGATACTTGTGATTCTGTATTACGTAAATCACTAAAATTAGCAGAGAAAAATTTTTGTACACCTGGAAGACTCATTGAATTCAGATGAGTTTAAAGCAATAAAAGAATTAACTTGTCAAATATATGGGGCCAAATATTTTGTCAAACTTCTATAGACCAAATCATTTTTTATTTAAAATGTTTCTGAATAGAGAAAAAGGAATATAATTTGCTATTTTCTTTTTTAAAAAATACACAGAACACTGCATGGCAACTATAAAATAATTACATTAATCACAGGTAACTTATCCCATCAAATTGAATACATTAGATTATTAATCTTGATTAACCAAACTGTACTTTAGGAAATTGAAGATAGTCAACACAAATAAATACACTAACGTACTTAGTTTATCAAACTTAAGATACGAATTATAGTATGATTTTCACAGATACAAAAGACACATCTAGTAAAAGTTTTTTTTTTTTTTTGGAGACGGAGTCTCGCTCTGTCGCCCAGGCTGGAGTGCAGTGGCGCGATGTCGGCTCACTGCAAGCTTTGCCTCCCGGGTTCAAGCCATTCTCCTGCCTCAGCCTCCCGAGCAGCTGGGACTACAGGTGCCCACCACCAGGCCTGGCTAATTTTTTTGTATTTTTTTAGTAGAGACCGGGTTACACTGTGTTAACCAGGATGGTCTTGATCTCCTGACCTCGTGATCCGCCTGCCTCGGCTTCCCAAAGTGCTGGGATTACAGGCGTGAGCCACCGCGCCTCGCCCACATTTAGTAAAATTTAATAAATATTTTGGTTAACAAGTACTTTATAAAATAAGATTTGAGAAGAAGTATTTTATCTGAATAGTTAACATTTTAATCCTTAATCCCTCCTCAAATTCTTATTTAGCAAAAATGTTATTGAATGACTGCATTAGCAGTTGTTACTTCACATTGTTCCAGAAGTTATACCTATTGCAAATAAGAACATAAAAAATATTATACTAAAAATACTGAACAGGAGATAATTTTATTTTTATTTGAACAAAATATGCAAGAAAATCAATTTAAAATCAATTCTAAATAGTAGGAGTTTTCCATGAGACTTCTATAAAAGCATTTCCAATAATCTAATATTATCATCAGTGATAAAATTTAATGAAGGAAACAATATTATTTATGACAGCAAAAAATGTGCCAAAGAATAAGTTTAAAAGAAATATGTAAACATGGTGTATATTTTAAAATACTGCAATATGTTGTCAAATAGTATGATTTATGGAAAGAGGAAGCAGACTCATAATCTAAATAGGAAAATTCAAAATTTGAAATATATGCATTTACTCAAATTTTAATGAAAAATAATAATATAATTGCAAGCAAATCCAATGAGAAATGGAGGGAGTGTGGGGAGGGTATGGGAGGGATTTATAGAATAAAACTTCAGTATCACAAGTTTTGAAAAGAACAATTATAATACATACATTGGGATGGGAAATGAACTTGCATTGACAGATGTTAACCACCATTATAAGCATATGAAATCCACAATGTAATTATTATAAATGACTAAAATAAGTGGTTCTATAATAAAAACGGACTATTCTATTCAGCTGAATAGAAGGTACAAAAACAAAAGCAAATACATATTTATTTTTAGCAGATAATATATGGGCTATTCATATTAAATAAAGATCTATTCAAGAAATGTATATTAAACATTAACAGAAATGTAGTCATGTCGGTTTTCCCTCAAATAAGTTTAAATAAGTGGATTAAATATTTATATAAAAATCTTCAATCGTAAACACAGTATCTTGTAAAGATAGAAGTGGGTGCTCTGTAAGATGGTGTTGGTATGGGTAGCAAAATAATTTGAATATCTTAAATCCTGTCAAATAAACAAAGACAGCAACTGGGACAGAAAAGGAAAAACATTGATAGAACTTAATTTAACTAAGTGACAAGATACCATAGAAGCTAAAATCAGGGTGGGTATGGCTAATCACCAACAGCAACAAGGCTGTCGGGGGAAAAGGAGTTGTATAGGCGAAGCATGAGGAAAAGAACAATCTATTACTGACCTAAGAATAAAATATGTATCTATATCTCCAATGATACACTTTCTAGAGGAAGATTTCCTACTTAGACTAAAGGAGTAAGTAGACCAATCTCAGAACAATTAGTTAAAAAAAAAATAGTTTAAAAGATCGGGCTTCAGATGTCCCAGACTTCAGTGGTTGTGTGGAGACTATAGATAGAGGTGCAAGTGTATGGGAGTTGCTTGAGGATTAGCACTTTGAAATATGAAGTCCCACATTGAGGAGGAAACTATTAGACATTAGAATAAAAATGAACCTGAACAGGAATCTGTCATTATGAGAAGATCGAGATATCTGTGGGTGAGTGACCTGAGTAGGTTCATCTCAGGGAGTCTCAAAAGGCATACTCAGAAGCCATATCTTTCGCTATCTCATGGTACAAGTGAAAACGGATGCCAAGGGTATCCTAACTCAGTCTCTCGCCCAGTAAACTAAACATCCTTAAAATACATTTTCAAAAAACATAATTCCCTAAAAATGAGTGCCAGGACAGATCTAGAGTGTATTTTTAGATTTCCAATATTTTGAATTAGAAACATGAACTAAATAATACTTTTAGATGACATTCATAAAGAAGGAGTATATTCATTTTGCAAATGAAAGGAAAAAAGGAGAGAGCGAGAGATACCTAGGAAATACACCCACATTCTTTTGATAACCTATTCTTGAAAATGACATTCTATCACTTCTGCCAGACTGAGAATTTATTCAGTAGTCCAAGCCACACACAAAGAGGGGATTGTAAGGAGGTGGGAGGTTGTAGACCCATCTTAAAAGCTGCCTCCCACAGGCTGCCCCCGACCCTCCATGCTTCATGTCCCTCATGTGCAAAATATGCCAACCCCTTTTAAGACCTTCAAATTCTCACTCACTACAGTCTGAACTCAAAGTACAAAATTTTGTTATATGAAACAGAAATGAGGCTTCTCAAGTGTAATGCCTTGGGCACAGTTTTTCAACTGTAGATCTTTTCTTTCAAACCTTTGAAACTAAAGAGACAAGTTATCTGCCTACCATATATCCAACAATGGTGGGACAAGCATAATACAACCACTATACACATTCCTATTTGAAAAGCGAGAAAACAGAAGGCAAGCAATTACTGGTCCATGATAATTCCAAAATCCAGGTGGGAAAATGTTGGAAGTTCCTGGACTAGTTCTCTGGGTGAGGGTATAATCCTCCAAGGTTCTTTGCTCTCCCTTCTAGGCTCGTGGTTCCTCCCTCTGAGTAATATTTATTTATTTAATGTAGCCTGTTTCTGCACCTGACCTGTTCTCTCTGCCTACTTCCTGTCAGTAGAATATTGGGAATCCACGTGCCTCTCCTCATTGTAGACTATCTTTGTCTGGCAATGCTTCAGCACATATAAATCTTTCAAGAATGTTGTGGGTTTCCTGTGAATCTCTTCATTAGATCAAATCAAGAGCAGTGCCACGACAATGTGGTGTAAAGATAAAGCCAAGAGTGTGACCATAAAATCATTGATTTTCTGAAATCTTAAAAAACATATTTTGTTGTCATTCCCTTGACATTATTTTTACACTAAATATTCATGGCACTCAGTGCCCAGGATGAAATCTTTGTTCAGCTGTCATTTATTAATTTGAGCATCCTAGTCTGGAGAAGGTGAGAATATTGGAAACCATCAGTTCTTGGCTCTCTTCTGTTTAACAGTCCTTCCCTCAGTGTATCTCTCTCCTCTCAAATTGTACTAAGTGGGGCCAGGCACAGTGGCTCATGCCTGTAATCTCAGCACTTTGGGAGGCTGGGGAGGCTGACATGGACAGATCACCTGAGGCCAGGAGTTCCAGAACAGCCTGGCCAACGTGGTGAAACTCTGTCTCTACTAAAAATACAAAAATTAGCTGGGTTTGGTGGCACATGCCTGTAGTCCCAGCTACTCGGCAGGCTGAGACAGGAGAATCACTTGAGCCTGTGAGGTGGAGGTTGCATCGAGCCAGGACCTTGCCACTGCACTCTCCAGCCTGGATGACAGAGTGAGATTCCGTCCGAAACAAACAAACAAACCAAAATTTACTAAATGGAAAGAAGAAACAGTTGCACTTCAAATACTTTGGTTGGAGATTTTCTTATCTAGATCAGGGAGTTTATTACATACATTTTCTAGTTTCCACATAGCTGCAAGGAACATTGCTACTAAATTTCCTGCCACTAAATAACCAGAATACTCCTCCTTCCAATTTTCAATCATATTTTCTTCACTTTGTTGTGTGAGCTTACTCAGTGGCCTCAAAGTCCAAAATGCTACAAACAGCACATTGAAGATACTTTCAGCCTTTACTAATACTCTTCTCAAGTTCTTCATAAGTTCCAAAATCATTCTCAAATTTTAGGGTTTTTTGTTGTTGTTGTTAAGACAACACCCTACTTCCACATACCAAAGTCTATTTTAGTTATTAATTTACAAATAACTAAAGTTCCCTTTGTTGAAAAACAACTAGGAGCAGCATAGCTGGCTGGTCTTGGCTCAGGCTCTCTCAGTGACTGCCAGGGTGTGGTCACCTAAAGCCACTGGGCGGATCTATTTCTGAGTTTTCTCGCATGGCTTTTGGAAAGCCTCAGATGGTCACCCTACAGGCTCATTTGCAAGGGCCTCTCCATAGGATTGCTCACATTGTGGTAGCTGGCTTCCTCCAGGGCAAGCAATCCAATAGAGATGACTCAGCATATAAGAAGCCACAGTCTTTTTATAACTTAATTCAGGAAGAACACTCCATCACTTCTGCTGTATTCATTAGAAGTTGTGGGGGGGTGGGGGTGGGGGACGGGAAAGTCCATCCCACACTGAGAAGGAGGAATTACACAGGGCCCAATATCAAGTCTTAGGGCCCAATTTAGGGGCTGCCTACTGGAGTAATAAAATGTTGAATAGTATGCTTTTCTTTTTTTCTGTAAGAAAGACAAAAATAGGTACCCATATATGTCTTTCCTTATATTGTCAAAAAAAAAAAAAAAAAGCAGTGAAAGGGCAAACCAAAAACTAATAAAAATTGTTTCTTACAAAGAGAGGAAGGGAAAGAAATGAGAGCTATATCTCTCTCAATGTGCCTTATTTGAGATGTCTGACTTTGGAAACTTGTAAATATTTCACATAGTGAGTATCTCAAAGGAAAAGAAGCAATCCTTAAATATGGAATATGTCAACATTAATTTGAATTGAAAATATCCTTTGAAAGTGAGAATTTTTTCTTTTAATATATATTTCTGAAATTTTAAAAAAAGTCCCTTGCTTTATAACTGAAAAGCATAAAACTAGTAGCCAAAAACACCACTAGCAACCAAATTATGGTAAATGAATTTCATTTCTCATTAAAACAAATGAAGTTTCCAAAAGAAATAATGAATTCCAGGTGTGCAGTTGGAAATGTATTAGATAAGCATGGGATACCTTGTTATTGATCACAGCCAGGCCAGTAAAGTTCATGGCTACCTGTTCAAAATGCAAAAATGTCTATGGAAGCAGCTTGTTCTCGCCTAAGATGGGGTAGTTCAGACATCAAAAAGAATAATGACGGTGATGCCCTGAAATACATCAAATATGCAAAACTACATCTTTGAAAATGATATTCCAAAGGGAGCAGGGATTCATTTTGAGTTTGCTAGAACCCATTCAAGATTTCTAAAACATGGATGATAATGGTTAAGAATCAAACCTGCCTTTCTTATAGGGTGTCTATTTCAGGGGAATTCTCTAATTTGTGAGGGAAAGAACTTTTGTTTATTTGTTTCTTTTTTAGAAGAGGGTATATACTCATAAACTCAGGAATAAAGATAAATTAGAAAATCACAACTTTGCAATCCCTAATGAAATAATGTATCTACGCAATGATCATCAGTGGCTGCAAAAACCACTAGCTGGAAGGTTGGTGGAGAATTTTATAATTCTACAATTTCATATAATTTATATTTTATAATTTTATAATGTACAGATGAGTGTTGACAACACTTTAACCTTCTAATCAATTGGACAGCTACATATTTTTTTCCTTTGGTATGATTCAGTAGAATATACACAGCATCTTTTACTAATTATTTTGAAAGAAAGGAGAATGCAGGTTAAGTTTCTAAGTCACATTAGTAGGAAATGTGGGACTTGGGTGAACATATTTAATTGATGCTATGTAACCAAATCCAGAAATGGGAAAATTTACATGACAGATCACCTAGTGCTTTCAAGAAGCAAATAAAGATCATAAAAAGAGGGACACACATACATAAAAATTGCTGCATCACAAATTTAAAAATAAAAGATAAATGAGAATATTGAAATCATGCTAGGGTGTTACAAAGACATTGATAAACATGGATGTAGGCACAGTAATCACATCCATAATCATTAAAAGCTACGATTATTGATCACACCTGACTGTTACTTATGTAAGCACTAAGATTGTTGCTGAGACCAGACTAATCCCTGACTTCAAAGAACTGATAATTGACTTGTGAAACAGATGATTATATAAATAGGAGAAGGACTCAGTGGTCATATAAATCATTGTAGACCTCAAATCAATCTTGAAACGTGTGGCTCTGCAGCCCAACGTCTCTGCGCCTCAATTTCATCTAGTAACTGGCAACCACATTTAACATATGTGGTTGCAAAGAGGGCTGAATGAAATCACTTATTTAAAGCATTTACAAACCTAAAGCAGTCTTCACATTTCTAAAAAATATGGCCATGCAGTGTATGAAATAGTAAAAAGTGGGTGGAATAGACAAGCTGTGCCAGGTATTTAGAGAAAAGAATTACAAGGAGTTATCAGAGAGTTTATGCAAATTTTCTGAGAAGGTCAGAGCTTGAGCCCATTCCAGGGAGTTGATGCAAATTTTCTGGGAAGGTCAGAGTTTGGGCCCATTCCAGAATGACAGCGGAAAGGATTTTACCATGTTATTCTTAGTATCTGATCTGCCCCAGCATCTGGTACTTTGCACGGTGGAAGGTTTTTTTATTTAAAAAAAAAAAAAAAAAAAGCTAGCCCACATTAATGAATGAATAGGAATAGTGTGCTGTTAAAGCAAGTAAGAATTTCCATTGATTTACATGGGCTCTAGATGGAAATTTCTGCTAAGGATGAGACAAAAATCTCCCTTGGGTGCTCATCTGGTTGGAGTGAGGGACATGCTACCTTGTTCTTCAAGTTTTTACACTTCCTCCCCCCCAACCCCATTCAAGTTCAGTTTCCTTTCTTTCTATTATTGTGTTTCAAACAGGGGTAGGAAATTGTAAATGAGAACCTGGAAAAATACTGCTCACTGTAATAAACATCATCTTTTGAACTTTTATTAAATATAACTCTTGCAGGAGTCACCTTAAAAATTGTCAATCTGTATACATTTTACTAATTAGAAACATCCTTAGAAGTAAGTACTAAATGTCCTAGCCTATAGTAAAAACCCATATATTGCCTCGGGCCCAAACTCAATGTCCCTCTTTTTCCTCGAATGTTTCACAAAAATATAATCATAAAAATTAAAACGTCTTTACAATAATGAAAAACCTACTTTTAAAATACCACGTGTTTCTACATTAAGGGGAGAAAGTTCTTCTTTTTTATTTGTACAAGTTGAGCATTTCAAGAAGTCATTGGTATCCGTTGATAACAACCACGTTCTCCATTTTCCCAGAAGAGCCAGGAGCCACTTTTAGTCCTAGTTAAGCAAAACGCATGCATAAATCAACCACTCGGGTCGGTCTTCTCCACTCCTTCAGCAGAGGACGTCGGCGCCCGACTGCCTCGCCCGCCCGCCTGTCTCTAGGCTGCGGGAGGATTAGACACATGCGCACGATTGGTCTCTTTGTGTGCACCAGGCAGGGTTTGGCGTCGATTTACACTTCCTAACGGGCCAAAGACCTGGAACGGCCGCGTGTGCTTGGGAATAAAAATGTACTGTAAACAAGGCCAATGAAATAAACAAGTGTCTCGCTCCCGCTGGCCTTCCGCGTTGGAAGTGTCCCCACCGCCCTTTCCCCGGTGCCCAGCTTGCGAGTGGAGATTTAGAGCCCTGGAATGAGGCGCCGTGTCCTTAGGAATCTCGCGCCCGGGGAGCGCTGCGGGACCGGGGAGCCGGGTGGGGAGCGGGCCTAGGGGTGCGCGACGGCGGAGGCGCTCCCGCCCGCGCGGAGAGGGATGGAGCGCGTCTTGCGAGCGTCTCCGAGCCCAGCCACCCCACGGGCCAGGGGGAGGGAGCGGGGCCGGCGCATCAGCCCGCCCCCCCGGCCCGCCCCCTCCCCCCGCGCCGGGAAGCCGCGGTGGTGCGCTCCGGCCAGCTGTGCGCCGCCGAGCGAGGCGCCAGCCCGTGGGTGCTGCCGGGGGCGGCGGCGCGGTGGGGGCGCCCGCAGCTGGCGGCGGCGCGGGCCGCGGCGCGGGGCTCGCGGCGGGGAGCGAAGGTGAGCGCCGGAACGCGGAGGGCTGGCGCGGCTCGCGGCGCCGGGCCCCGTTCCCCGTCCGCGGCGGCCCTGCAGGCAACCCCGCGTCCCCACCGGCGGGAGCTCGGGGAGGTGCGGGCGGCGGCGCTGCTGCTGGCGGCGGCCGGCTGGATGCGAGACCCGCGCAGACCCGGCGGCGGACGGCGGCTCTCGACTCCGGAGAGCGGATCGCGGGGCGCAGGAGCCCGATCGCGCTGGCCATGGCCTCCAACTTTAACGACATAGTCAAGCAGGGCTACGTGAAAATCCGCAGCAGGAAGCTTGGGGTGAGTGGCTCGCTCGGCTTGCTCCTTCCCCGGCGCTCGTTCGGCCCGGCTGGCTGCCTGGGGGGGGCAGGGAGAGGTGACCCGTGCGGGTACAGGGCAGAGAGGGACCCGGCCCTTAGGCGGATGGCCCGCTTGTTGCTTGGCCAGGTGGGGGCCCACACCTGCCGGGGGCCTCTGCAGACGGACCTGGGGGTTCCAGAAGCGCCTGAGTCCCCATCCTCGAGTGCACCGGGCTGTCTTCGACCGTGCGGGGAAGTCAGTAGACGAAAGGGGTTGTCAGTTCCAACGAGGAACGTGCCTTGGAGGAGGTTTCTTTGCGGTGCTGTCCACGATGGTCTGTTCTCCAAAGTGTGCGCCCTTCGGGTGGAACTGCTCTGTGTGACGACGCTCGCGTGTGTTTAGAATCACCATTTTCTGGTCTCCGCTTCCCAAGCTCAGTTCGAAATTCCCGTTTGATGCCCTCCTAGCGCCGCGCGTCCCTGCTGGCTGTAGTTTAGGGCGCCTTCGCAGTGGCCGAGGGCGGCTCCCGCGCCCCGCAAGTGCTCCCCGACCGGGGGACCCGCGCCCGCGTGCATGCAGGTGTGTGCCCCGCGCTCGCCCGCGGACACTGCTCCGGGACGGCAAAGTTGATGGAGACCTTTCCCTACTTCTTGAGAGATGCGCTGCCTGCCTTGGGAGGGAAACAGTGTAGAACTCAAGGGTTCAAAACTATTCTAGTGACCAGACGAGGCGGTAGGAGGGACTCACGGGAGGCAGCGGGACAGGAGGGGCGGTCACCTGGGCGGGAGCAGCCTGGACTTGGGACCCGAGGGGGAGGATGAAGGGACGGGCAGGAGGTCCCTGGAGAGCGCGCGATGTAGGGTGGCCTGGGAGGCTGACCCGGGCTGGCTGGTTCAGAAAAGCGAGGGGAAACTCATCTGGGAAAGAAAGGGCCCCTGTTCCAGACGCTGGTTGTGTCTACCTCACTGTTCTCCAAGTTCCAGTTCTACCAGCCTCCTGCATCCCAGGGCAAAGGGTCCTTGAGCTAGAACCTTTCCTGTGTTCCCTGATGACTGGATGAATCCTCCGACTTGGAGAAGGGGAAAAAGAGGGGAGGACTTTGCTAATTTTTGTGTAAAAAAGAAAGCAAAAGAAGGGTAGTGTTAGAGGGTAGAAGAAAGGTACGGTAGAATCCCCGAAAGAGGGCAGATCACCAAGCAGCAGGAGTCGCTTTGTCGGGAGTTGGCGGCGCCAGGTGTTAGGGACAGGAGGACGGGAAAGGCAGACTTGACTCTTGGTGCTGCCTCTGCTGGGTTTCGCATTAAAGGTGCAGACTGTATCCCAAGGACAACAGGGGCCCATTCTGGAACTTCAGCAGCTCTGTAGTAGGCTGGAAGGCTCCAAGAGCGAGTGCGGAGCTGGGTGACAGCAACGCCCCCATTCCTCCAGCCTGGAGCTAACGTGCGCTGCCGTGAGCCCCACCAAGGCGAGAGAGAGCAGGCGCCAGAGTCAGATCCTCGGCCAGGTTTCAAGGGCTTTTCTTGGGTAGAAGAAAGCGCCTCATTCTTTTCCAGGGATATAAGGACGAACCCACCGGAAAAGCTGCGGTTCTCCAGGAGTCTGGTTGTTCCTCGCAGCCGGGACACAATGCTCAAGTCTGTCACCACACAGCTGTCAGCCAAGGGAGGTGCAGAGCTGGAGGTGGAAGGGAGTCGTCTTCTTAGCATGACCTTTGAAGCCCTTTGCTTTACGACTGGATGCTTGATCATTTTTCTCGGCCTTTGATCTTCTTGAAATCACAATTGTATCTGATGCTTCAGACTATATAAACTAATGGATGAGTTAAGTCCCAGACAAGATGTATGTCTGCGTTCACAGAGTCACCTGCATATGAAAATGAGACTGAAGAATGTAGCCTGAGCATCCCCTTCCTGCGCACTTAGCTCTGGAGTCTCTAGGATTCCCCTCCACCCCATCCAAGCATTCCAGGATTTCACACAATAAAAACTGAGTGTGTAACCCAATTATAACATAGGGTCCAAGGAAAGTGCATTGAATGCTTCTTGGGTAACTATGGCATTCACAGCGTTTGAAATGTCATCTTGAACACCATTTCTGCCTAACGATGTGTGCAAATGTATATTTACACTTACAAAGCCTCTTTTGCTATGTTCACTGTTTAGAGCTTTGCCTTTGTAAAGTGCAGCCTTCATAGAAAACAATAAAATTGTGTTCATATAAAAGTTAATTGCTTTTGTCCTCCATTTCTACCTGAGAAATGTAAACTTCAAAGTTAGATATTGAAACAGTTTTGTTTTAAATTGAATCAAAATATTAAATTCACCTTGACTATTTTGGGAACTTTTTTTTTAAGTCAGATACTTTTCTATTCAGAATATTCTAATATGCAGAAGAGTGAATTTAAATGGCAAAACCTCACACAGCTGATTCTGTGAAGCTTACTAAGTTAAGTGAGTCCCATAACATAGTAAAACTCCAAGCAAATATTGTGTGCCTTAAAGAGTCACACCCCAAATCATAAAAATTGAAATTATCCAAACATTAATATTTCCTTTGCATAGTTAATAATACATATTCCTAATTTTATGGACTCAAAACTATGAACTTTTCCAAATAACGTATTTTTTAACTCCAAGGACAGGATGAGTTTTGTGTGATTTACGTCCAAAACTAAATTTCAAAATATAAATAATTATAATTGAACGTGCACAGATATTTGATTTATTATGGACAGTACTCATGCTTTCAAAAACCAAAGTCTGTGATATTCTAATGGAGAAAAAAAGGCCTGGATATGAGGCCGATTGCATCAGAGATAATTATTGACATGAAACATAATTTATGATGAAATGTTCTAATGTGCCCTTTGCTCTTCACAGGTAAGTGCAATTTTGAATGAGGGCAGGAAGGCATTTCTTGTTCTCTAGGTAGCAAGTCAGCCCTTTCAGAGGGGCTTCCAGGTTTAAGAGGTCAAAAAGGCCCTTGCCCTGTGTCTCACTGGGGAAGCCAGCAACCTGTTGAGTACAGTCCCTTACCCACTGTTTGGGCAAAGAAGTAAAATTTAGTAAGCAAGGCATATATAGCAAAATATCCAGTCAGTTTTTGGTTTGCAGCCAAACTAAGAACTCAATCACTGAAAGCATTAATAATGTAACACTTTGTGTATTGACCCTAAATTTATCAAAAAGAGATGCAGCATTGTGGAGTGATCATCATCATCATCATCACTATCATCACAGTCATTGTCATCAACATCACTGTACAAATTTTAGACTGCTATACCTTGACTTATTCTAGACACAGACCTCACATCATTTTTTTTCAAGGAATTCATTCAAATACATCAACATGACTATTCACAGACACATTGTATGCAGACAAAATAGTGTCTTCTGCAGACATTTTATATTTCTTACTCAAACTCAGGTGAGAGATTGGTATTAATATGTGTGGGTTCTGAAGGTGTATCTCAGGATAGGGTGGTGTGTGTGTGTGTGTGTATTCAGGTACACACTCAACAAGTGATCAAATTATCTTGGAGTGCCCACAGTTTAAGAGGCAGTGTACACTGGTGTTTGTGTGTGTATTACAGAATCATATTGTGTTGAGCCTGAATTATTTATAATAAAGAACCCCTGCATCATTGCTACTCAGAGTACGTCGGGCCAGTCATTGTCACTTTGCACCAACTTTCCTGTAGGGGAAACAGGGAAATGTGAAGGGACAGATTTGGAGTTTTGAAGAGCACTAACTTTACGAGCTGAACAGCTATTGAGAATTTCACTTTTTGCATATTTTTGTTTTAACAACTTATTGTGGATTCACCTACCTCTTGCCCTTTCTCCCTTCTTGATTAAAACCTTAAGACACCTCCATTCCTGGCTTAAGGATAATTGATCTCCTTTCTGCAAACACTGTGAGTTTTCCTTTCGTCTCGCAACAGCTTTCCTCGGAGTATTTGTTCATGGGAGATATTTATGAAAATTTACCCTTTTATAGAAGCTCACTGATTAAAATAAAGAGAAATAGCTGGACACGGTGGCTCATGCCTGTAATCCTGGCATTCTGGGAGGCTGAGGCAACATGGTGAAACCCCATCTCTACTAAAAATTACAAAAAGTCAGCGGGGTCTTGTCATGTGTGCCTATAGTCCTAGCTACTCAGGAGGCTGCGGTGCGAGAATTGCTTGAACTCGGGAGGTGGAAGTTGCTGTGAGCCGAGATCATGCCTCTGCATTCTAGCCTGGGTGACAAAGCGAAACTCTGTCTCAAAATAACAAATAAAATTAAAATTAAAATAAAATAAAATAAAATAAAATAAAAATAAAAATGTGCATATGTGCATTTGTATATTTTGTCCTGTAGACCATTTTACAATTTCTTTGGTCTCCAAGTCTGTAAAAACTAGTTTGTAAAGAGAGATTGTATCTTGCATGGCATGCATTACCAATTTGCCAAGAATTAGATGCAATAAATATATTTAAGATAAAACATATAAATAACTTAGTCATTCTGACCATTTAAAAGTTCTAAAGAAATTTCAGGATCATTACTTTGTATATGAATTTCCAATATATGGATTTATGGTGCAGAAGTTATAATGAGTGTGTTTCAGTCTTTACTTGTCTAGAATATTGTGAATCCTGGACACTGTTTTCTGAAATGAACCTGTGGTATCTATGTTTATTTATCATTTGTATATTTATCATTTCTCATTAAATACTAATTTAGCAGATGACAATTTCAATTATTTGAACTCTCTATTTGATTCTAGATTTTTACTCATGGTGACAATTATGCATATTCTTTATGCTGTGTGTACATTTGCCACTTACTTCTGTATCTATACATATTCCTGCAAATAATGCTAGTTCTTAGAATTTCCAGTAAGCAAAAATCTTATATATCTTCTACCCAATCCCTATATTTTGCATTATCTTCAACTGCATTTTCGTGTATATGACATCTGATGTATGCTTAGAAACTCTATCTCTATTGGCAATTTTTTTCCTTTTAAAAACATCCCGCTGTCTGCATATGAACATGTCTGATGTTCTTTGAATTTCAAAAATTAAGCCAAAGACAATGAAAATTAAGGTAATTTTTACAGTAAAAACTAAATACAGACATTGTGGCTGGATTTTGCTATTAAATTATTATGCCTATGTAAGACCTGGGAGAGGCTGGTAAATCAGAGAGAGTTATCAAGATTCACATCTCAGTTTTTATCTTGATAGATTTACAGATGACTGCTGGTAAGGTGAACTTTAAAAATGGCATTCCTTTTCTTAGAAAACAAAGATAATACTCAGTACTTAAAGAGATCTTTCAAATGACTGAAATTAATAGATAGTGAGCAGGGAAGTGCTACAGTGGTCAAATATCTTTGTACGATCTACATTCCCAGTTTCCTTAAATGTCTTTCAAACACACACAGTAATGGTGAATATTTTGGATCAGTATAAAATAGGATATGGAATAAAAAATTAGTTTAGGCTGGGTGCAGTGGCTGACGCCTGTAATCTCAACATTTTGGGAGGCCGAGGCTGGCGGATCACCTGAGGTCAAGAGTTCGACAGCAGCCTGGCCAACATTGTGAAACCTCGTCTCTACTAAAAATACAAAAATTAGCGGGGTGTGGAGGCCGGCGCCTGTAATTCCAGCTACTCAGGAGGCTGAGGCAGGAGAATCGCTTGAACTCCAGAGGTGGAGGTTGCAGTGCACTGAGATCGTGCCAGTGCACTCCAGTCTGGGCAACAAGAGCGAAACTCCATCTAAAAAAAAAAAAAAATAGTTCACTATGAAGCATATATATTTGACATAAATGTCATCTTTTTGAAGTATTTTTATTAGTTAGCATTGCCCTCTTTGGATCATAAACCATGTAGAAACTGTTGAGTAGGACAATTAAGTATTTGTATCTTTGGACTGTTTCTATTTACATCAATTTCAGAAGCTGTAGAAGATAAAAGGCATGCAATACAAACAAAATGGAAATTATCTGTAGTCCCAGCATTTAAAGATAATCTCTAGATTCACATATTTGAAATGCAGTGCTGGTTTTCAGGAAGACATAATTTCTATCAAATAAGATAAAATAATTAAAAGGGAGCAAACTATAATTTCTTTAGCCTCAGTTTTATTACTTGTGCCTCACTTTAGTCACAGTATTTTCTGTTTTTCTTCAAGGTCTTGTAACTTTGTCCACAGAGCCCACAAATTCTAGATAGGGAACATTTTCATTAACTTTCTGTATAAATCCTCTTTAGACTTACTTTAAGATACAGAGCAGTATTATCCTCTAAGTAATTCATTTTTATATTGTTACACTATTACTCAATGAGAATATTGCACCTGTCAGTCAAAGTGGATAGAATAAGAAATGATATTTTGCTGTAAGCAAGAGCAGAAATTAATAAAGAAAACTATTGTTTACATGGTACTTGCAATGATTGGTGATGGTTGTAACCTTTCAACATGTGCAAAATATTTTGTCTGCCATTTTCCTGAATTATTTGCAACAATTCTTGGTTAATTTTTACTTTTGGCTTAACAGTAAAATTACTGGGAACAAAGACCTATTAATGCTTAGTTTGAGACTTCATAATGGTAACATAGTCTCACTACATTTTGTGTGTATCGTGCATCTCACAGCTTGTAAAGACTTATCACACATATTATATAAGTTTTATGGTAGGATTTTAAACGTTATATTCAATTTTTAACCCCCATTCTGTACATAAACTAGAATCCAAAAGAAGTAAGGCAAATCAGCTGGAGTTATTGAGACACAGCTTGGGTTTGTGTGTTTGTGTCTACAAACCTAGGTTTATAACTTCAAGTTCAGTGTAATAGCTACTGTAGAACAGCTACCACTTTGGAGTATATATAGACAAGTTCAGCACAGTCATGTGTACCCTTCAAAGTCAAGGTGCTTTCTTTGGGATCTTGGTGTAAAGCTGATACAATCATTCACTTTACTCAATGCTAAGTTATTTAGGTTGCAGACAAAAGTGCTACTTAGTGAAAGAATTTATGTCACAATAAGAAAGTACTATGCAGATACTTGTCCAGGCCACACTGAATTGACACAATTTCATTTTCATTGATACCAAACACAAATTCACTAACCTCTCCTTTCAAAAAAAAAAAAAAAATAGAGCACCTTTCAAAACTTACATGACAGTGTCTGGGTAGAATTTTACAAGTTATTTAAATAGTTAAATATCTTTAGTTTAGCATTACCTTTATGGAAGATGATATTTTATTTAACATGGCTTTATAAAAGATTATGTTTAAATCAACTTAATGAAGGTGAGTTCATTTAAAGAAAACCTAAATATAAAAACTATACAGATTAATGGGGATCTGACAAATCAAAAGGCAGTATTTGGTGACATAGTCATGCCCACATAGTATGACAGTGTTAGCTAAATGCCCAAGCATTGACAGTACTCAACCACAGCATGATCTCAACTCAAGAAGCTGGATTCTTTTGTTTGTTTCTTATTTTTGTTGCTTGCTGCTTTAAAGGGGCTTAAATCAAAATAGATGTATTTAAATTATGTTCCTTTATTAAAAAACTATTAATTTTTTAAATTGCCTGTATGCCAATCTCTTGTTCAAATGTGTACATTTATACATAAAATATATTACATGTTGGTGTGGTTTGGCTGTGTCCCCACTGAAATCTCATTTGAATTGTAGCTCCCATAATCCCCACGTGTCATGGGAGGGACCTGGTGGGAGGTAATTGAATCATGGGAGCAGTTTCTCCCGTGCTGTTCTCCAGATAGTGAGTTCTCACAAGATCTGATGATTTTATAAGGGGCTTCCCCTTTCACTGGGTACTCATTCTCTCTCCTGCCGCCCTGTGAAGAGGTGCCTTCCACCATGATTGTAAGTTCCCTGAGGCCTCCCTAGCCATACAGAACTGTGAGTCAATTAAACCTCTTTCCTTCATAAATTACCCAGTCTCTGGTATGTTCTTACAGCAGCATGAGAATGGACTAATACACATGTAGAAACGTGTGTAGTAATTTTTTCCTAATGATTTTTCCATTGTAAATATGGAATTGCTTTTTTTCTGATTACTCACTACCCTTTAGCATGTTTATGTGTGTATGTATATACGTGTACACACATATATACATATATAATGTGTTATATATTGAATATGTATATATTCAATAGAATATGTATGTATTTCCAAATGGCATGTTTCTACCCATACACATGGAATTGCTATCTTTCCTGAGTGGATAGCAGAATGCACTCCCCACCTCTGCACCAGAAGAAGATATTCATAAAATGCTTTTGTAGAATACAAGGAAAGTTTTTAATTGTATAAACCATTTTGTGTCTACATTAGTCTTTACTTGGAAAAATAGATGCAATATTTGTCTAAAATTGGAAAGTTAGTATTTTTTCCCCAAAACTATAAAAACTATAACTTTAACACCATGTCAACCAGTAAATTTTATATTTATTTTTGTTTACATAATTCTAGTAAATTTTCTCACATGCTATGCAAAAATAAGAATAAAATCATACTTCTCACATATTTCTCCTTGCTTTGAAAAATATTCCTTTTTGTTTAAACTTACTAGCAAATAGGAATACATTTTCCAGAGTGTTTTAAAGACCCTAGGGTAGTTCTGTAGAAAGCATCCATGTCATTTTACTGATGCTTTCACAGACTTCACCACATATTTGGAATCCTTAGGTTTTAGCTATATAAGTCTTCTAAACCAAAGTGCATCTAGTAAGTACCAAGTCATGATAGTGAATTTACTTAGAAGCTACCAATTGTTTGTATAAGTATGAAATATACTATTCTAGACATTTAAAACCGGACGATTATTTAGCACTGTGAAGGCCACTCAACACATTCTGTTGTTTTCTGATATTTTGAATAATTATCTGTATTACCTATCCCTTTATTAAAAAACAATCACTCTCAACCACGTCTGCATATAGGAGGGACCTGCAGAACTTGATCCTTCGGCCTGGGCTTTCCTCACTGAATTGACCTGCCTGGAGTTGAGTGTGGGTTTGCTTTAAAGTTCCCTCAAGTGTTTTTAATGTGACACCAGAGTTGACAATTGTTTCCATAAAATGATATTTTTTTTAGGAAACAGAAAATATGTAACATGTTAGACTCCTCTAAACGGCTAATTACACTGTTGTTAGTTTAGTGTGAAGGCCTCTGAAATATAAAGTTAATTATCCATTAAATCCTTTATATAACACTAATTTCCTGACAGTCTATAATGCTTTATAATGTGAACACAGAAGGAATACAACAAAAAATTTCCTCGACGTACAGAAATTAACTTCCTAAACAATGTAATGAACGTGAGTAAATCCTTTCTGAGGACTTCCCAGGCTCTCTTGATACATGACTGATGCTTCTACCAGCAATGTGGATGCTCTTGAAAGATTTCAATTGTCTAATTTGTGTATTCTCATCTAAGTAATTAAGATACCATGGCTATTTAAATTGTACTTAATTTAAATTGACTCACTGAGTTCTGAACAATGCAATCATGATTTTCCCAATGGGAGATTCAGTGCATGAGACTATATTTTAAATAAACAGTAGCTCAGAGTCAGTTTTGCATTCTTCATAAACCTGGGCTCATGGCTGTGAAAACAGTTGCTACCCTGCAACACCTTGCTCCTGATATCTATGAGGTTTGTGTTTTATGTTCTTTTCTTTGTTCTTTGTTTCCTACTTGAAGAGATAGGGCATAGATGGATGGATGGGGGGAGAGAAAATTGAAGCAATATATAGCACATACCTCTCGAGTTCATGCAGATAGTAGGTACCCTTGTGGTTTTTAGAGGAAGTGACCATCAAGCTGACAAGTTGTGAATTAAGAAGGGTTTGTTAAAAAGTTCTATGCATAAGATACAACATATCCAGGTAACAGTATGTGTCGAGATAAGTGTGGAGTAATGAGAAAAGATCCAGAATAAGGGTGCCTGTAGTGTTCTAAGAAGCTAGGAAGTTACTGATGTGTTTTACAAGAGGGGTTAAATGTTCATTGTCAAATTAACAGAAGTCCTGAGGCTGGGGTGTAGAATACATTGTAGTGAAATAGGACTGTTGGCAAGGAGCCAGTAAGAAGTGAGTTTTGGTATCTAGGAAAGGTACTGGGTGATTGTACAGGCTAGCAAGGAGGGAGAACCATTGCCACAGAAGTATTTTGTTTTTCTAGCTCTTGGGAAAAATGAGTCTTTCACCTACTATTGTTTGCGTTGAGAATCCATCTAGCAGTCTTATTTTTGCCGTTTGAAAATGATTAGTCTCTTTTCTTCTGTCTGCTTTTAACATGTTCTTTATCTTTGGTTTTCAGGAGTTTTTTATCTCTTGTATCGGCCATTTGGCATTTCTTTATTTCAGCCAGAATTTGAGTCTCTTTCCCATATTTGGAGAGTACTCCCACATTATGAATGCTGAAGGTAGCAAATAAGGTCTTGCATTATAAAAGATGAAATGCCCAAAATGCTTATCTCCCTTGCAGCTAGAGCACAAGAACATGAGCTGGCTTTTACAAATTCCAGGAACCTAGGACCCACTTTGAGTTAGGGACAAAAGAGGCAATTCAGTGGAGGAATCTTCACAGGGGAGGAGAGAGTAGTCATTTCTACTGGATCAATGTAACGACACAAAAGTAGAAACAATACAAATTGCTGCATCTATCGTCTCAAGTGAATACACTCATTAAGCCACTTTAATAACTTTAGAGAATATTTATTGTTGCTTAGTCTTGAACCTGGTTCTCCAGTCCTCTATTCCTATTTTGAAATAATAAAAACTTTAATAAATTCCTTTCTGTCTAAATCAGCAAGTGTCAGCTTCTGTTGCTTGCAAGTAATACTTATAATTGATAAAACAGCATTATTGGAAGTGACTCAATTAAGTTTTAAAATATCTTAAAATCATCAATGTTTTAGAGTAGTGAATATTAAATAGTTGTCTTTAGCAACAAGGAGATAGAATTAATTTCTCTTTTGTTTACTCCTAGCTTGGACGTTAGAGCATCGTTAGTGATTTATTCTGTTCAAACATGGGGATTTGTAGGAGCTTTGATATAAGGATACATCCAGATCATATAATTAAGAAAAAAGTTTGTTTTAAATAGGGACCCACACAAATACACATAACATATTTTAGGCAAAGGTGGAAAACTAATTTGATAAAGAGGAATGCCTTTTCAGCAAATGTTACTGGAGTAATTGAACATCCACGAGCAAACTTCACATAAACTTCACACTTTGTAAATCAAAACAGATCACAGACTTAAATGTAAAACATAAAGCTATAAAATTTTTTTGGAAAAACATTAGAAGAAAATCTAGGACTAGGCAGAATTCTTAGACTTGACAACAAAATCATGATCCATAAAAGGAGAGATCGACAATTTCATTTTATTGAAATTAAAAGCTTTTGCTCTGTGAAAGACCCTATTAAGAGGATGAAAAGACAAGCTATTTACTGGCAGAAAATACTTAAGGACTATAAATCTCTGGCAAACAACTAGTATAAAACTCTCTAAAAACTGTACAGTAAATTTTTTAGAAAAACAGAATTCAACCAGAAGATGGGCAAAGGACACTAACATACATTTCACCAAAGTTGACATATATACAAATAAGCACATAAACAGGTGTCTGCCATCATTAACCATTGGGAAGATGCAAATTAAAACTACCAAGAGATATCATTACACACCTATTGGAAAGGCTAAGAAAAAGTAACAACACTAAATGCTGACACGAATCCAGAGAAGCTGGATAGCTGGATCACTCATTACTGGCGGGAATATAAAATGGTTCAGACACTCTGGAAAACAATTTGTCAATTTCTTAACAACCTACATATGCAAAAATGAGACCTGGCAATTGCACTCCTGGACATTCATGTCAGAGGAATGAAAACTTCTCACATACAAACCTATTCATGAACGTTCATGGCTGCTTCATTTAAAATAGTAATAAACTGAAGATAAACCAGATGTCCATCGTTAGGTGAATGATTAAACAGGCTGTAGTTCACCAAATTATGCAATACTACACAGCAGTAACAAAGGACCAAACTAATAATAAATCTCAGAAAATTATGGTGGGTGTCTGTAAAAACACCAATCATCAAATGTTACATACTGTGCAATTTCATTCTATTAACATTCTTAAAATAATAAATTATAGAAAGTAAGAACAGGTTAGTAGTACCCAGAGGCTATGGACAGGAAAGAGGGAATGGAGTTTGTGTGTGAGGTAGAAGTGGTTACAAAAGCACAGAATGGGGAATCCTTTTAATGGTTGAAGTGTTCTGTATCTTGACTGTAGTAATGTCAGTATTTTGGTTATGAAATGAGATGGTAATTTTACAAGAAGTTACTATGGGGAAAATTGGATAAAGAGCATGTGGGGTTGTTCTGTACTGTTTCTCACAACTGCATGTGTAACAACAGTTATCTTAAAATTAAAAGTCTAATTAGAAAATGTAAGAGGGAACATCAAAACCAAGCCTCATTTTACAAACATGATAAGCCATCCGGTGGGGCACAATTATAGTGGAAGTAGCTTAGAAACCATTAAAATCCTACAAGAAAACCTAGGCAATACCATTCAGGACATAGGCGTGGGCAAGGACTTCATGTCTAAAACACCAAAAGCAATGGCAACAAAAGCCAAAATTGACAAATGGGATCTAATTAAACTAAAGAGCTTCTGCAGGGCAAAAGAAACTACCATCAAAGTGAACAGGCAACCTACAGAATGGGAGAAAATTTTTGCAACCTACTCATCTGACAAAGGGCTAATATCCAGAATCTACAATGAACTCAAACAAATTTACAAGAAAAAAAACAAACAACCCCATCAAAAAGTGGGCGAAGGACATGAACAGACACTTCTCAAAAGAAGACATTTATGCAGCCAAAAAACACATGAAGAAATGCTCATCATCACTAGCCATCAGAGAAATGCAAATCAAAACCACAGTGAGATACCATCTCACACCAGTTAGAATGACCATCATTAAAAAATCAGGAAACAACAGGTGCTGGAGAGGATGTGGAGAAATAGGAACACTTTTACACTGTTGGTGGGACTGTAAACTAGTTCAACCATTGTGGAAGTCAGTGTGGCGATTCCTCAGGGATCTAGAACTAGAACTACCATTTGACCCAGCCATCCCATTACTAGGTATATACCCAAAGGACTATAAATCATGCTGCTATAAAGACACATGCACACGTATGTTTATCGCGGCACTATTCACAATAGCAAAGAGTTGGAACCAACCCAAATGTCCAACAACGATAGACTGGATTAAGAAAATGTGGCACATATACACCATGGAATACTATGCAGCCATAAAAAATGATGAGTTCATGTCCTTTGTAGGGACATGGATGAAACTGGAAAACATAATTCTCAGTAAACTATCGCAGGGACAAAAAACCAAACACCACATGTTCTCACTCATAGGTGGGAATTGAACAATGAGAACTCATGGACACAGGAAGGGGAACATCACACTCCGGGGACTGTTATGGGGTGGGGGGAGGGGGGAGGGACAGCATTAGGAGATATACCTAATGCTAAATGACGAGTTAATGGGTGCAGGAAATCAACATGGCACATGGATACATATGTAACAAACCTGCACATTGTGCACATGTACCCTAAAACCTAAAGTATAATAATAATAAAAAAAATCTACCAAGAAAAAAAAAAAGAAAAATGGAAAGAGTATACTCTTTTAGAATCAATTGAGGGATTTAATTAATAACTTGTTAATTATGAATTGTGTAACCTATAGTAAGTTTCAAATATCTTCAAGTCTCACTTTTCTTAATTATGAATTGGGTAGAAGAACACCAACCTCATTGTTGAGTAAAATAATACTTTACAAGATCTAAAACAGTGCTTAGTCTATGATGCTTCAACGATTGAATGGTAGAATTGATTGACAGATACCAAAAGCCTCCTGGGACAGACCTTTGAAAAGGAACCTATTTCTTGGCAGCCCTTCTGAACTGGGGTTCCATAGGAGAAGAAACTCTTAATTCCTTGAGTCTTCCAATGTATGTAATGAGTTAACTTCCTTCCTGTATGGAAAATGGTAGCAACTGTTCAATACTTGTGAATTGAGGAAAATAATGACTCAAATCATTTTTTGTAAGTCTTAATTCTCTCATGAAACTCAGGTTGAGAAAGGCCAAATTTTGATCGATGGGCTGTCAATTTCTGCATATCATCAAGAAAACAGATAAAGGGGAAAGGTGTCATTCTGTGATGGTTTGAATCATGAGACCCCCCCCCCAACCTTCCAATATGAATTTTAAATAATTATTACTTTCTTAAAGATAGGCACCAGATATTTATTTTACCACAGTTTTACCATGGTAGCTAAACTCAAAGTCTGATACAGTGAGTTCATGTAGATAGCTGTATTGATATCTTATGTAACATTTTGGCTTACTTTTTGCAAACATCTGTACAAGGATGCATTATGTCATTTTCAGCACCTAAAGGTCAATGCATTCATGAGATAAATTCCGATTTTGGAAGAAAAATCTTAAAAAAGAAAGCCATATTTTGAGGGTCACAAAAGAGAGGTCAAAAATATTTACCTAAACCTTATGATTCATATATTAAATCCCAAGGTTACTAAACATGTAAAAGATTAATTTATGGCTTACAGAATTTTAAGGGATTTTAGGTTGACTGTATATTCATATAAACATTTCCAGTGAATACACTCAATCATTTACAAACGCATCATGTCGTTAGCTTATTTAACTCATAATTAAAGGCACATTTAACAATACCGTCTTCTGTAGCTACTCCATTTTCTTCTGCTTTCCAGATCTCTAGACAAATTTTTTGGAAGGAAGGAAGGAATGAAAGGAGGGAGGAAAGGAGAGAGGGAGGGACGGAGGAAGGGAGGGAGGGACAGAGGAAGGGAGGGAGGGAGAGAGGGAAGGAAGGAAGGAAACAAAGGGTGGGAGTGAGGAACAAACATGTCCTTAAAATGAATGAATGTGTTTTTGCTGAACAGTCTTAATAGGACAACAGTTATTCTGAAACTCAAGCCACCATGGCATAGAAAAGCTAAATTTGTGTTTTTGCATACAATTTAACCAACTGTATAAATATATGAATACACAAGTATGATTTAATGGAATAACTCTCCACATTGTCACCTGTGAAAACATAAAAATGTCTTTTCTTTTGGAGACAGTGAGAATTATTCCCTTCAAAGTGAGGACTTTACATCCTCACCCACTGTTCTTCCTAGAAATGCAGCAGAAAATGGGAGAAACATCTGTTCTTCTGTTCTTAATAATTTATAGACCCTAGTATGCCCCATTTAGAAATTTCACCTATTTAAGAACATGCTCAAATCCTACTCCCTCTAGATTGTATCACCTATCATCCTCAACCTGGAAGTTTTCTACTGGCTCTGAGCTGATGGAGTTATTATTTGTAACCTAGGCCCACCTCATAGGGCTGCAAGGGCTGTGCTCAGCACAAATCCAAGGGACTGCATTTATATAGACTATGATATGATCACTTTGGAGTTGTATATATAATCCTGGCACTGTTTGAATGTACTGTTTTCATTCTTGCATGTTTGTCTTTGGTCTCCTAAACCATTGTAGGTTGTTGGAATGTTATGGCAATTATGCTATTTTTAATTTTTAATTTTTTTATGTTTATGGATACATAATAGTTGTCTATATTTATGGAATACATGTAATATTTTGATACAATAATGCAATGTATAATGATCAAATCTTGATTACTGGGATATTCATCACCTCAAACAGTTTTCATTTATTTGTGTTGAGAACATCCAACTCTACTCTTCTAGTTCTTTTGAAATATACAATAAATTATTAACTTTACTATAGTCACCCTATTGAACTATCAAACACTAGATCTTATCCTTCTATCTAACTGTATTTTTGTGCCCATTAACCAACCTCCCCTCCCTACTACATTTCCTAGCCTCTGGTACCCACCATTCTATCCACTATGTCCATGAGATCAATACTTTTAGCTCCCACATATTGTGAGACACGTGACGTTTGTCTTCCTGTGCCTGGCTTATTTCATTTAACATAATGACCTCCATTTTCACCTGTGTTGCTGCAAATGACAGGAGTTCATTCTTTTTATGGAGGAAGAACATTGCGTTGTGAATATATACCACATTTTCTTTTTCATTCATCCATTGATGAATACTTAGGTTGATACCATATCTTGGTTATTGTGAATACCGCTGCAATAAATATGGCAGTCATGTATCTTTTTGATATACTGATTTCCTTTCTTTTGTATATATACCCAGAGATGGGATTGCTGGACCATATGGCAATTCTATGTTCAAATTTTGAGAACCTCCATACTGTATTTTAGATGGAAATAATTTTTATTTCCATCAACAGTGTGCAAATATTCTTTCCTTTGCATCCTCGCCAGCATTTATTATTTTCTGTCTTCTTAATAGTAGCCATTCTAACTTGGGTGAGATAATATCTCATTGTGGTTTCTATTTGCATTTCCCAAGTGATTAGTGATGTTGAACATTTTTTTCGTATACCTTTGGCTATTTGGCTTCTTTTGAGAAATGTCTATTTAGAACTTTTGCCCATTTTTAATCAGATTGTTTGTTTATATTGCTGTTGACTTCTTCAGGTTATTTATGTATCCCAGTTATTAACCCCTTGTCAGTTGAATAGTTTCACGTATAATTTTTCCTATTGTGTAGGTTTTCTCTTCACTTGGCTTTGGTTTCCTTTGCTGTGCAGAAGCTTTTAAACTTGATGTGATCCCATTTGCCCATTTTTGCTTTGGTTGTCTGCTTTTGAGGCCTTACTCCAGAAACCTTTGCTCAAGCCAGTGTCCTGGAGCATTTCCCTCATGTTTTCTTTTAGTAGTTTCATGATTTTAGGTCTTATTTAAGTTGCAATCCATTTTGATTTGATTTATGTATATATTGAAAGACAGGGGTCCAGTTTCATTCTTCCGCATATGGTCTAGATAGTTTTTGGTGTTTGTTTAGGACTTTTGGGATTATTTCACTTCATTTTATGTCAAATGCAAATGGATGATCTTTTATTATAATATCTGATAAATTTGATATTTTCATCTAAGCCTGATGAATAACAGCCTTTCTCAGTGAATTCTGAGGAATATGTAAAGTGGAATTTATATTTAAATATTAAACAGCTTTCCTTTTTTAGAGACAGGGCCTTGCTGTGTCATCCAGGCTGGAGTGTAGTGAGAGAGATCATGGTTCACTGTAACCTTGAATTCCTGGGCTCAGGTGACCCTCCTGACTCAGCCTCCCCAGTAGCTGGGACTACAGGCACATGCCACTTTGCCCAGCTAATTTCATTTCTTTTTTTTTTTTTTTTGTGGAGATGGGGTCTTGCTGTGTTGCCCATGTTGGTCTTGAACTCCTAGCCTTAAGCAATCCTCCTGCGTCAGCCTCCCAAAGTGCTGGGATTACAAGCATAAGCCATTATGCCTAGCCTGAGAGCTTTAAAATAAACATAAAGGGAATATTTATTTAATGCCAGTTAAGAAATGGCTGCTTCTTAAATTTCATATAAGATTAATAGTAAACTAAGAAATAATAGTGAGGAAAAAACTTTTTTTGCCTAAGTACATATATTTCAATTATTAGCTGGGACTTTTTCATTTTATGGTTCTCGCTTTTGAATTGGGGAAAATATAAATGTTAATCATTTTGCATTTGCAGTTTAATGTTCTCTGTGAAATGAGGTTTATATAAGCTACATTTGCCCATAGAATACCTTAATTACTAGGACCCAAGTGGTTTGAATACTCCATTGACTTTAAAAACAAACAGCAGTGCAAAACTTCTGTGTCTTTGATGTTGAGCTCTAGAGCCATCTTGACTAAATTTTAGAAGCCTTCATTACTTAGAAGATAAAGTTCAATGCCTTTTCAATGAAATTCTATTTTGTAACTGCAGTAAAAGAGAGATCACTGAGCTGCATTCCCATCCAAAATGCGCACATAGCTATCTTGATACTCATGGTTTTAACTAGTCACAGCTCCCTTTTAAAGTGTGCAGAATACAAAATAAATAAAGTCCCAAATAAAGCATCCAAGAAGTTAAAGTCATTATGCTTTCTGCTGACAGCTTAATGTCAGTATCTGACTAGAATGTAAAGGGGAAACAGTAAAATTACTTTTCAAAAGAAAAGTAATAGCACCTAAAGAAATAGCACCTAACGCATTTGGATATTCATGATTTACCGAGGATTCGGGATCAAAGGTGAAGTAAATAATTGTTTTGCTCTGCAGTTAGAATCTGTAATGTATCTGGTAGGTTTTTCTTCAATTACAAATATTAAGGATGTGTTAGTATATGTTTAATATGTGTTAATTAAGGATATGCTAATAGGAAATACACCAAGGAAGAAGAAGTAAAAAGATGGCATTAATAACAACCCCAGCATTTACTATACACACGAGGATACACTGATATGTAAGACCCTTTCTGGCACAAAAGAGGGCAGTCAATAAACATTAGTTAAATTATTAAATAAGTTTACATTCAGAACTGCACCATTTTGGTTTTGATTGATATGTACAAGAATATTGGCACCACCTTCATAGAGGCACTTTGTAATATCCACCTTTGTAATTAGCTTCAGCAATATCAATCGATCGCAATGTAAAGCTTGTAATTGGAAATATGCCAGCGATAATATATTTTATATCTTACCTAAGAGGTGTTATTCGATGCTTAATTTTTACAAACTACATTTTATAACTTCAACTAAACTTATTTTTGACCGCTTTTTGTGAACATACTAAAATTTAGCTTTTTAACCAATAAAACATACAAAAAACACAGCAAAGTACACTGCTGTTTTGGAGGGAAGAGATTTTGTTTTAAAGGCTATCTAAATAAAAAAAATAGTCCTGCATTGTCTTTAGATGTATTGTTATATTGTGATTTTTTTCAGTTACTATTTTGACTATTCTTTATGTATATATTTGTCTTTAATATTTAATGCAAAATTTCAAATAGTATATACAATAAAGTTGTGCAGCAACTTTTACAGCAAGTGAAATGCTATATTAGGAATCATCCCAACAACATGAATTCTTACTATTTTTTACACACAGTTCACCTTTGACACAGCTATACTGTTCAGTGGGCAGGTCAGATATCAGTTTCATTTTATACAGGAAGACCATGAAGTTAAGGAAGCTGAGATAAATACAAGAAGGCTCAAATCTGTTACACTGATTTCTAGCGCCTTCTCAGAACACCTGTTTCAACCACTGCACACAATTTCATGACAGTGTATTCCACCCTCACCCCAGAGGAGGTTGGCGTATCTCTGAGGATACCAATTGGTGTGCCACCCTAGGCTAGGACATGATATGCTTTTTCTATATAATCTACAGTAATTCTAAGGCTCCTATTTTATATAGTTTTCCCCCAATTTAATTGGAAATATTATCTGTGTCTGTTTCAATTCACAGTCCCTGATAAGTGCCTCAACTAATCTCAAAGATAATGTCACTAATGATTCCTCAGATCTCTTTATCACTTTCCCTGTTATGTGTGCAGTCTACCATCTTTGAAACCCTAAGATGCATGCATCACTTTAAATGTACTCAAAAGATTAAGACCGGTTCTCAATTGTACTTATTTTAAAAAGTTATTTGAAAAACCTTTACAAAGACATTCTATATGCAGCAGTATGATTCTGAAATGGCTTTTCTTCCATCTCATTGATGTTGGTTTTTATAAAATGATTTTTTGACTTAGCTGGAGCTTATCAAAGACCACATTGTTTTTGTCTCTGAAACAACTCTCCACAGACTTCTACTTCAGGAAAACCCAGTACTTCAGATTATTAACATTATTTAAGCCCCAGCTCAAGAGTACCAAGTTCTGAATATCACCAGAGCGTAATGCCGACAAAGAACTTTGGAAATAGAGACATTTGGTTGAGGCCGTTGACTTTCCATCTCCATACCTCATCTGTAAAGTGGGCGTGAAGTGTCAAATGGCCAACTCCCATAGGGTAATTGCAAGGTGTAAATAAGACAAAATTTGTAAAATGCCAGGTGCACGGTAAGCCCCATACCGTTTTACCTATTGATATTAGTATCTCTAAACAAGAAATATGGATTTGACTTGCCACAATGAAGGAGTATTTTTACATTTGATTTCACCTCTTTGGGGATGACTTCTTTTTTGCCACAAGGAAAACACTTTTGTATTTGATACAGCCAAAGTGGAAAGGCATGATGTTTTAATCCAGAGAAATTACTTGATTACATGTGGTTTTAAACACATTCATTGGACAAAATTGTGTGCATGGATTGATGCATGGGAAAGACAAAGAAACTGGTGTGGGGTTACCAGGCTGATGGCGTCTTGACCACACTCTGCATTGAGGCGTCCCAGCTTCCTCACCTGGAGAACTGGGCTTCCTCACCTTCACCTGACTAGCTCTTCCCTGCCATTAAAACAAAGCAAAACAAAACAAAAACAACTTCCAGTTTCCCTTAAGTTTTTACCATCCACCAGAAGTCCAGCTAGAATCACTTAGAAAGCCCTCAATTTCTGAACCGTCCATCATGTGTACCCTAACAGTTTCCAGCCCTTCCTCTGCTTCCAATACCTGACTGTCCCATCTGTCTGGAAGGCCAGGGATCCACACACGTGTGTCTCCTGCTGCCTGGCCCACTGGACCGCCTTCCCTGTCTTCTCCTCCTCCTCATGCCCTCTCTCCACCCACCACTACGAGAGTTCTGCTTTTAAAAAAATCTTATCTTCTTTCCCAAAGAATTCCTCAAGTCCTAGGCCCTACAGTTTTATTACTGCTTCTCAAAAGACTTCCCTGAAATATACATTTTTATACTTTAATCTCACTTTCAGTGTCCAGATTGGCATACTCAAATTTTTATAAAATATTTTCTGCTTCCTACTCATATTTTACTCCAGGCCCATGAGTCTAAATAGAATATATTCTGTTCCCTCCTGAACCAGCTACTCTGTCATGTAGAAACATATATTAAGTAGATATTTCTATTAACACTGCCACTCTTTTCGAAGTTACTCAATATTAGACCTCAGAGGTAAAACTGTCTTGTCTTTATCTCAATGAGAACATCCAACTGAGTGCTGTATCTTATTGGTGCTGCCTCAGAATGTCTCTGCCTTCTGTGGTCTCTTTCCAGTTGATAGATTCTGTTTGTCTAACTTAAGGCAAGTGTTGGTGTGACTTTCTCATGGTTCTTTTTACTGCCCGCTCGATTATCCTTGTACTTCCTGCTAGATTAATTTTTCGGAATTTTGGTTTGAAACATAATTATTCCTCTTAAAATTTCCCATGATTTTTCATTACCTGGACTAATAATTTAAACTCAAGCTTGCAATTCAGAACTGTTTGCAACATCTACCATTGTTACATTTAGATTTTTTAGATATAATATTTCAAGCATGATGGAAATTGCAGAGTCACATTACAAACCTCCAAGCGCACACTACTATATTTTAGAAAATTATTTTTTTCCTTTAAAATTTTTAACACAGAAAAATGTGGCCAGGCGCAGTGGCTCACGGATATAAACCCAGGACTTTGGGAGACTGAAGTGGGAAGATCGCTTGATCCCAGGAGTTTGAGACCAGCTTGGGTACGTGGTGAAACCCCATCTCTACTAAGACTACAAAAATTAGCCAGGCATGGTGGTGAACACCTGTAGTCCAGCCACTCACGAGGCTGGTGTGCAAGGATCACTTGAGTCTGGGAGATCTAAGCTGTAGTGAACTGAGATCATGCCACTGCACTCCAGCATGGACAACAGAGTGAGACCCTGTCTGAACAAACAAACAAACAAACAACAACAACAAAAAATGTTGGGAATTGAAGACCCATTTGAACCTTTTGCTATCTTGCCATTTTCACACTGAAGAGTTGCCTTTGGTATTTATCTGTGTTACTAACTAAGACTAGTCTGTGCACTTCAACCATTGTATTGTCCTCTACTGCATAAATTAATCACTCTTCCTCTATTAATGGACAATATCAGGTATTGCTGATTTTGCTATTACAAACCATGCTTCAGCAAACATATAATTATCCTTGATTGCATATATATACATATTTCTCCAGGGTATGTGGATAGAAGTAGAAATACTGGTTTTTAAAATGTGTATATGTTCACTTTACTAGATGTTTTCAGATTGTTCATAATTGTTTTAATTTATGAGCCTAGAACCAGTGAAATGAAAACTTCTTTTATCCTGAGCAACAACTACTATTGCCAGATTTTTTCAGTTATGAAATATTTCAAACATACAAAGAGCATAAACTTTTCTTAAAACATAATTTGCTGTGTGTGTTTCAGATTTTAAAAAAGAAATAAAATGAATATAATTGAAGCCTGGTGTATATCCTAATATAGTTATTTCAGAAGAAAACTCATGTTTATAATTCTATGTACAGTTTTTCTACATTTATTAGATTTTTGTGTTTCTTTAAATAATATTTGCTATTGAATTACGTAGCTTCAACTTTCTATAATCAGAATCGTACAGAATGCGATTTCCTGTTTTTGCTCAAGATTATGTTTTTGAAATGTAATAGTTTTGATATATAGAGTTGTGGCTCATTCATTTTTACTTCTGTATACTATTGCTTTGTATAAATACCTACAATTTGTATTTTAATGCAAATGTGCAAGAGTTTGGTTAGGTTATACGCTTAGAGGTGGATTTGCTGGTCATAGGTTGGCCACATACTTACCATCTACTGCAAGTTTGCCAGATGGTGTATCTAAATGCAGCCAAGTAAATTCCAGAACCTTTTGCTCTACCTTCTCAGCAACCCATGACAGTGTGAGACTTTTGCCCCTTGGATAAATGAGTGGGTAAAAGTTGCATTTCTCTGCACTTTGAACATGTTTTCATACGTTTATTCACCAATTGATTTTCTTAGTTTTGAATTATTTCTTCACGTCTATTGATTAGTTTTCTATGTGACATCTTTTCTTAATGGTATACAAGAATGCCATCTATATTTTAAATATTAGTTATTTACAGTTATACACAATACAATTGTCTTGTTATAGCTTGCCTTTAAACTTGCTTATAGTCTTTTTTGTCTTACTAACATTTTACATTTTAATAAAATCAAATTTATTCTCTTTGTGACTTGTAATTTTTTGTCGTACTCAAGAAGGCTCTCTTTACAACAACATAAAGCTACTATCTTCTAGTCTAATGACAGAATGTTCTGTTCTAATTAAACCACATGTAGATCGTTAGTCAATGTCTAATTAATCCTTATTTCAGGGTTTGAGTTTGGGATTTATTTGTTCCCATATAGGTAGTCTGTTTTTCTCCTCCATTTATTACAATTCTTGTGCCTGAGCTTGTTAAACATGCACAACTTTTCATGTTTTCATACATGTCTTTTCAATATTGTGCTGGATTTACTCAGGGAAATAGAGCAACATGGGCAGGACAAAGGCGTAGGGGTCTCAGAGTACTTGCCATCATGCTTCAGTGCCACTTGCGTGTAAAGTGTGCCAGATTAGGTCAAATTAGTTAGGTCAGAGTAACACAGTAATATTTGTACATGTGCAGTCTAGATTATCGTGAGCAGGACTGGAAGCAGGAGTACTATATAGATGCCAGGCAAAAAGTGCAAGGAAGGGTCGGCGTGAGCAGCAAAAATAGAGAAGAATTTTGCTGTCGTAGTCAGAGTAGAGCCTTATGTGCATTTTATCATTATGTAAATATGGACCGATAATTTGCCCACTTCCAGTTTTTTGATTATATATTTATGTTTATATAATAATTTTTTCTTTTCCCATTATCATAGCTTGTCACAGTGCTACCTGCCACTTAAGAACATTTAAAAAGCCACCTTGTTTACAAGCTTTTTCTTTTTTTTTTTTTTTATAATTTTTTTTTTTAATTATACTTTAGGGTTTTAGGGTACATGTGCACAATGTGCAGGTTTGTTACATATGTATCCATGTGCCATGTTGATTTCCTGCACCCATTAACTCGTCATTTAGCATTAGGTGTATCTCCTAATGCTGTCCCTCCCCCCTCCCCCCACCCCACAACAGTCCCCGGAGTGTGATGTTCCCCTTCCTGTGTCCATGAGTTCTCATTGTTCAATTCCCACCTATGAGTGAGAACATGCGGTGTTTGGTTTTTTGTCCTTGCGATAGTTTACTGAGAATGATGTTTTCCAGTTTCATCCATGTCCCTACAAAGGACACGAACTCATCATTTTTTATGGCTGCATAGTATTCCATGGTGTATATGTGCCACATTTTCTTAATCCAGTCTATCGTTGTTGGACATTTGGGTTGGTTCCAACTCTTTGCTATTGTGAATAGTGCTGCAATAAACATACGTGTGCATGTGTCTTTATAGCAGCATGATTTATAGTCCTTTGGGTATATACCCAGTAATGGGATGGCTGGGTCAAATGGTATTTCTAGTTCGAGATCCCTGAGGAATCGCCACACTGACTTCCACAATGGTTGAACTAGTTTACAGTCCCACCAACAGTGTAAAAGTGTTCCTATTTCTCCACATCCTCTCCAGCACCTGTTGTTTCCTGATTTTTTAATGATGGCCATTCTAACTGGTGTGAGATGGTATCTCACTGTGGTTTTGATTTGCATTTCTCTGATGGCCAGTGATGATAAGCATTTCTTCATGTGTTTTTTGGCTGCATAAATGTCTTCTTTTGAGAAGTGTCTGTACAACTATCTGATCTTTGACAAACCTGACAAAAACAAGAAATGGGGAAGGGATTCCCTATTTAATAAATGGTGCTGGGAAAACTGGCTAGCCATATGTAGAAAGCTGCAACTGGATCCCTTCCTTACACCTTATACAAAAATTAATTCAAGATGGATTAAAGACTTATATGTTAGACCTAAAACCATTAAAATCCTACAAGAAAACCTAGGCAATACCATTCAGGACATAGGCGTGGGCAAGGACTTCATGTCTAAAACACCAAAAGCAATGGCAACAAAAGCCAAAATCGACAAATGGGATCTCATTAAAGTAAAGAGCTTCTGCACAGCAAAAGAAACTATCATCAGAGTGAACAGGCAACCTACAGAATGGGAGAAAATTTTTGCAACCTGCTCATCTGACAAAAGGGCTAATATCCAGAATCTACAATGAACTCAAACAAATTTACAAGAAAAAAACAAACAACCCCATCAAAAAGTGGACAAGCTTTTTCTTGATGTCCTAAACACTATGTGGTTTCTGCTCCTCCCCCTTTCAATTATTTATGGCGCTCCGCTTGTGCCCTTAATATACCCTTTTTCCCTGCTTTTCATTATATTTACATGTTCATGAAATTAATTTGTTCTCAATTATCCCACAATGATATATTTAGTTTTTAAGATCTCACTAAAATGTATTAACTGGAAATTTGAATGTATTATAAAATATTTTATTTTATTCATGTTTTTAATTTTTAGAAAATAATTTAAAATAAAAATGCAAGTTTAAAACAACCTTTAATCAGATATTTGCAATTTTAAATCAGAGTATTCTGATTTAAAGTGTTGAAAAAATGTTGCATTAAAATAAAAAAATCATATAAACTGGTAAACATATACTTAATCTCCTGATTGCTTGTATTGCTTGAGTTTATTTCACTATCTGTATATTGAGTTGAAATATTTCTCTAAATATTAAGGAGTGGGCAAAACTGTCTTAAAGATTATTTTAACATTAGCATAATAGAGCTAGATATACGTATTCATATTATTTTTATTTCTGGAGAAATTTTTCACTGCCCTAAAATCATAAAGATATTCTCTTACATTTTATTCTGATTGTTTTACATTTTAATTTTTACATGTAAGTGATCCATTTACCTGGATTGTTATTGGTTGGTGAGAGATTATGATCAGGTTAATTTTTTCATATGTTTAGCTGATTTTCTCATCACAATTTGTTAAATAATCTGTCCTTTTCCATTCATGTTCAATGCTACTTCTTCATATACCACGTTTCTGCATATGTGTAGGTAATAGATGGGCTCCCTTATTCTGCCCGACTTGTTCATTTATGTATAACGAACATTGCTATTCCTCCCCATATCCAAACACATTTTCCTTCCTCTCCAAAGCTGTCCAGGATCTTCCTAATCCTTTACGTTGTCATTTGCATTGTAGGATTTGTTTATTAACTTGCATCAAATACTTTGCTAAGATTTGAATAAAAAATTCATTGCCTTTTAAAATTAGAAATGTAATTATAAATGCATTTCAGGCATTACATGGTTCAACTTAATTTACAAATGTTGAAATGGGATCTCAAAACGGTAAACTCAGGTCACCTGTGAAAGTCACTTTGGTTCTAATTTTCTAGGGGAAGATATAAATGACTAAACTTTGGGCCATATTACTAAACACTGTAGATCATGAGTATGCCATTAAAAATAATAAATTGAGAAACCCAAGAAAATCTATAAAATTAGATATTCAATCAATACGGTGAAGTGATTTTAAAAGTGTCAAAAATGATTGTTTTAATACACATTCATACCCATTTTTTCACTTTGTAGAATATGATATGTGTCACATTTTGACTGTTTTCTCCAGCTAGTCATTCTTGATCCCTACTAGTCTGATGTTATGCTACCTTTTATCCAGTTGTTTGATTTTTTGTACTCTCCTTTATTTCTTTTTAACTTTTATTTTAAGTTCAGGGGTAAAAGTGCAGGTTTGTAACATAGGTAAACTTGTGTAATGGGGGTTTCTTGTACAGCTAGTTTCCTCACCCAAGTATTAAGCCTAGTGTCCATCAGTTATTTTTCCTGATCCTCTCTCTCCTTCCATCCTCCACCCTCCAAAAGGTGCTAGTGTGTGTCGTTTCCCTCTATGTGTCCATGTGTTCTTGTTATTTACCTCCAGTTTATAAGCAAGAACATGTGGTATTTGGTTATATGTTCCTGTGTTAGTTTGCTAAGGATAATGGCCTCCAGCTTCATCCACGTCCCTGCAAAAGACATGTGTTCTCTCTCTCCTCCCCCCTCCCTTTTTATGGCTGCATAGCACTCCAACAAAGGTCTAATACCCAGCATCTATAAGGAATTTAAACAAAATTACAAGGAAAAAACAAACTACCCCATAAAAACGTGGGCAAAGAACAGGAACAGATACTTCTCAAAAGAAGACATACATGTGCCAACAATCCTATGAAAAAAAGCATAACATCACTGATCATTAGAGAAATGCAAATCAAAACCACAATGAAATGCCACCTGACACCAGTCAGACTGGCTACAGATGCTGGCAAGGTGGTGGAGAAAAAGGAAAGCTTATCGCCATTAGTGGGAGTGTAAATTATTCCAGCCATGTGGAAGACAGTGTGGTGATTCCTCAAAGACCTAAAGACAGAAATACTATTCGACCCAGCAATCCCATTACTGGGTATATGCCCAAAGGAATATAAATCATTTTATCTTGAAGACACATGCACACATATGTTCGTTGCAGCACTATTCACAACAGCAAAAACATGGAATCAGCCTAAATGCCCATCAATGATAGACTGATTAAAGAAAATAAAGGAAATGTGGTACATATATACCATGGAATACCCTACCTTTTTTTTTTGAGATGGAATTTCACTCTTGTCACCCAGGCTGGAGTGCAATGGCGTGATCTTGGCTCACTGCAACCTTAGCCTCCTGGGTTCAAGCAATTCTCCTGCCTCAGCCTCCTGAGTAGCTGGGATTACAAATGCCCACCACCACACCCAGCTAATTTTTGTATTTTTAGTAAAGATGTGGTTTTAATATGTTGGCCAGGCTGGTCTCGAACTCCTGTCCCCAGGTGATCCTCCTGCCTCAGCCTCCCAAAGTGTTGGGATTACAGGCGTGAGCCACCCCACCTGGCCTGGAATACCCTACTTTTAAAGCTACTTTACTTTCTTTGTAGTTCCTCATGATGTTAACTTTGTCTTTATTGTACTGTACTAATAATTAAATTATAAAATATAGAGAATATGGTTTTTATATAGAGAGAAAATAGATTATAAAATATAGAGCATATAGATTATTTCTATAGTAATCTGTACTTCTTTGTTTTGTGCCCACACAACGTGGGCTCTGTATACAAATTTGATAAATTAAAGGAAGTATATTTAAAATCCTATAGTTTATGTCTTCATTCATTCATTCCATGATACAGATTTAGCATTTACTTGGTGCCAGATATGATTCTAACCATTCTCAGATATTTAAATTTTTACTACAGTTGCCCTTTCAAGAAAGATTTCTTCTTTATTATCTGAAATTTGAGTTTCAAACAGAAATTAAATAATTAATATAAAAACATAAATTTTGGGCCCCAATAAGGATTAATTCTTAATCCTTAAGAGGATAACTCTAGAGCTTCCTCATGAAAAATTATTGGGTTATGTAGGTCAAAGAGAAAGTGATTTAGAATATAAGCCTCTGATAGCTCACTTGGTGGATAAAATACCAAAAATAATAAAATCCAAGTAGCTTGCCTAGGATTGTCTAACATGGTCAAAAACAAATCAGCTTTTTCCAACAACCTCTCTATTCTCCTTTTATAAACTCTAATAAATTTTTAAAAAGTAAAAATAAAAGGACTTGCTCAAACTCCTAGAGTGTCAGTGTGGTGCTATATTTTACATCAATGATGAATAATCTTCAGAATCATTGCCTTTAATTGTGGAATCATCATTCATGTTTATTAGTGTTTCCTTATAGGCAGCTACAGTGATACGTAGAAAAGAAATCTGCAAAATCAAAGTGTAGCTTTAGTGTCTGTTGCTTTTCACAAATGAATGTACTCATGATGAAAGGTCTAACATTGCTTGGACTACTTCAATCTGGAATAGGAAGAAATATTGCCTGTTCAGAACAGCCACAGGAAAAGTAATTAATTGAGGGCTTTGGAATCAGTGTTTTATAGGAAATAATTTAATTAGTTGTTCTATCCATTTGCTTCAAAAATTTTGTTGTAATATATGCTTAAATTTACCCCTGTGACTCTGATGATTTCCTTATGTATATAAGGAAATTATAAGAGAATTTTAGTAGCATGGACCTATTCCTGTGAATTGAAGATGTGATGAAAACTTCTAATTTAAGAATCTTTATTCTTTGGAGAACATGTGGTTCTGCCTTGTTTAACTGCACACTAAAATGATTTAATTTACTAAATTTTAAGATGATCTAAAATTCCAAAATTTAAAAATGATTGGCTTTTCCTTATTTACTACACATGGATATTTTATATTTCTATCAAAAATGTATTGGAAATAGTTTCTTAGATTCCTGTTTGTACTTGAGACTTTATGCTTAAATATTTGTTGAAAACCACCGTGTATTCAATCAAAGTTACATTTAATACAAACAACATCTATATTTCTGTTGATTTTTCTATAAGGAAAACATTGATGGAGATATATATATATATATATCTTATTAATACAACTCAAGGTCTTCCTTTTCTTCCATACCACCTCTAATGAAGTGTCTGTAATTTGTAATGATTTTTGCATTCTCACAGTTGTAATTTCTAAGCCTAGTATAACAATTTAAACCTGTTAAAAAGAGAGAAACTATTGTTTTCATTTAGATGCAAAGTATAAGATTCATTGCTCTTATCTCTGGAATTTTTCCAAAGATAAATTGGTTAAACTATTCATTATCATTATGAAACATTGATTATTATTGATTATGAAATGCTGATAAATTAGCTGTTTTTATCTAATGAAATTTCCTTTTTATGAAAGTGAACCATAAAAACAATCTCAGTGCATAGAGGGTTATGCAGCTGCTTCTGAAATAAATTTCTAAGTGGGCATTTTACATCATTGATCTTCAAAACTCTTAATTATCAAAAAGCTTTTACTCTGTAGAGGGACAATTATAATTATTAGATCTACCTGTGTTGGAAGGTCTAGGATTGACTGATTACAAAGGAGAAGAAAAAGCCATCATTTCCAAAAAGTCTTAGGTTGTCTAAATCAATACTGTCATCTTTTTAACATCCAATTTTAGAATATTTATTATGCCTTTATCTTCAGTCTAAGCATTCAGAAAGGGACTGTAGTTAATGACAAGGAAAGTAGGTCATTTTTGGCTTATTCAGATTTAAGGTACAGGTTATTTCTTTTTACTTTCGCTTTTTTATTATTCTTTTGAGAGCAAGGGACTATTCTGTTCAAAATATAAAAAAGTCTTTCATCATAAAAATGAATTGCTCATTATTAAAACAGCAATCACACAACGTAGAAAACGATAAAGAAGTTAGTTGGACTTACCCAAAATCTCCCCCGCTTCCTCATTAGGATTAGTATCGTTATTCATTCTTTGAATGAATCTTCCTAGATTTTTTTCTTTCCCTAAGTGGAATACATACATAATTTTATTTTGCAAAAATAGCAGAGAGTATATGCAATGCTTTATAGGAATTTTTTTTCCCGCTTGAAGATAGATTATTGGCCAGGTGCAGTGGCTCATGCCTATAATCCCAGCACTTTGGAAGGCCGAGGCTGGTGGATCACCTGAGGTCAAGAGTGTGAGACCAGCCTGATTAACATGGTGAAACCCCGTCTCTACTAAAAATACAAAATTATCCAGGCGTGGTGGCGGGTGCCTGTAGTCCCAGCTACTAGGGAGGCTGAGGCAGGAGGATCACTTGAACCCGGGAGACGGAGGTTGCAGTGAGCCGAGATCGTGCCACTGCGCTCTAGCCTGGCGACAAAATAAAAGAAAATTACTCCGTTTCAAAATAAAAGAAAATTACTAATGTTTTCCCGTGTCAGTTTTCCTAGCTCGGTCAACATAAGACCACCATTGACAGCCTCTACTGTGACAAAATCAGGTTTCTTACCTCAGTTTAATGAAGGAGACTGCACAGCAGAGAAACTTTAGGAGTTCTCACCAAACTAAGGAAGAGAGATAGTTACTGCAGTGTCTAGGGAGTGATGGAGCTCAGGGGGAATGTAAATAAAACAGTACTTTCAGCAGGCACAAAGCAGGACTATTTAAAGGGATTAACATCAGTTCCGGACTGCAGTGTAAACTGAGAGTCCTTTTTCCTTGGAAACTACAGAGTTGAGATAATTACAGAGAGCTGTGTCCAGATACCCCTTATCTGAATCTCTGCACCTGAGTTGTCAGTTGCTGGAGCTTCTCTGAGTCAAGGTAACTTAGCAACTCTAGGCAAGAGTGGGAGGTTTCATTCTTATTTACATAACTTCAAACACCAAAGTTTCTGACAGCAAACAAGGTTTCTCAGTGAGTAGAAAAACAGCACTCATTCATAAAAGTATCCTTATGCTGCCCTTGGTTTTATAATAGCTTATCTTTGGGAGAAGGGGTGACTCCTGTTAACTTTGCATCTGGCGCTACCTGTCTCATTCCAGCCCAAGAATGGCAGGGCTGATTTTTACAGTCCCAATTAATTTTTAATTTCTCACCATAAATACAGGTGTACACAATTTTCAATGAGTATGATTTACAGATAATACATAATTTGTTTAATTACTGCCTACTGTTGAAATCTCCCCACCCCATGGATAAAGTCTTATAAGTAGAATTGTTGGGTCAAAGTTATATATTTTGTAACTTTTTAATTTGAGATAGTTTAAGGCTTATATAAAAGTTACAAAGATAGTACAGAGAATTCTACATACCCTTCATCTGGCATTCCCTTATGTTAATATCTTACATAAGCACAGAATAATTATCTATCTTAATTTTTTGTTTTGCAGGTATTAAAAATAGCATCCTACATTTAAACATTATACTTTAAAAAATTGCAGCTTAACCATAGGAACTAATGTTAAGTTTTAATAACCAAAAATAAAAAGAAAATTTGAAAAGAAATTACAATTAAACATTGATATTTCACAATATAGTATACAATTAGTGAGTTTTTTCCCCTAAAAATTATTAAACTAAAGAAGTTTATCATTTTGGCTGGGCATGGTGGCCCATGCCTGTATTCCCAGCACTTTAAAAGGCCAATGCATGAGGATTACTTGAGCCCATGGGTTTGAGACCAGCCTGGGCAACATGGCAAGAACGTGTCGTTACAAAAAATTAAAAACCTTAGCCAGGAGTAGTGGTATGCATCTGTAGTCCCAGCTATTTGGGAGGCTGAGGTGGGAGGATTGCTTGAACCCAGGAGGTCAAGGCTGCAGTGAGCTGAGATCATGCCATTGCATTCCAGGCTGGGAAACAGAGAGAGACCCTGTCTCAAAAAAAAAAAAAGAAAGAAAAAAGTTTGCCATTCTAATTATTTTGAAATGTGTAAAATATGTGAAAGCCACCCATAAACTGAGTGAAGAGTGAAACTTTAATCTGATTGCTAATAACAATGCTATTTTGAGAGAAGAGAGGGAGTGAATATGCATATTTCTGTATTTCAACAAGGTTTCAATATGTAAAATTAATCTTTTTCACAGTTTGAGTAATTATATAATGACTACTGGCAACAGTGATACATTTGGTGGTGTTACCGCATAGGAATTTGTTTCCCAAGTTTCCAAGTTTAAATTCTCCCCTTCAAAAAAAAGAAAAAGTGATTAATGAAAGAAAATATAATTTATTTAAAATATAAATTCATACAATTTTTAGAAAGATTTCATTAGGAATCATTTATTTGTGTTGTGCTTGATATAAAATTAATGAATTAAGCTAAGGAGTCGCCCCCTAGGATTTCATTATTAAAGATAAAGTGTGTGTGCATTATATTTTCTGGCACATTCCATGTCCATGTGTGCTTGACCTCAAAGCACAGTGATTTATTTGTTTTGATGGTTTTGATTACTGCAAAGTCGTAGAAGTGGCAGTTTGTGAAAACTGTGGTATAGCTAAAAACAGAAGCTCTCTTCTACCTTATTTAATCTTATTTAAAAAGCTTGATTCTGTGTGTTCTAATGCCTTTGAATCTAGTTCAAGTCTATATATTAATAAAGTTATAATTAAATTTTAAATTGAACTAGAACACATCCACAATTTTTAGGAGATCTGTTAGCATTTTATTTATTAGTGCTAATTGAACACTGCTTTTGCTGTAGTAAAACATTCTTAGAAAGCAAGTTTCAATTTTCTTCCTGAATTTTTTTCTGAGAATCAGTGTAATATGTTAAAATATCCAATTGTTAAGTTGAATGGCAAAAGCATAATAGTTTTGACTACACATTACAATAGAAATGGCAGGAAAATTAAGGATGTCTTTTAAGTGAGCTACATTTTTAAAAATTGTATCAAATTTTGTGAGTAAACCATAATGTAATAAAAATGCATTTAACCAAAATAGCAGCCAAAAATTATTCCAGATAGAGATAAAGCTCATATACATCTAAGTCTCATGCTGTACTTGAAAATGTAATCCATTGAGCCACATTGCAGGGAAGAATTCAGGACAGCGAGACTCAGTGTGCACACAGTTTTAGAGGCTTTGCTCTGTGTCATCTGTATATGTTGCAAAAAAGAAAAAAAAACAGTTATTCTTCCCTTCTAAAAACCTGGATATAAGTAGTTTGGAAAGAAATGTGGACTGTTTCCTCTGAGAAACTGGTTAAATATATAGTCACTCTTTATGACATGAAGTTCAATAGCACAAATCTAGAAAGAACAATATGCATTTCAGGTTTTGAATTTTGTCACATATATTCCTATGTACTTTTTCACTACAGATTTTCTATATACTATATAAAGTTTTCCCAACGCATGGCTAATGTAAAAAGAAAACTACATGTACTAACTTTATAGCCCCAACTACAGCAAAATTTCCTGATCACACATGATTTTTTCCACTAGAAATAATCAGTTCTGTCTGTTATAATACATTGTAACTGTTTCTTACTGATTTTTAACTTCTCTTCCAAGCATGCTTATGTCAGGTCAGGTTCAGTTTGGTGTGGAAGCAGTAAAAGGGTCTGAGAATCCTCGTGGAGCCAGTAGAAGCAAGGCTGACAGTCAGAGTGATGTTTGAGATGTGGTTTTCAATTTTTCTATCATTCCACAAATACCTATTGATTTCTGGCTCTGATGGCATTTTTCTTGATTAACGTTTCTGCCACATGCTCTCCATGTGTTCTTGGACAAGTTAATTAAACACTTTGCACTTTAAACTTCTCATTGAAAAAAAATGGGGAAAATAATTCTTCTCCTTCAGACTGCGATGAGTCTCAAAAAATAAATGAAAGAAGTAACATGTGCCTTACATGTAGGATACACATGGAGATTTGCATGTGGCATGTGTACCGGATTGTTCCTGGGAGATATAGACATAAGCAAATGGAAAAGGTGGCCGGGCACAGTGGCTCACGCCTGTAATCCCAGCGCTTTGGGAGGCCGAGGCGGGCGGATCACGAGGTCAGAGCATCAAGACCATCCTGGCCGACATGGTGAAACCCTGTCTCTACTAAAAATACAAAAATTAACTAGGCGTTGTGGCACGCACCTGTAATCCCAGCTACTCGGGAGGCTGAGGCAGGAGAATCGCTTGAACCAGGGAGGCGGAGGTTGCAGTGAGCCAAGATCACGCCACTGCACTCCAGTCTGGCAACAGAGTGAGATTCTGCCTCAAAAAAAATAAAAAATAAAAAAAAAGAAAGAAAGAAAATGGAAAAGATAAAAAGTAAGATTAGTGTAGGGGATCCTGATCCACAATGAGGTTGCAGCTGCTGTCTTAGCCTGCTCCACAGTTGAGCTCTGGAACTGGGATGGACCTTGAGAGTTGTCACAGATTGAGGCCAATGAAATAGTCTTTGTGCTTGCACATTGGCCAGTCACTAGGCTCAGGTTTTCTCCCTCTCCTCTCAATATCCCAACTTTTAAGATTATTAAGCATCCCTTTGGCCGGGTGTGGTGGCTCACGCTTGTAATCCCAGCACTTTGGGAGGCCGAGGCGGGCGGATCACAAGGTCAGGAGATCGAGACCACGGTGAAACCCCGTCTCTACTAAAAATACAAAAAAATTAGCCGGGCGCGGTGGCGGGCGCCTGTTGTCCCAGCTACTCAGAGAGGCTGAGGCAGGAGAATGGCGTGAACCCGGGAGGCGGAGCTTGCAGTGAGCCGAGATTGCGCCACTGCACTCCAGCCTGGGCGACAGAGCGAGACTCCGTCTCAAAAAAAAAAAAAAAATCATCCCTTTATCACATATTTATTTAAGCTGTGTACTCTACTGGAAATGTAAATACAGATAAAATATGGGTCTTTCCATTAAGAATGCATTGAACTGGTGGGTTGATTTAGTAAACGGGCAAATGTGTGGAATCTTGTAGAGCCATAATAAAAATAGAGATAAATGCTGTGCTTCTGAGGGGAGACAGAAAGCGGCCTTTTCATTAGATTGTCGACACAAAGTGGGAAAGGATTCCTTAAACGTTTCTTAATTATGTGGATCTTGAAGTAGAACTTTGGAACAATAAAGTCAGGATGGATACTGAAGTGGTAAGGAGTTCCTGTTGTAGAATAGCATTAAATATCATTTTTCACCTTAATGGAATATATTTTTAAAATCTTTTTATTTGCTTACTTTTTTGGCCTAAAGTATTTCCAATTTATTATTGTTTTTATTTTCAAATAATCCATTTACATGCTACAAGGAAAATACATAAATATATATTTCAGTGATATTTACCCCTCCCTCTTTCGTTTTTATCCCTTTAAAATGTATCCAGTGTTTCTCTTGGCTCATTTGTGCTTTGCTTTAGATATGTAAAGATACTATTTAATATAATTTAAGATAATATCCCCTTATTCCCTGATATAAAAACTGATAAAGTTAATATACTTTTAATCCTTCTTTTCTGTCTAATTTTTGTGTACTATTTTAACTGAAGGTTTTTAATATTTATGTCCTGTTTTATAATTACAGTTCTTACACCTTAGTTCTCTATTTAAAACCTTAGTTCTATATTAAAATCTATGTGATTCATCACTGCAGCCTCTCTATTCTTGAGTTCTTTATCTTGATACATATACGAATTATCTGGATTTTTTTTTTTTTACTTTAAATTCTGGGATACATGTACAGAACATGCAGGTTTGTTACCAGGTATACATGTGCCATGGTGGTTTGCTGCACCCATCAACCCGTCATCTACATTAGGTATTTCTCCTAATGCTATCCCTCCCCTAGCCCCCTAGCCCCTGACAGGCCCCAGTGTATTATGTTCCCCTCCCTGTGTCCATGGGTTCATTGTTCAACTCCCATTTATGAGTGAGAACATGCGGTGTTTGCTTTTCTGTTCCTGTTGCTGAGAATGATGGTTTCCAGCTTCATCCATGTCCCTGCAAAGGACATGAACTCATCCTTTTTTATGGCTGCAGAGTATTCCATGGTGTATATGTGCACATTTTCTTTCTCCAGTTATCATTGATGGGCATTTGGGTTGGTTCCAAGTCTTTGCTATTGTGAACAGTGCTGCAATGAACATATGTATGCATGTGTCTTTATAGTAGAATGATTTATAATCCCTCGGGTATATACCCAGTAATGGAATTGCTGGGTCAAATGGTATTTCTGGTTCTAGATCCTTGATCAATTGCCACACTGTCTTCCACAATGGTTGAACTAATTTACACTCCCACCAACAGTGTAAAAGCGTTCCTATTTCTCCATATCCTCTCCAGCATCTGTTGTTTCCTGACTTTTTAATTATCACCATTCAAATTGGTGTGAGATGGTATCTCATTGTGGTTTTGCTTTGCATTTCTCTAATGACCAGTGATGATGAGCTTTTTTTCTGTTTGTTGCCTGCATAAATGTCTTCTTTTGAGAAGTGTCTATTCATATCCTTCACCCACTTTTTGATGGGGTTGTATGTTTTTTCTTGTAAATTTGTTCAAGTTCTTTGTAGATTCTGGATATTAGCCCTTTGTCATATGGATAGATTGCAATAATTTTCTCCCATTCTGTAGGCTGCCTGTTCACTCTGATGATAGTTTATTTTGCTGTGCAGAAGCTGTTTAGTTTAATTAGGTCCCATTTGTCAATTTTGGTTTCTGTTGTCATTGCTTTTGGTGTTACAGTCATGACATCTTTGCCCATGCCTATGTCCTGAATGGTATTGCCTGGGTTTTCTTCTAGGGTATTTATGGTTTTAGGTCTTACGTTTTTTAATCCATTTTGAGTTAATTTTTGTATAAGATGTAAGAAAGGGGTCCAGTTTCAGTCTTCTGCATATGGCTAGCCAGTTTTCCCAAGACCATTTATTAAATAGGGAATCCTTTCATCATTACTGGTTTTTTGTCAGGTTTTCCAAAGATCAGATGGTGTAAATGTGCAGCATTATTTGTGAGTCCTCTGTTGTGTTCAGTTGGTCTCTGTATCTGTTTTGGTACCAGTACCAGTACCAGTACCAGGCTGTTTTGGTTACTGTAGCCTTGTAATATAGTTTGAAGTCAGGTAGTGTGATGCCTCCAGCTTTGTTCTTTTTGCTTAGGATTGTCTTGGCTATACAGGCTCTTTTTATGTTCCATATGAACTTTAAAGTAATTTTTTCTAATTCTGTGAAGAAAGTCAATGGTAGCTTGATGGGGATAATCCAAAGGAATTATCTGGATTTTATCATATCTTGGAAATACCGTTCATTCAGGCATATCTTAAAAATGTTATTGGTTCAGTTCTAGACCACCACGGTAAAGCAAATATCAAAATAAAAAGAGTCAAACAAATTTGGAGGTTTTCTGGTGCATATAAAAGTCATGTTCACACTCTACTGTAGTCTATTAAGTGTCAATATCATTGTATCTGAAAAACAATGTAATTCCTTCATTAAAAAGTAATTTAATGCTAAAAATGCCCATGATCATCTGAGACTTCAGTGTGTAGTAATATTCTGCTGGTGAAGGGTCTTGCCTCAATGTTGATGGCTGCTGACAGATCAAGGTGGTGGTTGCTGAAAGTTGGGATGGGTGTGGCAACTTTTAAAAACAACACAACAGTGAGTTTGCCACATCTACTGAGTCTTCCTTTCATGAAAGATTTCTCTGTAGCAAGTGATGCTATTTGATAGCATTTTATCCATAGTAGAACTTTGCTCACAATTGGAATAAACAAAGTTTATGTAATATTATAAATCCTTTGTTGTCATGCTATGTTCACAGCATCTTCATCATGAGTAGATTCCGTGTTAAGAAACCACTTTATTTGCTTATGCATAAAAAGAAACTTCTTATTTGTTGTTTGTTAAAGTTTTATCTTGAGATTTCAGCAGTTCAGTCACATCTTTAGGTTCCACTTCTAATTCTAGTTATCTTGCTATTTCTACCATGTCTGCAATTCCTTCCTCTGCTGAAGTCTTGAACTCCTTGAAGTCATCCATAAGAGTTGAAATCGGCCGGGCGCGGTGGCTCATGCTTGTAATCCCAGCACTTTGGGAGGCCGAGGCGGGTGGACCACGAGGTCAGGAGATCGAGACCACGACCACGGTGAAACCCCGTCTCTACCAAAAATACAAAAAATTAGCCGGGCGTGGTGGCGGGCGCCTGTAGTCCCAGCTACTCGGAGAGGCTGAGGCAGGAGAATGGCGTGAACCCGGGATGCGGAGGTTGCAGTGAGCCGAGATCGCGCCACTGCACTCCAGCCTGGGCGACAGAGCAAGACTCCGTCTCAAAAAAAAAAAAAAAAAAAAAAAAAAGAGTTGAAATCAACTTCTTTCAAACTCCCTGTTAATGTGGATATTTTGACCTCCTCCAATGAATCCGAAACGTTCTTCATCTAAAATGCTGAATCCTTTCCAGAAGGTTCTCAACTTACTTTGCCCAGTTCCATCAGAGGAATCACCATTTGTGGCAGCTACAAACTTATGAAATGTATTTCCTAAATAATAAGATTTGAAAGTCTAAGTGACTCCTTGACTCATGGGTGGCAGAATGGATGTTGTGTTAGCAGGCATAAAAATGACAATTATCACCAGGTATAATGGTCACGCCTGTAATGCCAGCACTTTGGGAGGCCAAGGTGGGTGGATCGCATGAGCCCAGGTATTCAAGACCAGCCTGGGCAACATGGTGAAACCTTGTTTCTACAAAAACTACAAAGAAATAGCTGGGTGTTGTAGCACACGCCTATAGTTCCAGCTACTCGGGAGGCTGAGGTGGGAGAATTTCTGGAGCCTGGGAGATGGAGGCTGCAGTGAGCTATGATCATACCACTGCAGTCCAGCCTGGGCAAAGAGTGAGACCTGGTCTCAAAAAAACAAAGCAAAAACAACAATCACCTCCTTGCACATTTCCGTCAGAGCTCTTGGGTAACCAGGTATATTGTCAATGATCTGTAATATTTCAAAAGGAATCTCTTTTTCTAAGCAGTTGGTCTCAACATTAGGCTTAAAATATTCTGTAAACCATGCTGTAAACAGATATGCTGTCATCCAGGCTTTGTTTTCCTCTTTATAGACTACTAGCAGAGTAGATTTAGCATAATTTTTAAGGGCCGTACGATTTTTGGAATGGTAAATGAGCATTGGCTGCAACTTAAAGTCACCAGTTGCATTAACCTCTAACAGGAGAGCCAGCCAATCCTTTGAAGCTTTGAAGCCAGGCATTGACTTCTCCTTTCTAGCTATGAAAGTCCTGAATGGCATCTTCTTCCAACAGAAGGCTGTTTTATCTAAATTGAAAATATGTTTTTACTACAGCCACCTTCATCAATGATCTTAGCTAGATCTTCCGGATAACTTGCTGCAGCTCCTACATCAGCACTTGCTGCTTCACCTTTCACTTTTATGTTATGGAGATGGCTTCTTTCCTCAAACCTCATGAACCAACCTATGCTAGTTTCAAACTTCTCTTCTGTAGCTTCCTCACCTCTCTCAGCCTTCATGAAATTAGAGTGAGGGCCTTGTTCTGGATTAGACTTTGGCTTAAGGGAACGTTATGGCCGGTTTGATCTTTTATCCAGACCACTCAAATTTTCTCCATATCAGCAACCCAGGCTATTTCACTTTCTTATGATTCATATGTTCACTGTAGTAGCACTTTTCATTTCCTTCAAAAACTTTCCTTTTGCATTCTCAATTTGGATAACTGTTTGGCACAAGAGCTCTTGCTTTTGGGCTATCTCTACTTTCAGCGTGCCTTCCTTACTGAGTTTGTTTTTAGCTTAATGATTTTTTAATCATTTGTAGCTTTTGATTTGATGCAAGAGATGTGCCACTCTTTGTTTCACTTGAGCACTTAGAGGCCATTGTAGGGGTATTCATTGGCCTAATTTCAATATTGTTGTCTCAGGGAAGCTGGAGGTCTGAGAAGAGGGAGAGAAGTGGGAAATGGCTGGTCAGTGACATCAGAACACACACAACATATTTGTCAATTAAGTTTAGCATCTTATATGGGCATGGTTTATGGTGCCAAAAACAATTACAATAGTGATATCAAAGATCATTGATCACCGATCACCATGGCAGATATAATAATAATGAAATGGTTTAAAATATTATGAGAATTACCAAAATGTGACAAAGAGACATGAAGTGAGCACACGCTGTTGGAAAAATGGAGGTGATAGACTTGCTTAACACAGGGTTGTCACAGAATTTCAATTTGTAAAAAATGCAATATCTGCAAAGCACAATAAATTTCACTACAATGAAACAAGTTATGTTTGTAGTTGTTTTCAAGAAGGCATTCAGAGTAGCCATGAGTCTGTTCTCTGTTTTACCATATATTTGGGAATGTCGGCCTGGTGCTTTATTACTTGCAGAATAACTTGAGCTCAAGTATATTTCTTGGGTTATAGTCATTTTCACTGAGACCCTTGTAGACTTTTTTCCACTGTCCTCTAGCATTTACTGTGTCTGTGAACAATTTCAGTCTCTCCAGTATCTCACTTTTCTACACAAATTGCTTTTTCTTCTGTGATTTTTGTTCTTTTATACACACACAAACACACACACACACACGTTTCTTTGACTATGAGATACATTGAACGTGAAACAAAAAAATAATGGCCGATTTATGTAGAACTGTGATCCTGGGAGAGAAAAACAACTTGACATTGTCTGGTTGAAGGTTTAATACAAGTACTGAGTGAGTAGGTAGTGATTTCATCAGCTTCTTGAAGTATTTCAAATCCTACTATTTGATTTTCAATAGGCTAATTTAAAAAAATTAGTTGACTATTTTAAGCGTTTGAAATTACAAAGGCAGAAAGATATTAAAATTAAACTTTTCAAATTAATTCTCTATTCCCTATACCACTTAATTTCCAGTAAATTGTGTGTGTGTGTGTGTGTGTGTGTGTGTGTGGTTTTGTATTCAGATTAAATCTGTCCTTATAGCCAACAACCACAAAAATACTCCTTACATGAATACCAGATGAAGTTAAAGTAACATTTTATTAGTTTTTATCATTATACTGTTACTGTCAAAAATAGTATAAAAGTATGATAAATATTATGAGTACTTAATTTTTGAAACTCAATAATTATTTGTTTCTTTTCTGTCCATCTTTCTTACAAAGGTTGTGTATATTTTTAGCTAGGCACTTTCCTTTGAGGATCTCAATTATTTTATACTTTCTGAAATATTTTTGCAATTTAAAACATTAGGAGACTAGAGAAGATAAATTTAATACAATAAACTTTGTACATAACATCTGTTGTTACTCAACTTAATATGAATTACTTATTTTGAAGTATATTTTTTGTAAAGAAGAACTTTCAAGTCTATACTGGACCTACCTCCAATGATTCATTCAAACATGAGTGGCATAAATAACTTACATTTACAAGGTATTTCTGAATTAGATAATTATGTTCTTTGAGCCCACCAGAACATGCACTGGATAATATAGCAATAAACGTAGCTGAAAATGTATTCTTCTTTTTTATAATATAAATATCAACAGCCAGGGGATGCACAGAATAACTGTTCATTCAACAGCTGTTGCATTGTGAAAAGCACAATAGGTGTTTTATGATATAAAGAGATGGCCCAGTGGTACAGGTGGAACACCGGTGTGCATAGTGTTACACAGAATGTGATGAATGCCTTAAGGAGGAGACAGTAAGGCATTTTGGATATTGACAGAAAAGAAAAAATTGTTCAGGCTGGAAGGCAGGCAGAGTTCAGAAATATACTTTAAGAAAGGAGATAACATTTAAGCTGGGGATTAAAATGTGGTTACCCCGGAACATGCAGAGATAGAGGTAAGAGAACAAGGTAGTCAGAGGATTTGGATAATTCTCAATTGTGTACCAATCCTGCATAATTAATCAGTCTGTCTTTTACCTTGTGTTTTTTTAAATTCACCATAATGTTGTTTTTGACTTGCTTAATTCTCTCTTCTAAAAATAGGATCAATTTATTCATTTTATGAATATTAACAGTATTTGAAAGCATATCTTATGTTCTTTTTATTTTTAAAGATCTTCAAAGACTCTTAATATGCTTTGTGTATTAGTCCATCTCACACTGCTATAAGGACATATCCAAGACTGAGAAATTTATAAAGGAAAGAGGTTTAATTGTCTCACAGTTCTGCATGGCTGAGCAGGCTTCAGGTAACTTACAATCATGGTGGAAGGGGAAGCAAACACATCCTTCTCCACATGGCAGCAGGAAAGAGAAATGCAGAGCAAAGGGGAAAAAGCGCCTTATAAAACCATCAGACATGGTGAGAACTCACTCACTATCAGGAGAACAGCATGGGGGAACTGCCGGCATGATCTAATCACCTCCCACGAGGCCCCTCCCCCAACATGTGGGGATTACAATTTGGATTACAATTCAAGATGAGATTTGGGTGGGGACACAGAGCCAAACCAGATTATTTTCCAAATTATTTTTCAACAATAGACATGGAATTTCTGCTTGCTACTTTATACATGTTGTTTATTGTCTTATACTATACTTATACATGTTGCTTATTGTCTTGAAGACACTTCATTGCACATCTTTCATTGTATATCTGTGTGAATATTTTGTTAGCGTTTCTCTACCTTACTGGGAGGTGCGTAAGATTAGGAATCATTTATTCCTCACTGCATACTAATAGCACAAAGCAGACCCTTAGCAGATGCTCAATAAATGTTTGTTTAATTTCTTTACAAATAATGGAGGGAAACGACTGTTGCTTCACACTCATTTTATCTAAAATAATGAAGATCACTCATTTTTTTTTCATTTGGTATACCAAAGATACGAATACGCCTATTTACCTTACAACAAATGCATCAGTAGACTCAGAGCTTGAATTAATTTCTTTCAGAGTAAAAAGTTACATTTACGTAGGATCTATAGATTTCTGAACATGATGTTCCAGGTTGTTAATTTGAAAATAGCTCTGTATGAGTAGAACGATTTTAGTGTTTGAATATGACATTTGACTACCTGATGAAGACATAGCTCCTCTCTCAGCAAAAAACTAGAGGCAGATTCAAGAGAACTTGCGAGAACACCAGAGCACAGTGGTCACATGTGTGGAGCAAGACCATCTCAGGTTGAAACCCAGCTCCAGCACTTCTCGCAATGTGACCTCAGCAAATTTATCTTCTCTTCGTTCTGCAGTTTTCTGTTCTGCAAAGTGCTACTAGGTGATGATTCAATGAGTTAAATCATGTAAATAACTTACATGGGAAAACCTGAACCCATATCTTTTTCTTGTAGCCTGTAAGAGAGTAGCAAACTGTCATCTTTGTTCTGTTTGTTTCCAAATTCTATTTTCTGATATGATTGTGCTTGAGACAGTCTAAACTCCTTAGTGTGACCTCAAGACCATTCAGGAGCCGTTTCTTACTTGTATCTCCAGCATTTTCCTGTGTTACTTTCTATCCCTTGTACTAAATGCTCTTTCCACAAGGAATGACATGCCCTTGACTCTGGCTTCTTTGAAGGAGTTGCTGATAGTAGTATTTAGACATAGACCTATAGTACTCTCGCTCCTGAATTTTGTTAGGATAGATCCTCAGATACCACCTCCTGTAGTCATCCTAGTCCTCGGGTTCAGAGTGGAGGTCAAGTCTGTGTGCTCCCTTAACCTGCTGTGTACACTCTATACTTGTACTTACCACACTCCATAAACATAAACATATGTACACACACATAATCATATATATACACACAATACACATATACATACATTAATACATATACAGATATATGCATGTGTGTATATAGATGTATATGCATGTACATTATATATAATTTGTCTCTACTTTTAAAGCAATCGGGGAAGGTTATAAGACAGGATATTAAAATATGTAAGTTTTAAGATGGCTTTAAATGACTTCAAGGAAATGGCCGAGCTCATGGAGGATCAAGTGCAGTAGGCAGTTTAGAATGTTTAAAACCCTTTGATGTTTTGGAGAGCACGGCACTCATCATTGCAGCCTGGGCTGATTCACTTGCAATGTAGCTAAAGAAACTATTGTAGCATTTGTCTCATGGTGGCTGAATATTTGAAGAGAACTAAAGAAAAGTTGTGGATGTATAACTCCAGGAACTCATTGCCTTAGTGACTGCACAAAAAGGGCACCATATGGAGTTGATTCAATTTGTGGTTGTTCTCCAAGAATGCATTTCCCAACCACCGAATCCCACACATGAGCTATGCCTGTTTTGTAAATGTTCCTCTGAGGTTTACTTGGATGAAAACTTTAGTGGGAAGAATGTGCCGTCTTTATTGCTGTCTCCTTAGTGCCGAATACCATATTGATTTTTATTTTTATTTTTAATTTATATAAGTTATTATTGAGGCAAAGTTAACATAATATAAAATCAACCTTTTTTTTTTTTTTTTTGAGACAGAGTCTCACTCTGTCCCCCAGGCTGGAGTACAATGGCACGATCTCAGCTCACTGCAACCTCCGCCTCCTGGATTCAAGAAATTCTCCTGCCTCAGCCTCCCAAGTAGCTCTTGAAATTGAGAAATATGAGTCCTCCAAGTTTGCTTTAATTTATTTTTTACTATTATGGCTACTTACAATTCCATATGAATTTTGGATCAGGTTTTCCCTTTTTAATGGAAATTACATTGATTCTGTAGATCACTTGTGGCAGTGGGGTGTTGTCATCTAAACACTATGAAGTCTTCGAGTTGATGAACATATAATGCCTTTCTATTTATTTCTGCCTGCTTTAATTTATTTTGGCAACGTTTTTTAGTTTCAGTATACAAGTCTTGCATATTCTTGGTTAAATGTATTGCTAAGTATTATATTCTTTTTGATCCATTATTTTCTTATTTCATTTTCATATTATTAATTGCCACTGCTTGGAAATGCAACTGATTTTTTGTGTGTTGATCTTGTATTCTGCCACTTTGATAAATTTGCTTTTTAGTTTAATAGATTTGTGTGTCTGTGTGTGGGTTTTTAAAGATTACCGATGTATATTATTAGGTTTACCTATAGATATAACCAGTTTGAGTACCATTGATTTATTTTTCTTGACCAGTACTACTAGTACAACATTGAATAGTCCTGGCTAAATTGTTTATCCTTATCTTGTTCCTAGTCTTAGAAGGAAGGTTTTCAGTCTTTCACTGTTTTGTATAATGCTAGTTACGAACTTTTCATAAATGCCTTTTATCAGGTTGAGGAAATTCCCTTCTCTTCCCAGATTATTAAGTGTTCTTATCATGAAACGGTTTATTTGTGACTTTGTCAGATGCTTTTTTTTTTTGGCATTAATCGAGGTCATCATATAGATTTTTTTCCTTCAGTCTATTGTGGCATATTACTTTAATTGACTTTAATATGTTAAACCACTCTTTCATTTCTAAAATAAATCTCACTTGGTTATTGTGTATATATTTTTAAATATGCTGCTAGATACAGCTTAGTAGTATTTTTTGGAGAATATCGAAAATCTGTTTTCTTGGCCAGGCATAGTGGCTCATGTCTATATTCCCAGTGCTCTGAGAGGCTGACATGGGAGGATCACTTGAGCCGAATAGTCCAAGGTTACAGTGAGCTATGACTGCGTCACTGCACTCTAGCCTTGGTGACACACAGCAAGGTCATGTCTCTTAGGAAATGTTTTTGGTAATATCTTTTCTATTCCTTATTTATATAAGATCTGTAGTAATGTCTCTACTTTCATTCCTGATTTTAGTAATTTGAGTCCTCTCTTTTTTTCGTGGTCTATCTGAAAGTTTGTTGATATTATTTATATTTCTTTCTTTTTTTATTTCCTATTTATTTATTTATTATACTTTAAGTTCTAGGGTACATGTGCACATCGTGCAGGTTTGTTACATATGTATACATGTGCTGTGTTGGTGTGCTGCACTCATTAACTCGTCATTTACCTTAGGTATATCTCCTAATGCTATCCCTCCCCATTCCCCCCACCCCACAACAGGCCCCAGTGTGTGATATTCCCCTTCCTGTGTCCATGTGTTCTCATTGTTCAATTCCCACCTATGAATGAGAACATGCGGTGTTTGGTATTTTGTCCCTGCGATAGTTTGCTGAGAATGATGGTTTCCAGATTCATCCATGTCCCTACAAAGAACATGAACTCATCCTTTTTTATGGATGCATAGTATTCCATGGTGTATATGTGCCACATTTTCTTAATCCAGTCTATCATTGATGGACATTTGGGTTGGCTCCAAGTCTTTGCTATTGTGAATAGTGCCGCAATAAACATACCTGTGCATGTGTCTTTATAGCAGCATGATTTATAATCCTTTGGGTATATACCCAGTAATGAGATGGCTGGGTCAGATGGTATTTCTAGTTCTAGATCCTTGAGCAATTGCCACACTGTCTTCCACAATGGTTGAACTAGTTTACAGTCCCACCAACAGTGTAAAAGTGTTCCTGTTTCTCCACATCCTCTCTAGCACCTGTTGTGTCCTGACTTTTTAATCATCACCATTCTAACTGGTGTAAGATGGTATCTCATTGTGGTTTTGATTTGCATTTCTCTGATGGCCAGTGATGATGAGCATTTTTGCATGTGTCTGTTGGCTGCATAAATGTCTTCTTTTGAAAAGTGTCTGTTCATATCCTTTGCCCACTTTTTGATGGGGTTGTATGTTTTTTTCTTGTAAATTTGTTTAAGTTCTTTGTAGATTCTGGATATTAGCCGTTTGTCAGATGGGTAGATTGCAAAAATTTTCTCCTATTCTGTAGGTTGCCTGTTCACTCTGATGGTAGTTTCTTTTGCTGTGCAGAAGCTCTTTAGTTTAATTAGATCCCATTTGTCAATTTTGGCTTTTGTTGCCATTGCTTTTGGTGTTTTAGACATGAAGTCCTTGCCCATGCCTATGTCCTGAATGGTATTGCCTAGGTTTTCTTCTAGGGTTTTTATGGTTTTAGGTCTAACATTTAAGTCTTTAATCCATCTTGAATTAATTTTTGTATAAGATGTAAGGAAGGGATCCAGTTTCAGCTTTCTACATAAGGCTAGCCAGTTTTCCCAGTACCATTTATTAAATAGGGAATCCTTTCCCCATTTCTTGCTTTTGTCAGGTTTGTCAAAGATCAGATGGTTGTAGATGTGTGGTATTATTTCTGAGGGCTCTGTTCTGTTCTGTTGGTCTATATCTCTGTTTTGGTACCAGTACCATGCTGTTTGGGTTATTGTAGCCTTGTAGTGTAGTTTGAAGTCAGGTAGCGAGATGCCTCCAGCTTTGTTCTTTTGGCTTAGGATTGTCTTGGCAATGTGGCTTCAAAGAGCCAACTTTAGGTTTTGTTGATTCTCTCTATTCTTTATTTCATTCATCTCCACTGTAATCTTCATAAGTTTCTTTCTTCTATATTCCTTCAGTGCTCAGCCAGGCCATTTATAGCCCTGCCTTATCTTTCACCTCCTATTTTCATGGAGTCAGAAGGTGAGCCAGTGATGAAAGCTGAGGTTATTTTCTGCTTTTATCAGAGTATGTGTATGGCCCTGGGCACATAATTAGTCTTCTTGATGTTCTGGTGTAAACAGATCTTTTAAAAGTCAGCATCTCTCTTTTCCTAACCTCTTCTTCCCTGGAGTTTTGTTATATTGCTTGTTATATTCCTGATCTCAGGCTTCCAGTGACCTTTAAATACTTTTGGCAAATGTTATCCCAGCCCCGAGAGTGTACTGGTTCAGACAAATTAACTGTAGCCCTCATGCTAGTCATTCAGGGAGCTTTGAAAGACAGGTCAAAACACAGCCACAATTCTTTGATAATAGCAATTGCATTGCTCATTTTGGCACTAGCAGCCTGAACAAGGAGTGTGGTCTGCTGCTGTCTTCATCGCCATCACTCATCTGGAAAGTGGGAGATGGTAGGCAGACAGCTTAAAATGCCACAGTGATTTCTTACACTGATGCAGCAAATTCTTTCTTCATTAAACTTTCACCAGATTGTTTTAAGTGTTTAACTAGATTTTAGAATTCTGAAAAAGTTGACTCTGAGACTTTTTGCTGGCGTTGTAGTTGCTTTTGTGCAAGGAGGATTGGGCTGGCATTTCTTACTCTGCCATTTGGGTGATGCCATCCCAAATTGATTTTTTTTATTTTTATTTTTGAGACAGAGTTTCACTCTTGTTGCCCAGGCTGGAGTCCAATGGCGCATTCTCAGCTCACTGCAACCTCTGCGTCTCAGGTTCAAATGATTCTCCTGCCTCAGCCTTCTGAGTAGCTGAGATTACAGGCGTGCGCCACCATGCCCGGCTAATGTTTTTGTATTTTTAGTAGAGATGGGGTTTTACCATGTTGGTCAGGCTGGTCTCAAACTCCTAACCTCAGGTGATCCACCTGCCTCAGCCTCCCAAAATGCTGGGATTACAGGTGTGAACCACTGTGCCCAGCCCCGAATTGATTTTTAATAGTTAATTATACCATGCTTGGTCCTTAATGAGAGATTATTAATTTTTGGAGCATTGAATAATAAGAAATATTGTTATATTTTTAAATAAATGTTAGTTCCAATAAAAGTGACATATTTAGTATGCATTCTACCAATACTAAGTGCCATGTATAGATTTGAAAAATATGGCAATTTTCTATTTCAAATGTGGCAACATATTTCAATTGCCACATTTTTCAGAAGTAGAATATATCAAAATGCATATTATATAGAGAGTCGCCAAATAATTTGTCACCCAAATCTGGATACTTTGAAAGTACAAAGAAGAGCTGAAAAGATAGGAAACTAGGGTTAAGGTATAACCAGGACTGTATTAGACTAATTTATACATAGGTTCATTCTAGAGATCTTTCTCTGTCTTTAGTAATTGATAATCCTGACTTCTGGTCTAGTTAATTGTGGTCTTTAATTACTAGTTTTTGTAATTCTTGTATATTTATGCAAAGAGTTTATTGCTAAAAAGTTTGGTGCAAGATAAGTCTACTTTTGATATAATACATATATGAACAGTAGTTCCCATTATCACTTAAGAATAATTAATTTTATGGCAGATACAACATGAGAAACTTTCGCTTCAGTGTTGTAGAAATGTGATCTAATATGCAGAATTGAGGAATTAAGAGCTTTTCTCCTAGTTATAAACTTTGACATAAATCTGTAAATAAGACCAAAGAAAGAAAATAGCTAGATAAGAAGTTAATATCTTAATAGCATACATTATCAAAATACCTTAGCATTTGAAGTAAGGAATTTTTCATTAACTACTAATTTAATGGGTACCTAGATTGAGTCCATGTCTTTGCTATCATGAATAGTGCTGCTGTGAACATACGAGTACATGTGTCTTTATGGTAGAATGATTTATATTCTTTGGGTATATACCCATGAATGGGATTGCTGGGTCAAATGGTAGCTCTGTTTTAAGTTCTTTGAGAAATCTCCAAACAGCTTTCCACACTGGCTGAACTAATTTTCTTTTCCACGAAACCTTTCCCTCAAACCTTTATTGGGTCTTAAATAATATATAACCATGTATGAAAATAGCTGTGGAACATTTTCAACTTTCTTTAGAATTCGCCTTTAGGTACTTTTGCTGAATAGCTATAGCAAAAAAAAAAGAAAGAAAAAGAAAAGCCAAGCTGAAATTCATTAACGTGTAAAGGCACAGAACATCATGAAAGAAAGAATAGTAACTAGTAGGTATGCTTCTAGCAGTAATTGTAGTGCCACGCAGGATTGCAGAATAACACTGAAAGGCATTCTTGCAAGGTCAAAAGCCACTTGACCTACTTTATTTTTTAAGTCTGAAGAAAGCTTTTGATACACGGAGAGTCTGTAAGTTTATTTTGCATGTGTGTGTTTGTTTTTAACACATAAAGTGAACATTGACTCAACTATTTTTAACAGAAATATATGTGAATAATTCATTCTGTAAAATACCTCATTTTTTTTTGTTTCTCCGTCTTTCACTCTCTCTCTGATATTACATGTGGCATATGCATTGGAATTGTGTGGAGTCACAATTGTATATTGGGAGATATTTTATCAATGTATCCGTTTGTTTTTACATAGGGATGGGAAGTAAGATACATAGAGGCTTAGGATTTTAACTGATGGCAGATGAGAAGAATGTAACATTTTAGGGGTAAATGCCACAGCATAAAATGTAAAATATTGGCAGTCGTTCTCCTTCAGTAAAATTACCTACAGCTGTATTGGCAAATAGCTTGTCATTTATATTCAAAAAGCTAAATGATGGGCAATTTGGACTCATTTATCGTTTTAAAATCCATACAAATAATGACAACATTAATCTTATTTCCCCCAAAAAAGTATAAACTAGTTTGAAATGCCAATTCTCTAAAAAGACTTACACTGACTATAGTGTATCCAAATTAAAAAATCATAATTTAAAAGAGGGATTAATGACTTCAAATTTGTTTGAAATATACATGATACGAGGTTACAAATCTGTTTCTGCCATATAAAAATAAACATTTAGCATTCACCCATTGTAGTCAAGAACCATATCTACTACCTCAAAACACCCCTCTTTTTTCATGATATCAATACATTGTTTTTATTCTAGGAATTATGTCAAAAATTAAGCCTTTTTTTTCTAAATTTCAAGTTTTATTTTCTATACAAGGAGTACCTGGGCAGGTTTGTTACATGAGTATATTACATCCCGGTAGTGAGCATAGTACCCAACAGGTAATTTTTCAACCCATGCCTCACTCCCTTTCCCCTCTAGTAGTCTGCAGTGTCTGTTGTTTCCATATTTATGTTCATATGTGGTCAATGTTTAGCTCCTACTTATAAGTGAGAACTTGTGGTATTTGGCTTCCTGTGCCTCCATTAATTCTCTTAGGATAATGGCCTCCAGTTGCATCCACGTTGCTGCAAAGGACATGATTTCATTCTTTTTTATGGCTATGCAGTATTCCATGGTGTATATGTATCATATTTTCTTTATCCACCTTACTGCTGATGGATACCTAGATTGAGTCCATGTCTTTGCTATCATGAATAGTGCTGCTGTGAACATACGAGTACATGTGTCTTTATGGTAGAATGATTTATATTCTTTCAGGTATACACCCATGAATGGGATTGCTGGGTCAAATGGTAGCACCATTTTAAGTTCTTTGAGAAACCTCCAAACTGCTTTCCACAGTGGCTGAACTAATTTTCTTTCCCACGAAAAGTGTATACATGTTCCCTTTTCTTCGAAGTCTTGCCAGTATCCGTTGTTTTTTGACTTCTTAATAATAGCCATTCTGACTGGTGTGAAATGATATCTCACTGTGGTTTTGATTTGCATTTCTCTGATGATTAATGATGATGAGCATTTTTCATGTCTGTTGGCCACTCATATGTCTTCTTTTGAGAAGTGTCTGTTCACGTCCTTTGCCCATTTTTAACGGGGTTATTTGATTTTTGCTTGTTGATTTGTTTAAGTTCCTTACAGATTCTGGATATTAGACCTTTGTTGGATGCATAGTATGTGAATAATTTTCTCCCATTCTGTAGGTTTTCTGTTTACTATGTTGATAGTTTCTTTCACTGTGTGAATGTTCTTTATTTTAATTAGGTCCTACTTACCAATTTTTGGTTTTCTTGCAATTGCTTTTGGGGACTTAGCCAAAAATTCTTTGCCAAGACCAACATTAAGAAGGCTATTTGCTATGTTTTCTTCTAGGATTTTTAGACATTCAGGTGTTACATTTAAATCTCTAACTTATTTTGAGTTAATTTTTGTATATTGTGAAAGATAAGGTTCTAGTTTCATTCTTCTGCATATGGCTAGCCAGTTATCCCAGCACAATTAATTGAATAGAGAGTCCTTTCTCCATTGCTTGTTTTTGTTGGTCTTGCTATAGCTGTGCAGCTTTATTTCTGAGTTTTCTATTATGGTCCACTGGTCGATGTGTCTGTTTTTGTACCAGTGGTATGCTGTTTTGGTTACTGTAGTCCTATAGTATAGTTTGAAGTCAGGTGATGTGATGCCTCAAGTCTTGTTCTTTATTGCTTAGGGTTGCTTTGCCTATTTGGGCTCTCTTTTCATTCATTATGCATTTTAGAATAGTTTATTCCTAATTCTGTGAGGAAAGTCATTGGTAGTTTGATAGGAATAGTGTTGAATCTGTAAATTTATTTGGATAGTATGGCCATTTTAATGATATTGATTCTTTCAGTCCATGAGCATGGAATGTTTTTCAATTTGTTTGTGTCATCTCAGATTTATTTGAACAGCATTTGGTAGGTCTCCAGCAGCACATCAAAAAGTTAATTCACATGCCAGGCACGGTGGCTCACGCCTGTAATTTCAGCACTTTGGGAGGCCAGGGCAGGTAGATCACCTGAGGTCAGGAGTTTGAGACCAGCCTGGCCAACATGGTGAAAGCTGTCTCTACTAAAAATACAAGAATTTGCTGGGCATGGTGGCACATGCCTGTAATCCCAGCTACTTAGGAGGCTGAGGCAGAAGAATCGCTTGAACCCATAAGGCAGAAGTTACAGCAAGCCAAGATCATGCCATTGCACTCCAGCCTGGGCAACGAGAGCAAACCTCCATGTTACAAAAAAAAAAAAAAAAAAACTTTTTCACCACAATCAAGTAGGCTTTATTCCTGAGATGCAAGGCTGGTTCAACATATGCAAATCAACAAATGTGATTCACCACATAAAAAGAATTAAAAGCAAAAACATATATCATCGCAACAGACACAGAAAGAGCATTTGATAAAATCCAGCATCCTTTCATGATAATAGTCCTCGAAAGACTAGGCATCAAATGAACATACCTCAAAATAATAACAGCCTTGTATGACAAACCCAAAGCCAATATCATACTGAATGGGTAAAAGCTAGAAGTATTCTCTTCGAGGATACAAAGTAAGGATGCCCACTCTCGCCACTCCTACTCAACATAGTACTGGAAGTCCTAGCCAGAGCAGTCAGGCAAGGGAAAGGAATAAAAGGAATCCAAATATGGAATGAAGTCAAACTATTTATTTCTCTTCCCTATCAATATCTGCACTTAGAAAACCCTAAAGATTCTGTCAAAATGCTACTAAATCTGATAAGCAATTTTAGCAAAGTTTCAGGATACAAAATCAGTGTACAAAAATCAGTAGCATTTCTATACACCAATAATGCCCAGACTGAGAATCAAATCAAGAACACAATCCCACTTACAGCAGCCAAAAAGAAAGTGAAATACTGGCTGGAAGCTATGGCTCATGCCTGTAATCCCAGCACTTTGGGTGGCCAGGAAGGGTGGATAACCTGAGGTCAGGAGTTCAAGAACAGCTTGTCCAACATGGTGAAACCCAGTCTTTACTAGAAATACAAAAGAATTAGCTGAGTGTGGTGGCAGGTGCCTGCAATCCCAGCTACCTGGGAGGCTGAGGCAGGAGAAGTGCTTGAACCCGGCAGATGGAGGTTGCAGTGAGCTGAGATCACGCCACTGCACTCCTGCCTGGGTGACAGAGCGAGACTCCCCCCCACAACCCCCCAGAAAAAAAGAAGGAAGGAAGGAAGGAAGGAAGGAAGGATGGATGAAGGAAGGAAGGAGAAATACTTAGAAATACCTAACCAAGGAGGTGAGAAATCTCAAAAAAGTATTTTGTGTGTGTGTGTGTGTGTGTGTGTGTGTGTGTGAAGGTGCCATGTAATGTATTGAATTCCAAACTCAATAAATTAAATTTTATTAACCCCTAAAATTAGCCTTTTATGCTTTCTAGGGCTCATACATTTCTGTTAATATTATGTGCTTGTTTCTTATTTAAAATCTATTCTCCAAGTTTTTCTGGCCCTATTTGTTGGTCCTCATGTTATGGAGTTGATAACATCAGTAATAATTATTGACCAATCTTTATCAAGTTTTTAAACTGTGTCAGTGTTCTTGGCATTTAAATTTTAAAATAATTCAATGTTCACTTGTTATTACAATTGAGGAATATCACATTTTAAAACAAGAGCAAATCCCAATCAGCATTGTTTCCAGGACTTGTGCTCAGAACGATGAAACTCACTGTCATGGTCATTCTTGTAGAAAGTACTGCCTTCTGTTTCTGTATTTATATTCACCATCACTAAGCTTTCGTCACTGTACTCAGAACTTTACTATTTTTAGCACAATAAATAATATTTCATAATTCTCACTTAAGGAAAAACTCAAAAGAAATGTGAAAGCAATATATTGGTTACCTTTGGTGCTTGGCTTGAATATGCAGAGTTTATAAAAAAATACACATTTCAGATGATATTTGCTAAATAACACAACCCAATTTTGGTGTTATATGTGTGGGCAAAAGTTGTTGGAGAAACTACCTTCTTATTATGTTATTTGTGTTTAAATATTACTTTTCCTATTTCTTTAATAGCATTTAGGAACTCTTTTACAAAATTTAATTCATAACCAGTTTATCTCATTAGTCCTTTTAATACTTAAATTGTTCCAAATGTAGCCAATGAGAGCTTATTTAAGCTGACTTCTGGGCCCTTTTGCCATTTCCTTGTCAGTCTTTAAGCACTTCTGTACTTTCTGGCACAATATATAAGGGATATAAGGGAGAGGAGAAAATTCCTCATTACTAAGGAATGACAAGTGAAAATGCAAAATGATTGATATAAATAAAAAGACATATTTTTCACAATTACTAAAGCAGTCATTGAATCACTCAAACATCATCAGTCATTGGGTGAAAAACAGAAAACAGGATATTCACAACTTAAGTAATAAAACTTATCACCAATGATAGGCCAGATGTAATTATTGTACACTGACATGATGCAATAACAAGGAGATATATATGTTAATACATTAATCATATATCAATAAAATATTATACATATATTGAGGTATATTAACATCAATAAGTTTTACGCAGGTGTAGCAAAATAGTTAGTTTATGCTTTATATAAAACTGTTAGATGAACTCGATGTATTCGTACATGAATATATTAATGTTCCTATATCTATATAACATCCCCAAACAGTAATTAAATAGTAAGTCATGCATACCCTTCCTGAACACTGAAGAAAATTGTTGATATCTGGCAAACTCATTGGTATGATAAATTTATATAATCACTTATGTGTTTTATTATTTTGCAACTAAACCACTGAATCTACTACTTTTCAACTCATAAAGCCGTGTTAAAATGGTGGCTTCTTGCCTTATGATTGTATTGCCCTCTTTCATTTTTCATAAGCGTCATTTAAAAGCCCACCTCTGCCTTTCCTGCAGTCTCATTTCAACTTAGATCATGCCCACTTTTTGACTGTCAGAGCAGCAACACTTTCTGCTTCATACTTGGTCTTTTGAACCTGTCTTGTTTCTCTGTGTGTGTGTGCACGTGCGAAATAATATAGTACTATGTTTGAGGAGAGCACAGAAAAGCCTTAAATTGAGTTACATTTCCCAAAGTGCCTTTCCCATAGCCTTGCTCTTAGGAAGTTCTGAATATTTGTGGAATGGCACTGACATCTTTGTCATTATTATTAGTTATTTTTAATAGTAGTAGTGGTATTGTAAAGCAAGCACATTCTTTTTTGGTTCTGATGAACACATACACTTCAGAAACACACACACATTGTCTCTCTCTCAGAAACACACTCACAAATTTATAAATGTATTTTATTAGAAGCACTTGCAATCTTATCTGGAACTCAGAAATGCTTCCCAGAATTACTTTTATGTTTTGTGAGTTTATTTTTGCTTATTTTCAAGCCTCTTCTATTTCCTTTAGTTTCTGACCTGCCATATTCCTCATCACTCAAAGCAAATCACCTCACCTCCCACTCCACCATGAGAACAGCTGGCGGGGGCTCCTCAGTTCCTGATAAAAGCCTGGCAGTCTTACTGGCATCTATTAAATAAATTCCCCTTTATTCATCTCATCCGATTACAGTGGAGCACAGATCCCTATTTGGTCTAAATTCCTCCCAGCTTTTCTCTGAATCATAACCCCTCTTGGGGACCCTATTTAATCTATTAATGTTATGCTTTCCTCCAATCTTTATATTATTTATCTCACCCCACTTTTTTTTTTTTTTTTTTTTTTTTGAGACGGAGTCTCGCTCGGTCGCCCAGGCTGGAGTGCAGTGGCGCAATCTCGGCTCACTGCAAGCTCCGCCTCCCGGGTTCACGCCATTCTCCTGCCTCAGCCTCTCCGAGTACCTGGGACTACAGGCGCCCGCCACCACGCCCGGCTAATTTTTTTTTTTTGTATTTTTAGTAGAGACGGGGTTTCACCCTGGTCTCGATCTCCTGACCTCGTGATCCGCCCGCCTCGGCCTCCCAAAGTGCTGGGATTACAAGCGTGAGCCACCGCGCCCGGCCTATCTCACCCCACTTTTATTCCGGCTGTTATAAACATCTTTGCAAAACCCTCTTTAAACCTAAAATTAAAAGCATTTTTGATCTCATATCCCCCTCCAGTCATAGTCCTATTGTTGTTTGCTAAGAAAATTTTTGAAATGACTTCATATGTCCCTGTGTATGTGTACATGTGTCTTAAGAATTTGAAATAGAAATGGAGGTGCAGTTCATCATCTTCTTTGATCCTCTCTGACCATCTTGTGGATTAAGTCATCTTGTAAAACTCCAGTTTGTCTTGTCTCTTAAAACTTCCCACACAGCTCAAAAGCCTTAATCCTTGTTGTGGCCTATAGGATCTTTCTTGGTGCTGACGCCTGTTCTTCCTTTTGTCCAGACTACTTTCCTTTACATTTTCAAAAGGAAGACAAATTCCCTTGAAATTTCTCATCCTCTTGTCTGGTTAGTTGCTAATAATTTTTCAAGTATATAGGATATCTCTTTTTGGATATCTTCCTTGAAATTCCAAAATGTGTTACATTTCCCCATGTGCTTTCATGCCACTGATTAGATCATACAATAATTGTCTATTTATTTGTCTGTATTTCCCTCTATCATAAGGTTTATGAAACCAAGCGCCCTGTGTATTTTTTTAACCATGTACTTTCAAAATCTTGTAGGAGGCCTGTCAGATGGAAGCTATTCACTAACCACTGATTAAATGAAATCTTAGCTATTGGCCTTCTTGCACAGGCTATTAAGTGTAGTATATTTCTGTGTGTATGTGTGTGTCTGTGTGTATGTGTGTGTCTTCAAACTATTCCTTGTGCTATGAAGGTTAAGAATATTTACAAAAGTATCCTCAGACATCAGCTTTTCATGAATATTTTGATTACATTATTGCTTCTTTCAATTTTGGTATTAAAAATTCTAAATGTCATGGGTATTTAAAGGCATATTTATTCAGCACATTGTTGTAAATGATAGAAAGCCCCTTTCCTGTTTGTGCTAGATTTTGGTCTTTATTTTTATTAAAAGCTTCATTGAATTGCTTTGGCTTTAAAAAATGTTTTTATACAGCATTCATGTACGGTATTAACTGATTAATCCTTCTGCTAGAAGATTATGAAACTCTCAAATCTGAACAGAATTCAACAAATCCAGATTAATAGCATTTAAGCATTGGAAAGGTAGCTTCTCTTGGGAGCTTGGGCAATTATTTCAAACTCTGTACCCAAGTAACTCAAGCCATTAAGAAATGTCCTGCCTTTTAAATTCTTTGAGCCCAAAGAGATGACTGACAACTTTGCCTGCTTTTCATTACCCTTCATCAGATCAGCCTGTATTAACAGACTAAAAGGAAATTGGAATGTAGTCTATGGCTGAGCATTTTGAAATATATTTAGTGACTGTCTTAGTCCATTTGGATGGCTGTAACAAAATAACATCAATTGGGTTGCTTATGTACAACAGAAATGTGTTTCTCATGGTGCTGGAGGCTGGGATGTCCAAGACTGGTGTCTAGTGAGGGCCTGCTTCCCGGTTCATAGATGGCACCTTAGCTGTGTCCTCGCCATGGTGGAAGGGATGAGGGGTCTCTCTCAGGCCTCTCCTATAAGGGCACCAAGCCTAATCATGAAGGTTCTGCCCTCTGTACCTAATAACCTCCCCAGGGCCTCTCCTCTCCCCAGCATCACCGTGGCGATTAGGATTTGCACACATCAAATCTTGGGAGAACACCAAAATTCTACCACAGCAGTTTCTCCCTCTCCCTTCAGAGGGAGCCCTTGGGAGTGCTCGTCAGCAGCCCTTGGCATTTGGAGATGAACAGCAACATCTGTTATATTGCTGTTTACTGTTGGCTTCTCCTGCTCCCTCTTCCACATCACCTCCCCTTAGGAATGTTTTCTTTTATGTAAAACACTAGTTTTGCCATTAAACTAACTGAAACATTAAGCTAACTCATTTCTGAGTAAGACACTCGAGAGAGAACTCCACAGAGCACTGCCAGTTCTATTGGCTACAAGACTGTTTCATTGACTTTTGTTGTGTGTGTGTGTGCATATGTGTATCTGCATGTAAATATGTGTGCATGTGTGGGTGTCTCTGTGTGTGTGTGTCTGTATGTGTATGTATATGCATATGTATGTAAATGCATGTTTGTATGTGTGTGTCTCTGTGCATGTGTGTGTGTCTGCGCAAATGTGTGTGTGCATGTGTGTCCCTGTGTGTGTGTGTTAATCTCAATTGTGTCCTATTATTTAGATTTTATGGCACTATGTCTGTTTGTCAGGCTAATGCTTAGCATTCCGTTGACACCAAATAAACTGTAATCACTGTAATTACTGCTACTTTTATTTGAAAATGATATTTACTATTGACTTTTCTCAATATTTTGTTACTTAAATTGCTCCCTCCTGTGTTTCCAGCATTCTGAACTCTGGATCTGACAGAATAAAGATCTGGACCGTCTAAAGATCTGGTAGTTTTTAAAGTGCACAGTTTATCCTGGGCTTTAAACATAATTGTAGCACACTTAATGAGTATAATAACCTAACAGCATGAGTGTTGTTTTCATAGACATGTCTGCATAATGATAGACTCACTTCTAAGAAGAAATCATCTAATCAATGTGAATTCCAGTTATTTGTCACATACCCTGATGTGGGCTTGACATTCTGATGTGAGATTGTCTAAAAACCTTTCTTGGCAAAAGCTTGTCTCGGGAGATTGTAAACAATGGAGTGGGTATGTTTGTTTTTCTGTTTAAATTTCAGTTATTAGGGACCACTTTCCTCTTCTCTAGGTAGTGGCCTATTCCCCATGTTCTTTGTATCTTCAGCTTCAGATATACTGAAAATTTGGTGACAGCAGTTTGATATTTATTGAATTGGACTTTATATTAGATTATGAGAAGAGGAAGCTAATACACAATGGCATTTTTATTTCACTATCTTCAGTCTAGGACAGAGTTGTTCAGTGAAGATTTTTGCCCTGCAAAATTAATGAGGGAAAATAATCTATAAAATATTGTGTTGACATCATCTATAAAGTTCTGTAGCTAAAACACTGTGGATATTCTGTATTTTTCAATAAAATGTTTGCAATTTGCACTAATTGTGAAGAAAGTCTTAATTGTGAACAATGTAAACTACAGAATGTATTTAAAGATCTAGAATATTATTACATAAAATTAATCAGGGCACTTCAAATTAGTCCAGGAAAGTATTGTCAGTTGAAATGCTTGGAGGATCTGTTTCCAAGAACAACAATAAAGACAAAACCTCTATTTTAAAATTTCAGATCACACTTTTCAAAGTAAATGCTCTTTAAATGTAATCCAGATTAACTTTTATTTAAAATTATTTATCTCTCCTTGTAGCATCTTTACATATTGTAATTGGTTATTTAGTACTAATAAACAAAAGAAGTTAGACCTTCATTCAATTTAGTTCCATATTCTTCACACCTAAAGTTTGTTTAACCCAATAATAGGGGGAAAGATTGTACATACATACACAACTGGAAGTCAGTTCACTAATTTTCTTGTATGGCATGTTTGATTTCTATCCATAATTGAAGGAGCTTTAGTTTTCTTAGAATATAAAATAATGGAAATCAGATACGGATAAACTTGTATTTTCATTTACATAAGAAGATATTGAATTCTTTTTGTATTTATGTGATAGAACTATATAAAATAAAATTTCTAATAAAATTATTCTATTGTCTTAAATTTTTAAAGTTATAGTTGATACCTTAGACATTTACAGTTGATAAATAAAAATTATATATGGTGTATGACATGATGCTTTATACATTGTGAAATAGTTAAATTAAGCTTACTAAACTATCACCCGACATACTTATCATTTTTTGTTGTGAGAACATCTAAGACCCACACTCTTAGCATTTGGTAAGTATACATTATTATTAACTATAGTTACCATGCTGTACAGTAGATTTCGTGAACTTATTCATCCTGTCTAGCTGAAATTTTGAACCCTTTGACAAACATTATTCTATTCCTCCACCTCTCCCTCCAGCCCTTGGCAACCACCATCCTACACTGAGAATTTATGAGTTTGATTTTTGTAGATTCCACATATGAGTGAGATCATGCAGCATCTGTCCTTCTGTGCCTGACTTATTTCACTTAACATAATGTTTTCCAGATTCATTCATGATGTCACAAATGTCAGGATTTCCTTCCTTTTTTGAGGCTTGATAATATTCCACTGTACATCTATACTGCATTTTCATTATCCGTTCTTTCATCGATGAACACAAAAATTGATTGTATATCTTGGCTATTGTCAATAATGCTGCAGTGCACATGGGAGTGCAGAGTTATCCCCCAGATAGTGTTTGTATTTCCTCTGAATATATATCTAGAATTGCGATTGCTGGATCTTATGGTAGTTCTAGTCTTAATTTTTTGAGGAACATTCAAACTATTAAACTTACTGTAAAATTCTACATGTTTTTTGTCTTTGAAAAATTTTTCAAAGACAAAAAAGAAAGCTGTATGAGATCATAAGGGAGAATCTCTGACTTATTCAATGATCAGTTAACGATGTGTGTGATATAATCTGAAAAAATCCCAAAGACTTAAGGGAAAAAAAAGAAGGAAAAGTAAGAGGGAGGGAAGGTGGGAGGGAGGAAAGAAGGAAGGAAAAAAGAAAGGAAAGAAGGAGAGAAGGCCCCCTCTTCTGTGTCCGTAATGAAGTATTCTTTTCTGGTGAATAATCCAAGTTACTTTTATATTGATACTGGGAGAAATAGTAACTTTCTTTCATTTTTTGTTTTCACTTTTCTTTTTTTCTTAAATAAGAAGGAGGAAAGACCATGAAGGCATTCAGCGCCTAGGAAGTAATAAATAAGTAGCAACGTCAAAGAGATCAGAATGATGCATTTTAACCTTAGCAAAATTTTTGTAAGGATCAATTCTGTCTGCATAATATGATACAGGCAAACTATTAGCCACTGCCTTATTTAATAATGTTATAAAGTAAAGAGGAGGATAAGATTAAGAAATGACTGAATAAATTATGAAAACACACCATATTCTATTATAGCTGCCTAAAGCGAAAAGTTCATATGGCAAACACAGTACTTCCTGGAGTTATTGACAATTCATATATAAGATCATAGACCATTTCTAAATGATAAAGATGAATGGAATAAAAAACAAGTGCTTCCTGTAACACAAATAAAAAATTCAACAGTGAACTAAATAAGAATTTATTTTGAATCAGGAATATGAGGTGATTCATTTTGAATTATTTTGTATCAGGAATATAGTCCTATACTATAGGAAGTATAATATATGAAAATATGAGTGGCTTTAGGTTTATGTGAAACATAGTTTGTGTGGTTCATTTCATAGTCATCCAAGGAAATACAACTTACTTTCCTCATCTGTATTTGACTAATTTATATTTGGCTCATAATGTTGCAAAAAATAATAATTTAGCATATGTTTTCTATAAAATCATCTAGATATTATCCAATCATGATTTCTTATCTCTTGTGTAATAAAAAAAATCGGTGCTTTTTAGGAAACCTATCCTTTTGTGTGCCACCAGATAGTTACTTACTGTTAACATAATTACCTGAGGAGTTTGTGTAAATACGCAGTTTCTTGTATCATTTATTACTATGAAGTATGCATTAGCTGTTAGTCTTGCTATTTATAATTATTATTATTGTTGTGATATCTGTATTAGAAGTGACAGACAACACAGTTTCCAAAGGGACTTGAAGGGATTATGATAGCCCCTGAATTGTATTGTAAATAATAGCATGGAGAGGCAGTTTGCAGTTTTGAAAAGCACTGTGCCATGCAATAGGCAATGATTTAATTTTGAAGTTATTATATTTTCAAATGAAATGCAAATTCCCCTGTTTCTTACTGTGTTTCTCATTATTAATTCATCATTTATCCTCCTTAGGTGATTATCGTGGTTCATGTATCATTCTTTGGCTTATATAATATACATAGCTACATTATATATGGTGACAATTTGATATTTCTCATAATGGAATTATTTTCTTTGTTTATTGTAAAGGAGGTTCCTGTATTTCAGGAAACAAATAATGAATACTTATTTAACAAATAGAAACATGTCACTGAGCAGATTTTGCCATTAAATTCTGCCACACTTACAATTTGAAACACTTGGAAGTAGCCCAGTTACCTTAATTTGATCATTACATGTTATATGCTTGTATCAAAATGTCATATATGCCCCATAAATATGTGTAACTATTATGTACCCCTATAAATTAAAAGTAAAATTCAGTTAAGCTTAACGCAATAACACACACTATAAATTCAACTGCCTACCATACACCAGGTCCTCTGTGAGGTAATTGGCAGTGTCTGTACCCTTGAGGAGTGTATGGCTTGGTATATAGATTTCCCACATAGTCTGTCAGTTTATCTGTGCTCTATTTTCTGAGATCGAGAAGCAGGGATGTGGCTGCATAGAGAAATAGAAGTTGAAAGATCTTAAAAATATTTCATATCTCATATGATACACAATCTCATATGATATACAGTCTCGTAAGACATATACAATGTAGGGCAATTTTAGATTTCAAACTTAGATTAGATGTGGTGGTAGTCATAGATTTGAAAAATTTATTGCGGCTGCATGCAAGATGGACTAGAGCAGAAAGAATTTAGAATATAAAGACACAAACTTGAATACTATTAGAGAGATACAGCTCTGGATAAAAATTGAGATTTTTAAAAATAAAAGCAAAGGAGGAAACTGTGACACACTTCAGAGTAAGCTGCACCCGGATTATCTGACTACTTGGATATTTGGGACAAAGGAGGTGTGCGAGGAATTACTTTGGAAAATGATATCCTCTCTATCTGATAGGTCAGGGGAGAGGGTGAAGATGGTGCTACTGAAGGAACTGCGGGTTTGCTTAGGAAGTGAATGACTTTGATATTGCTGATAGTGACTTCAAAGTAACATAAAGAGGAAGAGTGACACGGAATGGCAACCAGCAATTGTGGGGCAAGGGCCCAAGGAGTCAGAACTAGAAATACAGAGTTTTAAATATTTAGTGTGTGCTGAGTACTGATAATTTCATAAAATAAGGAGATTTTACCTTATTTTATTTATTACTAGTAATTATTAGATTTATACAAGTTTAAATAAGAATGCTTTTTATTCTCACCCTCCACTTATATAATAAACTATATCAAATGCAAGTCAATTTAACTTTGTGTGTTTGCTTTGCAGGATAGGGAAAGGTAATTTAAAAATTCATAGAGATGATAATTACTTTTTTTTTTTTTTGGTGGTTTTTATTTGAAAACTCGTATGATCTATAACCTTCCCCGGGGGTGATCCGCCGCCACTAGGGTGGCGCAGCAGATAGCCCAGGGGAGACTGACGTCATCTACTTGCTCATCATCTGCCGGAAATCACAAACATCATGGTTCCCTGCGTGCTTATCTCGGGCTTGGTGCTGCTAGCCTACTTCCTGCCGGCTGCCTCGCCAGAGCCTGGGCGCTGCCGCCCCAGAGATCCGCTGCTGTGGGGATGCCGTGAACTTGGTGGCCGAGAACACAAGACGGCAGCACACGAGAGGCCAGGACGCCAGGACATGAGAGGCATGGAGCCACAGGCGCGTAGAGCGCGGCAGAGGCGCCCCCACTGTCTCCCGTGCCACTGGCTCCTGCAGCTGCCCCTTTAAGGACTGTTTGTGCCGACCCTTCCCCAGGAAGTGACGGCATCTGCTTCTGGGTCGCTCGGGTGCTCTTCAGCCTGGGCTCCACCCTTATCTCATCGTGGCCTACTTGAACCGAGTGTCCGATCTCCCCTACCCGCTGGGTATCCAGCCTTAGCAGGCACCGACTACAACTTCAACTTTCCACCCATCTCCAGGGGAAATTGATTTTGAAAAAACAGGCTGCTGCCACCACAGCATTATGATCCTTTCCCACTGCTGACCAGTCTGTATTTTGTGAACTTCACAAGAGGAATGGTGTGTGCCCGTTCCTCGGCGTGTGTAGGTCTGGCCCCAGTCCAGGGGTCAGCAGGAGGGAAAACGCTTCAAGCAGGCTCTGAGGTGCTAGTCTTCCAGAAAGCAAGGACTGCCCTTCATTCACCCTTGCTGACCTCCCAGCTTTTCTCAGGCCCAGCCCCACGTGACTCTGGAAGCTGGGAGCTTCTGAGCTATCTTTGTTCATCTCATAGCCAAACAGGAGACCCCTTTACAGAACTTGCACATAGGGAAGCTGGAGCCAGGAAACTCTCTCCTTCTCTGGCCTGGCCCTGCTGGAGTGGGTGGGAACGAAACACCTTCAGTGCGGGTGGCCCCCAGGCGCACCTGTTTAGAGCTGCGGATGCCCTGGCCCTCCTTCAGTCATTTATTCTAGGTCTTGTTGGTCCAGCACTGCCCATCCCACCCCATGAGACTCACTCATTGCGGATCCCACCCCACCCTGCCCCTTTCTTCCCCACCCTGCCCCTTTCTTTCCCACCCTGCCCCTTTCTTCCCCACCCTGCCCCTTTCTTCCCCACCCTGCCCCTTTCTTTCCCAGCCTGGAGACTCTCTGCTTAGTATCCAGGACTGTGAGAGAAAGCAATAACATGGGGCGTGAATGGTGGGGTGGGGGGGAATACATACATACGTATATATAGCTTTCTCCAGAAAGTTGTGTGGAAAAGATGCTGGTAAACGAGCAGAGAACAAAGCGTAAGAAATTTTCATTCGCTCAACATGTGGTCGTTGACTTTGACTTAGGTGCTGGGGATAAAGCAATCAGGTCCTGTTAAAGTTTTCATTTTAGAGGAGAGGGCTCAGAGTAAATACTTAACAGTAAACAAAAAATAGATGAAGATAAATGCTGTAGAAGGATTTTTTAGAGTGTGATGCAGCCGGGCGCGGTGGCTTGGCGGATCACCTGAGGTTGGGAGTTTGAGACCAGCCTGACCAACATAGAGAAACCCTGACTCTACTAAAAATACAAAATTAGCCGGGCGTGGTGGCATATGCCTGTAATCCCAGCTACTCGGGAAGCTGGAGGCAGGAGAATCGCTTGAACCTGGGAGGCAGAGGTTGCGGTGAACTGAGATCACGCCATTGCACTCCAGCCTGGGCAACAAAAGCAAAACTCCCATCTCAAAAAAATAAATAAATAAAAGGGTGATTTCAGAGATGAAGGGCAGCGAGGAGGCCACCTGCTGGCTCCAGGCGAGAGGCCACCGGTGCATCAGGGAAGTGCCTTTCGGAGGTTAGGGAAACACTTGGTGCACTTGAGGAACAAAAATGAGGTGAATATGGTGGTAGAATTGAATAACATGTTTGGAAAGGTCAGTGGGAGACTTAACTGAGTAGGGCGTTGTAAGCCGTGGCATGCTGCTTGGATTTTACCTGCAGTTCTCTGAGAAGACACTGGAAAGTTTTAAGCAGGGATTTGTCCTTCTCTGATTTATGAGTTTTTTTTTTTTTTTTTTTTTAGAGAACACTGGCTGCTGTGTTACAACTGGGTGGGGGGTTACAGGGAGAAGAGAGAAAAGGATCAGGGAGACCATTTAAGATGCTCTGGTGATATTACAGCTGAAAGAGACATCTAATCAATAAATATCGAATGAGCGAGTGAGTGCATTGCCATTTGCTTCAGGAAAACTGTCACTTGCTCTGTTCAAATAGAGAATTGTTCTCGGTTGAGCCTGAAATATAGAGAAACTTTCAAATCACCTGATACAATTTGCCTCTACTCTCAATGATGAATTCTGTTTTGCCCTATTTTTTATTTCAAGTTTCAAGCAATCTGGTTTCTTATCCCCTAGCACAGTTACTTACTTTACAGTGTTGGTTATGGAATAATTATAAGTAGTAGCATTACTGTTCTAGTTTACATTTATTTCCTCAGCAGGGACTGTGGTCAGGGCTTTACATGCATTATCTCGTATGATTTTCCCCAGCAACTCTTTAGTTAGGTAACATAAATATTCCCATTTTACTTATGAGAAAACTGAGACATAACCTCACCTAGGAAATAGTTCCTTTGATTCTGATTTACAAAAACCCAGAAAACTACTTAAAATACCTGTTTCACTTGAGGTTAAAGAGATATAATAGAAACAGGTGGGCCTACTAACGTATTTCAGGCCAGATTCTGAGTGTGAGCGCCCGGGCAAGGTAAGGTTTCTGCGCATACGATGAGGTTCCCTTCTTCCTTGCACTGTACCACTCTCCTGAGTGTCTTTGTAATGAGAATAGCCCCAGGGACCTGCAGACCTTAGAAGAAAAGGTGGCACATCATATTCTTGCCTTAGGGTCTCAGATTTCTGTGCTAAGTCCACTACCTGGGCTCTCCTAGATTGCATGTGCCTTGGAATTGTTATCTGTTCATTGTTGCAATAAACAAAAGGTGGCTTCCTCCTCCTGCCAGGTCTCCCCTAGTGCTCACTGACGCCCACAGGAAAGGAAGTTCTCCAACTATTTCTAGAATCTTTTTCTTTGCCTTTTTTCCCAATCCCTCATCAGGAGAATTGAAAACACACACACATACACACATACATGTACGGGTAGACACACACACACGGGATCTCATTATTTCTTTAAAGAAACATTTATTTTTCTTTTCATTTGACCTCAGTCAAACTCTGGTCTAGAGGCAGACATGGTAGTCAATTCAAAAACTTCTTTATAAGAAACAAAGAATTTCAAACATAGGTCATTCGTATCATGTTGTTGTATGTTTCGTTCTTATCCATGTTGAAAAATCTCATACTATTTGAAACCTCTTCAAAGACAGTTGCTGGCATTTGCTTCCCTTGTTTCATAGCAGTGCTAATATGTAAGTTAGCGAGAAAAACATATTTTATGTTTAGCTCATATGATAAAATACAGATGTTACAAGTATCAACTTGGTTGGGAAAAAAAATTAATATTTTTTTTACTTTATATAACTGATATAACCCTGCTTTCCAAAGATGAGAGAGAAGTTCATACTTGCTGTTTCATTATAAATAGGCTTACCAAGTAATATAGGAATACTGTTAAATTTGAATGTCAGGTAAACAATGAGTAATTTTTGAAAATATGTCCAATGAATAATTTTTGAAAATATTGAAAAATACAAATAAAAGTTATTTGTATTTTTATTTGTTAAATATGGCAACCCTAATTTTTAAACAATTTTAAGTGAAAACTTAAATATCAAAAAGATGTTAAAAGGCCCCATCAACTTATATAATCACAATGGTGACATCATGTTCCCTCATATTCCCCCAGTAGCTAGAGTGGTTCCTGTCGTGGTTGAGGCTTAGTGGTCCCTATTTACTCAGACTCACCTGATTTCTTTCAGCCATTGAAGATCCCTACATATCAGCTGTATTTTCTATCTGGAGTCTGTCAGTCTATGCTCTGGGGACAACTAGACCCTCACCATAGTGGCTCGCTGGCAGACCAGTCCCATGTCCTTCTAGGTCATATGCAGGGATTTTTGAATTCCTTCCATGTCACAATGTTGCTGAAGGAAAGAGACTCTAAACCACTATTTCATGTTCTTTCTCAACCAAATAATCTATGTAATGATTTTAAATGGCTTTGACCGCATGTCTTGCTATGGAATCCACTGTCTCCTACGATTACAAATAGAAGCAGGATACGTTCCTTCTGTGCTGTCCCTCTTGCTTTTAGCTTCCCATCCACCCTATCTGGGTTTTTCTATCGCAGCCCTACTGGAAGTGCACACCTTTGCCCCATGCACCCAGGCTTTTAAGACTCAGTGAAAATTCAAGAAAGTCAGCTTTCAGACTCAATCACACATTTATTTCCTTCTGTGGAAGCCAAAAGTCATGGAAAGAAGCTTCATTAAAATAGAATTTTTAGGAAATGAAAATATATTGCAAAATAGTTTTAAATCCCTCATATGTTAATAGAGATTTTATTATATGTGTCCTTGGTGAGGGGGAGCCTCCTTTCCTTCTTTCCTCCCTCTCCCCTCCTCTCACACACTCTCTGGTTTTTGCTCTGTCTTCTTTCCTCTCCTTTCTCCTCCCTTCTTCTCCATCTCCCTTCCATTCTTCCTTTCTCTCTTTCATTTTCCTTTTTTACTTTCTTTCTTGAAATCATGTGTGAACAATTATAAAAGCAACATGGCCCCCTGAATATTGGAGAATCAGAAAAGCTTTGAAAGATTGAATGACTCTGATGCTGAATTTTTCAGTTATAAGGCAAACTCTCGCCTCATTTATTCTAATATCAATAAGAATTGTCCATTTTAGACTCATCAGAAAATATGTGCTTAGATCTTTAAAATAAAAATTTTACCTATAAGCAATTTGCATTTGACTTTTGATATGGTTTGTACATGGTTTAATGTATTCCAAAGGCCCATTCTTTGGAAAATGTGTTGAAACTTCTTATAATGCCATTTTTCGATTTTGAACCAACTTATATAGCACTCCTTGGGGAACTGCCAGTGCCTTCTTTGGCAAGAAAATCTTTGGCCATAGGATAACTAAAATAGTTCAAAAGCTTTCCCAGTGCAAAATTTAACAATCAGTGTATTCAGAGCTAGAATAATTCTTGTCAAAACAAAAATGAATTCAGTTTTGTAATTCTTGTTAACAAATGGATATAACCCCTTTAGAAATCCTACAGCCTGTGATTTTAATTATCTATAGCAAAAACTTGCACTAAATTAAACAATGTAACAGAATGTAATGTTTTAACAACAATGTATCCATTCTACATACTTAAAAATGATTCATATTAAAAATTTATATTCTTATATCACAAAAATATAAAACCTGAACCAAATAATTATTTCACTTCCAAGTTCCAGAAGGGTACATTTTGCATAGACTTCAACATATCAAGATAAAAACTCACTAAATCACTCCTGAAGGGATGATGTAGCTAATAAATACCAGTTATATATTTTAGGAATTTTTTTTTTTTTTTTTTTTTTTTTTTGAGACAGAGTCTTGCTGTCGCCCAGGCTGGAGTGCAGTGGCGCAATCTCGGCTCACTGCAAGCTCCGCCTCCCGGGTTCACGCCATTCTCCTGCCTCAGCCTCTCTGAGTAGCTGGGACTACAGGCGCCCGCCACCACGCCCGGCTAATTTTTTGTATTTTTAGTAGAGACGGGGTTTCACCGTGGTCTCGATCTCCTGACCTCGTGATCCGCCCGCCTCGGCCTCCCAAAGTGCTGGGATTACAAGCGTGAGCCACCGCGCCCAGCCTTATTTTAGGAATTTAATCAACTTTAGCACAACAGAATAAGCATTCGTATAACATATTCCACCATATTGGAAAAAAGAAAATGTGGTTAGGTAGAGGAGAATGTGGGAATCTTACTTTCACAGAGTAAAGTTGGAAAAACAAAAGTATTGATCTTATCAGGAATAAGTAGTTTCCAAGGGCATGCAGTAACACTGAGCATTAGGATTCGACCCAGTGGAAATGCACTAATATTAATTACAAATTCCCACTTAGTATTTAGAAATGTTCCCCTAATGAGACTGCAGAAAATCAAGTAACTTGACATTAGAAGTATGAAACAAAGAAAAAATAAGAAAGCATTATCACAGAATTGGCAAATAGTTTAACTTTTGCAGAGAGAAATTCAGCATTTTCTGTGCTGCCAAACATTGCTGACCATACTTTCCTATGGGAATCCTCATTTAGATGGCCCCGCCTTTACCTCGAATTGTGTTCCTGGAAATAAGAAAGCTCTATTTTTACTACCATCATCCCAAGCTATGTATCTTGAAAATTTCATTGTTCACTTTATGTCTTGTTCATAGATATCTTGAAAAGTCATTGTTCACTTTAGATATCATCAGCTCTTCTAGTAAATATGCAACAACTATTCCTACTTGCTTTCACTAGAAAAATAAATTTCATTCTATTAGACACAAGTTAACTTTCCAGTTTTACTGAACACACATTAAACAATATGAGCCACTTATCATAGCTATCTAATGTTTATTTTTTATTCTTTTATTGTTTTAACTTTTATTTTAGATTTAAGGGGTACACGTGTAAGTTTGTTACCTGGGTATACTGTGTGATGCTGAAATTTGGAGTATCGTTGGTCCCGTCACCCAGACAGTAAGCATAGTACCCAATCATTTTTCAACCCTTGCCGCTCTCCTTCCCACCCCTCTTACCTCCAGTAGTCCCCAGTGTCTACTGTTGCCATCTTTACATACATGAGGCCTGGGGGTGGTGGAGGTTCCACTTACTTCCAAGTAAGAACATGGGATATTTGGTTTTCTGTTTCTGCATTAATTCACTTGCTGCCCAACATTTTAAATGCAAGTCTTCACAGGCAGTTTTTTTGTGAGTTTATCATATATTATTTTTCCCTAGGATATAAGAATGGGTTTTGTTTTCTGGAAATATGCATATATGTGAATTTTTTCTACCTGAAGAATATACATAAGAGTAAAACATTTTCTAGGCTTTCCTAAACTCTTTGTCTAATATTGAATATAAGTACCTGAGAACTCAGGAATTTTGTTTCTGTTTTTTTAAGAGCGGAAGAGAAATCAGAGGAATTCTTGAAAGGCAGGCGTAATCGTCACTTCGTCAGTCAGAGTTCCCGGAGGAAATCGATGGCACTCTCAGAAGGAAGGATTAGAGAAGCCTTATTCTGGACAAGGCAGTTAATAGACAGGTTTGGGAAACCAAAAAGAAGAGAAAGCAGGAGGTGGCCTCTGCCACCCCCAGGCCCACAGGAGGAGAGAAGGGATTGGTGACCCTCATTGGAGTTGACCTTGAGAAAGGGGCCACCCATCAGGAACTGGGCTTGAGGAGAAGAGGTAGCAGGAAGCAGGAAGCAGGTAGCAGGGCCGACTGCGGCCTGCAGAGAGGGAGTGAGAGAACAAGGAGCGCTCCTCCTCGCTTCCTCCCATCTCTTGCTGGAACTTTCCTTTGTCAGAACCCCATTGGAAGCATGGAACATTCTCATGCAATCCATGAAGACCAGCCTTCAGGACAGCAGGACAGAGAATAGTGAGACTGAAGGAATCTAAAGGGGTCAGTGGAACTTATAGTTCCCATGGTTAGATACACAGGAAAAGGTTACTTGGATTAGTCAGGTGATACATGCTTTACCTGAAGTCTTAATTCTGTGAGTGCTGTGCACAACCCCATCACTGAATTTATTTATAAAAAAGGCTACTTGTAGCATAAAAATAGTATTGTTTTTAAAGATAGATTTGGTATATGGATGACTATGTATTGTTGTATGCTTTATGTGACAATCCCATGGTGATGATGCTGTTTGAAATATGTATTTGAAGTTTGAAATAAACTTTAGAACAACATTTATCTTTTGGGGGATCCTATCAGCCCACAAGTGTGGAAGCAGGTTTCGAGATCCATTCTAAGCCCAAAACATCAGTTCCACAGATTGTTGAGACGAGTTTGTCCCATTGGAGGCTACAGTGGTAGGTAGTAGGGTGTACCTGGGAGCAAGTGGTCCTTAACTTTCATCAAGATCAAAAAGTGTATGTTTTATATTTTTGATCAAATAAAGCTATGTCTCTAGTTGTATTTCTTTGTTTGCCATAGCAATGGAAAGCTTAAAGCAAGAGGGAGTCTAACTGTACCATTCATTTTTTTTAACAGCTGTGACTTGAGCTTCTATACCCCCAAAAATATGAAGTCCTGAAGATGCAAATAAACAGTATTTATTCCTCCATTTCTCTAAAACATTATTCATTTTATATTTGAATAGAAGCTAATGTATATTTAGTACAGGCTACTCTATGCATGTTTTAAAATTCAAAGATTACCCAATTCTTGTTTTTGGTTAGGTATACTGTGACTGTATAGAAATGTCAAAGAAAAATTTTTGAACATCGATAACTTTTAAAGTGATTTCCTCCATGATCAATATTCATTTATCAGTTCAACAGCCAAGAAGATAACCTTACATATTAGCATGAATTTGACTTAAAATGAGGTTTTCGTATCTGTTATCTTCCTTCTACATTTGGTTTATTTAAACCTAACTGTGAAAAGAACACTACTGTAGTATTTGAGCCTTTAGCTTTGATCTCATTTAGGCCGAATCTGTCACAGAATTTTTCAGTGGTGAATGAAATTTAAAAAAGTATTATCATTAACAAATGGTAAGGAAAACTTATATTGTCTTTCTTTTAAGCTACAGAAAATTACACTAATATTACCGTAAATTGAGTGTTCAAGTATTAATGTTCATTGCATTGATAAATTAATCTATACTTCACAAAATACTTGAATATGTGTGTGTTTATTCTATACTCCCATTAGCTCAGTGTGGTGGAAGAGAAAAGAGGATTTCTGAATCATGCTAGTTTGGGCACTAGACTTAGTATTTCGTGCATAGTTTAAAAATCAGATTAGCAGTCTTATTTTAGCGTAGGGCATTTGCTTGTTAAATTATATCAGCCATCATTTATTCTAAGGAATTTTCTTGCACGTTGAACATAAATCCATGTTTTAGGGCTTGAATTTCTAACCTGACACCTATCTGATTTGGTTCTTCCTCCCCTCCCCTTCCTTCTCCTCCCTCTTCTCCTTTGTTTTCTTTAAATCACTATTAGAAAGTAGTCACTTTAAACTTACTGTTTTATTTCCTATTCTAAAAAAAAAAGGGAAAAAATAATTAACGCTCTAGTTCCCTAACTACAGCCTCCTCAGTCAATTTGATCATTTTCTTTGAGAACAAATTCAATATATGCCACTGTAAGATTAGTGTTGTTTTCTGATTCTGATAATACACATTTATTTCATGATTTTTTATTGGAATAATTTTAATTTACAGAAAATTCACAAAGATTGTACAGAGAGTTTACTATTTATCCAGTATCCTCTAAAGTTAACATCTTCCATTACCATGATACGTTTATTAAAACTAAGAAACCAATATTGGTACATTACTATTAACTAAACCCCACAATTTATTTGGATATCATGGGCTTTGCCACTGATGTTTTTTTCTCTGTACCAGGATCCAATTTATGATACAAAATTGCACTTAATAGTTCTTAAATTTAGTACAGGTTTTCAGTTATAGAAAAAGACTACCAGATTATAGTATAGATTTCAATTAAGATAAATTAAGATAAATTAAGACATTTTCAGTATACATCCAATTTAGATATTTTGTCAGTTTCATTTTTGCTAAACTGTTTCTCAAGTGCTCACCACACTGAAGGATGCTTGCATTGGGAGGTAAGGAAGCATGTAACTAAGAGATAAATGCATGTTGCCTGTTCTCGGGAACTGGTGGTTATTATAAACTAAAATAGAATAAACCAGGAAATAGGGTATTTGCCAGAGGGAGGAGAGGAATGGAGATATTAAGTTTGTAGTAAACAAGTTTAGTCCTGAAGGATTCCAGTGAAAAGTTAAAAATATGAGAATAAAAATCAAGGAAGAGTTCTTAGGTGACTCAGACATGATACAGTAACATGAGTTGGTATACAAGCTAGCAACATGTGATACATTTCACAGTATGGGCTAGAGTAAGGGAAGAATGTGATTCCCATACCTAGCCCTCAGTATAAAAGGGATGTCGAGCCAGTTAATATATGAGATGAAATGTAGGAGCATGTTTTGCAGGGTTCTGGGATTATGGGAATACAACCTTTTCCTCAGCTTTTACTTTGCTGCAGATGCATTTTCGGTAATATGGTCATAATAATACACTTTTATAGAATTAATTCTGAGCTCTTGGAAGGAACCAATTCATTAATAGAAGTTAATATTATGTAACTTAAAATATTCTTCTCCAAGTAATCATTAACTTTGGCAAATTTTCACACAAGAAAAGAAATACTCCTTATCACCTGTGGTATCAGTTGGAATGGAATTATAATTTCTTACCATGAGCAGAAAAAAGGTATTTAACACTCTTAAGTTGAGATATAAAAATAATTGAGCAAATTGCTTAGAATTTCATAAAGGGCTTTGAATGAAGGATGCCACTAATATGATTAAACATTTCTTTTGCATCTGTTTAGTCTCTTGTGAGTGTGTGGTAGGGACGAGTTTAATTTAATTATCAGAAGCATTGATACATTTAGACACAAATCAAGAGGGAACAAGACAATTTCAAAACTTATTAGTAAATTGGGACACTCAAAACTCATTTATTTCTCCAGCATCTAAACTAATGAGGTGTTACAGTCTATTTGTTGACATATTAATAAAACTGAATGCCTTTTTATTAATCAAATACGTACTCCTTGAAATGGTAAAATAAATACAAGTTAGTAGCAGGATAACTCAAAATAAGTTTAAGATGAATGATGAATTTTAGTTTTTAAGAAATATCTTATGGACTCTGTATCATTTTAAATATCCTTACTGGTATATAATTTAAAAGATTAAAGCTAATAAATGATACATGTGGGAAACTGTTTCTTTTTATTTCCCAAATGTCATCTAACTTTTGAGATGAAAAGTTTACCACTCATTTTGATAGGTTAAAATGAGTGTCAAAGATATGAATCTTGACTATAATATTGACAAGAATCAGATTTTTTATTTGCTAGTTACATATCTGTGAGTAAATTAATCTATAGAAATGAGGTGTCTAATGTATCTAAAATATTTCTAAAATATACCTAAAATATTTTAAGGCCTTTTAAAATATTTCTGTAGTCTCTTCTGTAATTAATATTCTCTGAATTTACGTAAAACTACCTACCCCTAGTGATGCATCTAATCTCTTTGAATTAAGATCTATTTGTCAGTTGAACAAAATGATATTGCATAATCCCTCTGCATTCTGCTATTCGAAGGCATCTTGGTGTAGTGAGAAATGTCTTACACATGTGGGGAAGGAGATATGGAGATATGACTTTGATATGACTGAGGTCACAATACAGTGTGACGGTTTTAAAATAGGCACAGAATTATAGGCTGAGGGACAACAATAATCCACGTATGTGATATTAGTTAGGGCAGGTTTTACTTTTCAGGCAATGGAGATTGGTGGCTGTCCCAAGTCAGGGAACTGTACATGAGAAAGGCTCTGGAGGACCCTGTGAAGAACTCACACATGGTCCTGAGATGACTGGATGGCCGGGGAAGCCCAATCTATCTACCTCCAAAGTGAGAAGTGAAGGAAAGAGATGTTGGCCCTTCTCCCACATTCTCTTTAAAGTCAGCGCCAGAGGAGTAAAGCTTTGGTAGGGGATTGGGAGACCCAGCCAAAACGAGCACACACCTTCTGCCATCAGGCACTTGGAAGAGAGGGACAGAAATGGCCAAGCCTTTTCTCGTTCACATCCCTTGACGTTCATATCTGAGAGTGGAGAGGAGCTGAGATATCAGTCACGTGTGTGATGGGGATTTTATTTTATTTTTTATTATTATACTTTAAGTTCTAGGGTACATGTGCACAACGTGCAGATTTGTTACATATGTATACATATGACATGTTGGTGTGCTGCGCTCATTAACTCGTCATTTACATTAGGTATATCTCCTAATGCTATCCCTGCCCCCTCGCCCCACCCCGTGACAGGCCCCTGTGTGTGATGTTCCCCTTCCTGCGTCCAAGTGTTCTCATTGTTCAACTCCCACCTATGAGTGAGAACATGCGGTGTTTGGTTTTTTGTCCTTGCAATAGTTTGCTGAGAATGATGGTTTCCAGCTTCATCCATGTCCCTACAAAGGACATGAACTCATCCTTTTTTATGGCTGCATAGTATTCCATGGTGTATATGTGCCACATTTTCTTAATCCAGTCTATCATTGATGGACATTTGGGTTGGTTCCAAGTCTTTGCTATTGTGAATAGTGCCGCCGTAAACATACGTGTGCATGTGTCTTTATAGCAGCATGATTTATAATCCTCTGGGTATATACCCAGCAATGGGATGGCTGGGTCAAATGGCATTTCTAGATCTAGATCCTTGAGGAATCGCCACACTGTCTTCCACAGTGGTTGAACTAGTTTACAGTCCCACCAACAGTGTAAAAGTGTTCCTATTTCTCCACATCCTCTCCAGCACCTGTTGTTTCCTGACTTTTTAATGATCGCCATTCTAACTGGTGTGAGATGGTATCTCATTGTGGTTTTGATTTGCATTTCTCTAATGGCCAGTGATGCTGAGCATTTTTTCATGCATCTGTTCGCTGCATAAATGTCTTCTTTTGAGAAGTGTCTGTTCATATCCTTCACCCACTTTGTGATGGGGTTGTTTGTTTTATTCTTGTAAGTTTGTTTGTGTTCATTATACATTCTGGATATTAGCCCTTTGTCACATGAGTAGATTGCAAAGATTTTCTCCCATTCTGTAGGTTGCCTGTTCACTCTGATGGTAGTTTCTTTTGCTTTGCAGAAGCTCTTTAGTTTAATTAGATCCCATTTGTCAATTTTGGCTTTTGTTGCCATTGCTTTTGGTGTTTTAGACATGAAGTCCTTGCCCATGCCTATGTCCTGAATGGTATTGCACGTGCAGTGATGGGGATTTTAAACTGGGCTTGGCACGAGTCTTCCAAATGGAAAATTATCAGAAAACTAGAGAGGGGTTCATCCAAGTGTTATAAATAGAACGGGACTGACAATTTTCTTACAGCACATTTTGGGGAAAGAACTGAAGAAAAATTAACTTCGTGTATGTTTGTATCCCATGGAATTTAGAACATTAAGTGCCCTCATGACATATATGCTGGAAAAACAATTCTGTTCTAGGCTGAAGCTGCCCATTACCAAAGTGAGAATATATAGTAAAATTGGAAATGACAAAACAAATTAATATTTCATAGCAGCATAAATATGATCCATTTTAGAAATTTTTTTTTTGTTGTTGTTGTTGTTGTTTTTTTTTTTTTTTTTTCTTGAGACGGAGTCTTGCTGTGTCACCCAGGCTGGAGTGCAGTGGCGCGATCTCGGCTCACTGCAAGCTCCGCCTCCCGGGTTCACGCCATTCTCCTGCCTCAGCCTCTCCGAGTAGCTGGGACTACAGGCGCCCGCCACCACGCCCGGCTAATTTTTTGTATTTTTAGTAGAGACGGGGTTTCACCGTGGTCTCGATCTCCTGGCCTCGTGATCCGCCCGCCTCAGCCTCCCAAAGTGCTGGGATTACAAGCGTGAGCCACCGCGCCCGGCCTAGAAGTTTTAGTTTGTGTATCTTATGTATATCTCTGCTATGCCTCCTTTTGTATATCTCTGCTAGCTAGGAGCTTCTGTTATAAAAATTATTGTACAAAATAAGAAACTATATGAAAAAGGATGAAATAAAAAACGTGATATAAGAAATATGAGTTCTGTAATTTGAAAGAACCTCTACAGTAATTTACTAAATGCTGTTCTTCTAAAAATTATTTATTATTCTTTTTATTTTTTTAACTTTTAAGTTCAAGGGTACAAATGCAGGTTTGCTACATAGGTAAACTCGTGTCATGGGGGTTTGCGGTACACAGATTATTTCATCACCCAGGTATTAAGCCTAGTAGCCATTAGGTATGTTTTCTGATACTCTCCCTCCTGCCGCCTTCCACCCTCTGACAGGCCCCAGTGTGTATTGTTCTTTGTGTGTTCATGTGTTCTCATCATTTAGCTCCTACTTATAAGTGAGAAAATTTACTATTTTGTTTTCTGTTCCTGTGTTAGTTTGCTAAGGATAATGGCCTCCAGCTCCACCCATGTCCCTGCATGAACCTATATCTGGAAAACCCCCATAGCCTCAGCCCCAAAGCTTCTTAAGCTAATAAACTTCAGCAAAGTCTCTGGATACAAAAAATCAGTGTGCAAAAATTACTAGTATTCCTATACACCAACAACAGTCAAGCTGAGAGCCAAATCAGGAATGAACTCTCATTCACAATTGCCATAAAAGGAATCATTGCTGTTCTTTAATGATACAGTGATGTTATTTGATGAAAGAGTTTTGAGGCCCCATCTATCTTAGAAGACTCATTCTCTTTACTCTCTTGAAAGCTGTTTCAGCCTCTTTGGAAGGAATAGGCATCTATCTTTCCATAGCATTGAGACAGACTATGAAGTACTCACTTGTCTGCCAATTTCCTCTCTAGTCTTTGCTTTTCTTGGCTGCTGCTTTCTTCTGATCCCTTGTAACACGGAGTCCTTGTAACTCCATTCTGCTTAGTGAACTGCAGGTGCCATTCAAAGCTCAAGAAAGTCATCCCTCCAGATTGTGATAGTAAGTTTGCAGGATAGACTTGCTTAATTACAACAGTGCCTTAGCATGCAGGCTTTCCTCATGCTTGCCTAAACAAAATTTAGAAATGAAAAGGGTTAGAGATGCATTAGTCTTTGTGGTTTTTTCATACTGGTTGTGGCATCTCCGCTGTTAATTGCTTTCCTTTAGTGATTAATATAATTTTTCCATCCATTAATCTATATGCCAAACTGGGTTTGTTCACTTGATTAACTTAAATATCTACATGTTTTTATTTTTTAAATTAGCAAAGATGTTTCCCTAACAGTTTAACAATTAATCCTAGTGTTTTATTTGTCTGTTGTGTTAGAAAGCAAGAAGTTGAGGGATCCTGCTCTTAGTGGATATCATTGTGACCCTAATACATGTTGAATTATTGTTCACTTAATTTATAAATCCTAAGGCCTGAGCCTTTCCAAAAAATAAATTAAATGTTCAATAGGTCTCTAAAATCCGAGACTGGCTGAAATGTTATTCTTATAAAGCATTTTGATCAACTGGTTTCTATGTAATATGTATATGTCTTTAAAAGACTCAATGCTTTCTTTGCTTTAAGTAACTGAGATATTTATTTTATAGAAGGAATCCAAATAAGTGTTTCAGCTTCGTATGCCTGCATAGAGATACTCAGTTGATTTATTTTTGCTGATGGGAACAAAGCCTAAATTTAGAAGCTATCTTTCTTTTATAACACTGTACTAAAATACTTTCAGATGTTTTCGAGTTTTATATTTTGTATTTGTTCAATGAATCAAATAACTAATATGGCAAAATCTAGAAGGGTTTTAAGCTTTGTCTGTCATCAAGTAATACTGAACCATTGCTCCTAGAGGAAATACAGAGTTGGGTTCTCAGAGCCTCAGGTCACAACACTTTTACCCACAGATCAATACAGAAACTTGTTTTGATTGTGTTTCTATTGAAAAACATCTCATGTCATACATATTCTTGATTCATTAACATTGAACTCACGGCCAGCAGCACTGTAACTCATGCCTGAGCTAAGCTTATCTAATCATATTTTCTCCTTCAGGTGCACCACAGCCTTCTGCTTAGGAGCCCTGGACCGCACTTCAGCACTGTGCTTAGGAGTTATTTAAATGGTGACATTGCCAACAAAAAGTGCAAAAATGTGGAAATCGTGACTAATAAATAGACCTCTGGAAAAGACACTTGTTTATAGTTAGGAGAGCTGGAACAGGAAGGAAGAGCGTCACCTACTGGGCTTGGGCTTCAGCTGGGAAACTTGTGCGTTGGGTGACTCAGATTTCTCCCTTTCTCTTTCCGAGAAAGTGCAGTGAATATTGATTGGGGGGTTACAAGTGCATTGTAATGAGTAGGAGAATTTGCAAATACAGAGTCCACTAATAGTGAGGGTCACTTGTCTCTTCACAGTAGATCGTTTGCACATCCCTTTGGGATTTGGTTTGGGATTTGAGGAATCAAGTGTTCAGCAGATGATGCAACAGCAATGCTCCTGGATTCCCAGTGGTTCCATGATGAGCAAGGGCAGCAAGTGAGAGGACATGCTGAAAGCCTTGCTAGAAATTTGTCGTGATTTTAGATCTGTTGGATCTAATTATATATTTTTAGTGCTATTTCATATATATGTATTTTTCTTAGAAATCTATTTTAATGTGCTTTATGAAGTCTCTTAACAGATCGGAGACTAAAAAAGAAGAAAAGATCCTTTACCCCAGACTATTGAAGGCATTGCCTCATTCAGTTGGCCATTTCACTCTGTCCCATGGATGCAGAATAAAGGCAAGAGGGCATAGGATATCCTGCATTTGAATCCCCTAATTGTTCCCTGATCCCAAGTCTGTGTCTGAGAAATGAAGGTTTAATCCTTTTTTGTGCCATTTTGTCCTAAGATTCTTCAGAGGAGTGAAGAAAGTCCTGGTTGACTATTGGCTCATTTGCTTTGTCTGTCTTAGGAAGACAGAAATTGGTAATGTTCTAGGAATGAAAAAAATTATCTGGTCAGATTTAAATGACTAGACAAGATGTTCTCTGGCTTCACTGAAAATTTTAAAGTAAAATATACAACATATCTTGCCTTCAACATAGGATGAGATCCATTAAATTTTTCTCTTTCTTCACCTCCTCTACCACTATAAAGTAAAATAAATTTAATAATATAACCTTTGGAAATATTTTAATGAAAAGTCTCCAACTTGCTTTTTTCTTAATCTCTAGAGTGAAATGATGACAAAAATGAAAAGTATATGTGTATGTGTGTGCATATATATATATAAACATATTTCCACAAGCTCAAGATCATCTCACAAGTACTATTACTCATTAATTTACAGTAAACATTTAGTGACCACATTCCATGTTTTAGACATGGTTCAATAAGTATCTCCATAATGATTTTGTTGATCAATGATTGTTCAAAGCTGCTTTATAATTTTTTTAATTATTCATTTTCTATCGATGGCTATCATCATTATGTATCTATCTAAATCTATCAATCATCTATCTAGCTGTCATCCATTTATCTATCTAAATGGTAGAGAATTTGTGCAGCACTTGCAGGAAGAGATAAATGATTCAAATAAATTAGTACATCAGTACATGCTTGAAAAGTTATACAAGGTAGATGGGTGATTATCAATCTATGTGTCCTATTGTCCACAAGTGGTCAAAGAATAGAAAAATGTAGTTAGACGAGAAGACCACTCCTCTGTTTGAAGAGTTAAAGGAACTTTGTAACATGAACATCTTGAGTTGGCTGGGGGTCCTCTCCCTTTTGTTTACCTGAGACCCAGCTGGTCAAAGTCCCACCATGTTGAGACCAAACCATTTGAAGGCTCTTGTTTGCCATCACAGAAGAGTGAGAGACTGCAGGATTTTACCTGACCTTCTACTAACTGTGCTAATGATTTTACCTGGCCTTCTGCTAACTGAGCTAATGGTGACACTAGGTTGCTGTTACAGATTAGTCACAATGTGGCCCTTCCTAAATGCAGGGGGCTAGAAAATATGGAGGGCAGATGTAATGTGTGGTGCACTGTCTCTACCACACCAAATGAGTAGTGCGGGGGATTGGATTCTGCTTATGAACTGAAAACGTTTTGCAACTAGTACTTAAGTCACTGTGTGTCCTCAATGACTTTCTTTCAGGCATTGGGCAAGTATGGATTACTTCTTTTGTGGATATGACTTTTTTATTGAACCCATTGTTCACTCCATAAAATACTTTGATTTATGACAGTGATCTTTATAGACCTAGTGCTGTGTTTTCAGAATGATGTGCTTAGAAACCTAAACATCTACAGAGGTACTTCAGGAACTCTCTATGCAGGAAAGGGAGAGATCAAGTGGGCAGGAATATGGCCTCAACTTCTGGTTCCCTAAAAACGTGACATCGTCACCTGCTTTATTCATTGCAGTTATGAGGAAGGTTTTGTTACAAATTTAAAAAGTTTATCCTACTGAAGAATCATTTGAAAACCAATCATATTTTACGGGAAACTGCTTTGATTTATCACTGAATTGACTTTAAGGTCTATAGTGTAAAAAGATGAAATTTGATGTTCTTGACAACCAGCTTATTTGAAATGTCAATACAATATAAGAACGCATGTCTTTGAAAGGTTCGTCTTCACAATTGAATCCACTTGTGATAAATATCATTATGTATGATAAATAAATCTAGAGGTCTAATGTACAGCTTAAGGACTACTATAGTTAAAAATATTGTATTGCGTACTGAAAGTTTGACAAGAGAATAGTTGTTAGGTGCTTTTACCACACACACACACACACACACAAAATAACTGTGAAGTGATGGATAGGTCAAATGCTAGACTGTAGTAATTATTTCACTATGTGTATGTATATCAAAACATATTGTTGTACAACTTAAATATACACAATAAAAATAAATAAATAAAGATAAATTTTGACCACATATCTGCTTCATGATATTAAAAGAATCTTATTTACTTGATATTGGAGTATTTTAACCATCTAATTCTAGTTTTAAAATTAATTTGTTACTTTTTATTTTATATATTTATACATGAAAGTTGGATTTTTCTGAATAAATCAATAATACCAAATCAAAATATTAACCACTGAAAGCATATTCATAAGTTAATAATCTCATAGTAATATATATTATCATAGTAAATACAGATATTATAAAATTTAACATATACAATCGTGGGTTGCTTAACAATGGGGATACATTCTAAGAAATGTGATTTCATCACTGTGCAGACATAACAGAGTGCACTTACAAAAACCTAGGTGGTAGAGCCTACTACACACATAGACTATATGATATAGCCTATTGCTCCTACACTACCAACCTGTACAGCATGTTACTGTACTGAAAACTGTAGGCAGTTGTAACACAGTGATAGGTATTTGGGTATCTACACATAGAAAACGTACAGTAAAAATACAGCATTATAATCTCATGGGACCACCATTACATACACCATTATGTGTGTAATCCATCATTGACCAAAACCTTGTTATGTGGTATATGACTGTGTATATATCATAGTAAATAAAGAAATCATAAAAATTATAAACTCTTAGGCAGAATAATATGTGTGTCAGGAAGTAAAAATGCCTTACAGCAACATGGCTCAAAAGAATTGAAATAATGAAATCTTATTAAAGCATTTATAATAGATTTGAATGAGCTCTTAAAGAGAATTACCCTTTGGAAAAATGCCACTTCATTCATACTAAATGCAGAGCTTTTACTTTCATTTAAACTATGTTACATAAATATTTGACAGTGAAGTCTAAATCATTGACAGAAATGACTATAGAGTTGTTGGAGTCATTGATATTTATTTCCCTTGTGAAACACATTTGTTTCCATTATTTAAAATTTAACTTACACTGGATAAAAATTCTAAATATGGAAGAAAAACAATTGATAAATAAATAATACTGCCTCTGGCCTTTGAGGAAAACAGTTTTGTATTCGGTATCTATTAGAATTTTCTTATTTTTCTCTGGTGCGATTTTAATACATTCAATCACAAAGATGTTTAGAAGTAAACTCAAACTATTATTATAGATAAAAATTGTGTGTAAGGAGGTAGAATTCATCATTTAGGCAACTAGATAAAGATTCAGATTTAAATTTTTTTTGCATTTTCCCTTCGGCGTGTTGGGTAATAAACAACTGGCCAAGACCTTTTCATACCTTAACAAGCTCCTTTAATCCTAGTGACAATCTTTTTGGCAACTAGGAAAGAGGCATGGAGCAGCGGAGCAATGTGCCTTGAAAAATTAACCCATAAGGCATCGTTTATGAGAGTTTCGTCCCTGGATAGCCTCTGAAAATAAAGTTAGCCTCAAATAATAGACAGTCATTAGAAATAAAGACAGACGCTTTAATGCTTGTTTTGCTTATCTGTGCTTTAATGTGTCAACCCCAAAAGTTAGTGGCCGGAAACATTTCATTTTATTCAACTGTTGCCAGGACTGGAAAGCACTCTGCTGGTGTCTCACGCCAGATTTATGGATCTATGGGGTGTTAGCAAAAGGGACTGAGCTTGAAGGAGCTACGTCCAAGATGGTGGGTTTCTCCACTCACAGAGAACAAACAGGGTTTATCCCTCTCCCTGTCTCATGGAGAAGGCTCCAGCCCCAGGCCCTCTCCCTGTGTCTTAGGCCACCTTTTATATGCCAGTTGGCTCTTCAGAAACACGAAGCAGAAGTCCTGCATCCAGTTAATTATTGTGCCTGGGACTGAGATCACTTCATTCAGTCATATGCTGTTGGCCTCAGCAATTCAGAGGGTCTGTGCAGATTCAAGGAGGTGGAGAAATAGACTCCTCCCTTAACGAGAGAGGGCAGGGCCACATTGCAGAACATACGATGGGAGAGATTTCTGCAGCTGATGTAAAATAAAACCTACCACAATTCCTAATCTGAAAAAATAAATATTTTAGAGATGGATATTCTTTATATTGATATGTCAAATAATAATCTATTGGTAAGCAAAAAAGCAACTAACCAATAAAACCCTGTAATAAAATTCCATCTACCACATTCATTTTTCAATTAACACGTCCTTAAAGAAATTCGCTTATCAGTAGAAATTCAGAAATTCCAGTGAGAAACTTTAAATTAAGATTAGGAAATGAAGGGGTAAACATTCAAACATTCAACTCAGTTTGAGAAGAGATGATGTTTATGTCTAAGGGACTCTAGAATGCAATACAAATTGGTAGGAAATTTTGAGAGAATGTTTTCTAGGAAGAATTTTAACACAGACATATCCTGTCCATTCTAGTAAGAAGAAAATTTAGTCAAATCATTCTGAATAGAATTTTCTGTCTCATTGCAGACTTCAGACATTTAAGGCTTATATATTTATGTGTGTATATATCCATATATATGTATACATATATATGTGTTTGTGTGCATATATATATATATATCTCCAAGTATCCCCTAAAACTAAGCTTTTTTATTAATATATGTTTCATTTATTGAAATATACCTGATCTTCCCATAAGTATTATTTACTCATTCTCTTTTGGTCTATAAATGCCACTTCTTGGATGAATAACACATATGAAGCAGGGAAAATAGGATATTTCATAGGTAAAAAGGTTTAAGTTTTTAAAATATATAATGTAACATTATTATAGTCATTATTATTATAAGTAATAATGTCTACATTCTTCTTTTGCAGAGTATAGACACTTCTTGTTCCTTTATTGATATCTTTAAACATTAGCTTTACTAAGAACATATTTATAATTAAGAGTAAATTAACACATATAAACTGATCAAGCTGTTGAAAAATTATACATGTTTAGTTTTTGTTTAATCTGAAGGTACTTTAGGAAACCTTAGGAGAAACAGTTTTACAATTCATGAAAAGTCTTAGTAAGAACGATAATAGGACCAATTAAAACAGTAGTGTGGGTTTTTGTTTTCTGTTTTTTAGTTTTTCCTATTTCTTCTGTGTGCGGTGATATTCACAGAAGTTCACTATTTCAACCTAGGCCATAAATCTGCCGTCCAGAATGGAGATCTAAAATGTATTCTGGAAACTTACACCGTGTACTTTCTCAAACTTGAAATTTAGTGCTTTTGATCAAATTCTAATGCCAGTGGCTGCACCCACATTTTGTTGAAGGTTTTATTTTATTCAAATCTATCAAATGAAACTTTACACAGAGAAGTCTGGAAATACTAATTTTTCACTCAACAAATGTGGTGGTTATGTCTCTCCGGGCTAGTTTTTTATTCAATGAAGGAATTTTTATTTAGTAAATCTTAAACCTACCACAGCATACTTTTCTTTTTAACTAACAATGTTAAGGAAATTTACTTTAAAAATAGCGTTGGTTTCATTTTAAAGTTTACATTTCTATGAGTGTTTGCTATGGAAATACCATCTGCAGTTTATATACACCTATTTTCCTGTTTGATGTTTTATATTGTTCTTCATTCCTTATTTTTCACCCCCTTTCTTTCTATTGTATGTTAATACTGATCTACTTTCTGCTCCACTTTAGGGTTGTAAGTTTCCTAACCCTGCCTTTCCTGTCAGGGCCTGTTGGGATAGAAAGACGGAGAAAGGAGGAGAGTGAAGGGAAGACGCACCTGTACGGTGTCAGTTGCTGTCTTCATCTCTGATTCAATAATTTCTGTCTACAATTAGCCTTGGCACTGATAGGATATGTGTGTGTGTGTGTGTGTGTGTGTGTGTGTGTGTGTGTGTGTGTGTTGTGTGTGTGTGTGTGTGTGTGTGTGTGTGTGTGTGTGTGTGTGTGTTGGGGGGCATCAGCCTCACTTTTCAATGTCCTGTTACAGTCTCAAATTACCTATTTTTCACCTTTTTCTATTTTATAAATCCAGTGGTCATAAATTAGGGATCAAAGATTGAAAAGGGGCATTTCTAGATTTGAGGAGGTCACTAACATCACAGGCTTCATTGAGGAAAACTGGGGCAAAATCTGCCCCCAATGTGTGAGGAGCTGGAAGGAAACTGATCTCTGGTTTACTTTCTCCAGGTTTATACTTTGATGTGAGTGGATTATCCTTTTATTATTTTCATTAATATGAAACAACCAAAAGTCCATTTTTTTAAACTTTTAGTGCTGACTTTAGATGTTTACCCCTTTTGCTGAGGAATGTTCCATCGATGTTTGTAGAAGTTATGCAAGGCAACTTCTGGAGAGAGTCAGGAAAGAGGCCCTGAGAAGCAGGTAACAGGTTATTTCATCAGCTGGAAAGCTTTGGGCTCTGGATCTCCAATTCCAGAGTGGGAGATCTTAGCCCCTCCACATTTTGAAGATCTCTGCCCTGCCTGACATCTTTCAGAGTTTCAGGGAGCATCCTGCTTTCACTTTTGACCTCTGCTTCCCACTTGTTGCTTTCACAAAAACTCTTTCTGGTCTAGGCACAGTCTAGGTTCCCTGAGGGTCCCAAACAGCCTTGATGTTCCACTCATGTAGAGCCCACATGTCTGAGTCTTCTCAGAACCATGGTAAAATGCCACGGACTGGGCAGCTTAAACAACAGAAATTTCTTTCTCACAGTAATGGGAGCTAGGCTGTCCAAGATCAAGGTGCTGGCCAAGTAGGTTTCCTTCTCTAGCCTCATCCCTTGGCTTGTACATGACCACAGTCTCGTAGTGTGTTTCTATGACCTCTTCTTGTGCTCAAGGGAAGAGAAAGGGGGTGGGCTGTCTTGTGTCTCTTCTTAGAAGGGCACTAATCCCATAATGAGGGCCCCAACCTCATGACTTTATCTAACCCTAATTGCTTCTTAAAGACCCAGTCTCCAGATACCATCACATTGGGAATTGAGGTTTCAACATATGAAACTGTGGTCGAGTGGGACACAAACATTCAGTCTTAACACTGTGTCTCCCTCCCTCTGTTTGGGCTGCCACCCACCATCAATGCTTCCTGCTCCCCACTGGTGCCACCAGCTCATTAGGCCACAGTGTTGCCACCTCAACGTTCTTGTCATGTGTTTTAGTCCATTTTCATACTGCTATGAAGAAATACCCAAGACTGGGTAATTTATAAAGAAAAAGAGGGCCAATGGACTCACAGTTCCATGTGGCTGAGGAGGCCTCACAATCGTGGGGGAGGGTGAAGGAGGAGCAAAGTTCCATCTTACATGGCAGCAGGCAATAGAGCAGTGCAGGGAACTGCCCTTTATAAAACCATCAGATCTCGTAAGACTTATTCACTATCAGAAGAACAGCAAGGGAAAAACCCGCCTCCATGATTCAATGACCTCCTGCCGGGTCCCTCCCACAACATGTGGGGATTGTGGGAACTACAGTTCAAGATGAGATCTGGGTGGGGACACAGCCATACCATATCATCATGATTCACTTATGTTATTCTCTTTGTGTCACTTCCTTTTATGTGAATGTCACTGCTACCTGTACTACTACAGCCAGAACTCCTGTTTATTGATCTGTGACCATATTAATAGAGAAATAGGCTCAAGTTTCTGATTGGCTCAGCTCTTATTGATGGAGTCTATAGGGTTCAAAGAGCTGTAGCTTAAGTTTTATACACATAGAGCTTTTCTACTAAATGGAAAATAGCTGGGTGCCTTGAGAGAGTTTCCATAAAGAACCACTGCTGAATTCAGAAACACAAGTTCACTAGTTAGATTGCTTCTAAAACGATCACAGCATATTTGGTGATTTGGCCATACGTTGATGCCCCACCCACCTTTTCCAGCTTAAATTCTTACATAGTTCTGAATCCCAACTTTTCAAAATCTCTTCCAGAAAACTTTTCAGACTCTGAAGAAATTGTCAGTACAAATACTGAAGGTTCATCAGCTCTTTTTCTACTTGCTCACATAGGGATAAACGGTCCACTTCCAAATACTGAAGGTCCATCATCTTCCCACCAGCGATGGGCCATGGGCCAGGGCAGGGAGGGTAAGCCCATTTCCATAGTGCTGTGTACTTGCAGTGATTTCAAATTAATAGCTTGAAATCAGCCATGGTGGGGGGAGTGTGTACACCATGGAAATTGACAATACTACAAATCTAAGCTTTTTTGAGGGGAAGGAGTCCAAAATACCAGTATTAGCACCATGATTGATTATGGGTTACCTCAGAAATTTGCCTGGCTTCCCCCTTCCCATTGGCGTTACGATTTTACTTCATTTAGGGTCCTGTTTCTTTTGTTAATTACAGAATAAAATTTACATTTGTAGGTTTTTCCTTATCCTTCTCTTTCTAATGCATATGGAAAGCCCTGTTCAGATTTTCATGAATTTTATAATTTTGGCCATACACGATTTGGTATGTCTTAGGTTGATATTTTATTAGCTGACACAAGTTAATATTTCTTTAGAAGGTGATGGAAAAAAACAGCAGTATTTTTTCCAATATATTTCCTCTAAAATACATTAGGAAGAACAGTTTTGAAGTGGTGAATAGTTTTTGGAGTCAAAAATTCTAAAAAAAAAAAAAACCCTATCTTTACATAAATACAGCTTTTAGACAAATTCTGCCATATTCAATGCAATATTGTAGGCTGCCATGTCATAGTTTTACATATTCACAAGACATGCCAATTGTTCATAAGCTGAGATTGCTTGAGAATCAGATTTTGCAAAAGAATTGTCCTAATATATTTTCTATTTTAAGAGTTTAAGAATGTCTGAAGAAAAAAAAAAAGCAAAACAAACTTCTTGCTGTAATGGGTGAATGCTCTGTTTGTATTGATTATGACTTCTTGTCAGTGGTGAAACGCCAGACCTCACAAGGATATCATTAGACAGCAGTCACAGCTCATGCCACCATCAGGAGGAACTCTAGTCCACATTGTTTTAACTGGCAAACTCAATTCCTCACAAAGGCAGGCAGCAATTTGGCTAAATTTGAATTGTTATATAAATGTATGTTGGATAGGATCTTCAAAATTTAGAAAGAAAAAGCTTTAACACTGGACTGTGGAAAGCTGAAGATAATAATTATGAAAAAATGTTTCAAGTTAAGAAGGGGTTTTAATAAATTTGTAAAATGACATGCCTTTTAGGGAAATTTGATTCATTAATAGATGCCTCTTAGCATATACTTAAGCTAGAAAATACTTTTTTATTACATAATACAAACTATTCACTTTAAAAAATCTTAAAATCAAAGACAAAAGTTATGACCATCTACACACTAACATAATAATTTCCCAAGTATTTGAATTACCTCCATTATGTGCAACTAAAACAAGCAAAAAGTAAAAATAAAAATATAACCAATTCTATTTAGTTTTGGTTTTTTTAAATTGAATAAAAACATTTTGAGATCAATGTAATAAAATTGTGAAGTGTTTTTATTTAAGGCCTTGTATTGGGTTTTATATTCAACTTTAGCAAATTTGATCTGCTAATTTCCAAGTGGGTTGAATTTTGCATATGGGTAATATGTGTGTGTACTTATTTCTGTCATGAATTTTACAAGAGTGACTCATGTCTCATTGTGAAATGCCCTCAGAAGGCCGCAGTCCCTGAGCGTTTGCTGCCGGCAGTGGAGGAGCAGATGGAGTTAATTAACATTAACCAATGGCATGGTATATACTAAACATTCAGTAAGTGTTATCTACATTATCTACAATGGCATGGTATATACTAAACATTCAGTAAGTGTTATCTATTAATAGTAATAATAAACACAATGAAAGGAAAATAGTTTAAATTAACCAACCAATGTTATCAGTGCAGAACATCTATGGAGTTTGCTTAGATGATTAATAAATACTTTTACTGTCTTATCTGGAGGAAATGTGTCATTTTTGCACGTTTCCATCTCGATTGGTTAAAATGACCTTCACAGCACAAAGCTAACTATTGAAGAATGATATTGCCTGTCATTTTCTGATATAATAAATACATGTTTGTGTATATAATAAAATAGTTTCTTTTATGCATCATTGTATTCCTTCTAGGGAACATAGTTCTAGGCATTGAAATAATGTTTTCTAAAAAATCAGTAAAAGTACTTATGGCTAAATTTGAGATTCTGAAATGTTGTCTCGTCACATTTGTATTATATGTCCTATGTATGATATGAGTCTCATCATAAATTTGCAAAATGTTTAGCTTGTTAGCAGTGCGTTTCCTAAGGAAGAAACAAGAATCTGTGCTGAATATTAATTCCAGGCATGACTGAGGGTTTTCCAAATTGCAGTAGTCATTTAGCAGGCTGTTATTTGACACAAGACTATGGCCTTGGAGATTGTTTATTGTATCTGCTGACTTGGAATTTGTTTAGAATAGGTTGCCCAGGAGTGTTTCTGAACATGCTGTCTATAAATATATAAATCATCTTTTTTCTTAACTATGCTATCTAAATATATAAATCATCTTTTTTTCTTAACTATGCTATCTAAATATATAAATCATCTTTTTTGCCAACTGGCTAGACATTACCGCTGAGTAAATGGCAATCAATGTGCAGAGAACCAAAAGAATATTAAATATGAGTATTTCCAATTGAGAACTCAGATAGTTTTATTATGGCTCTATCTGTTATAAAGTGTTCATTCCCAACTCTGTCTCTTTGCAAAGCTAATTGTATGCCAGCAGCAGATAGAAAACGGAAGAAATGAGTAGTGTGAATCGACAATTCTAATTGTTACCTTATCTGCAGATAAACAACGCATGTAAAAAGACTAATGTACTGTATCGACTCATTGAAAATATACAATAGGAACCATCAAAATCACAATGCTATTTATATGAAAACAAAGTGTCATACAATTGTTAACTTTAAATTTATGGATATCATACGCAATGTAAAATAATGTGAGATGTCACCTTCTTAGACAGCAAAGAACAATATTGCTTCTGCAGAGACTGTACAATCTGTATCTGCAAGCTCCAATTCTAATAAACCCCTTATTTCTTTTAAACATTTATTTTATTTTATTCTATTTTATTTTTCTAACTTTCACTTTAGGTTCAGGGCATAGACGTGCAGGTTTGTTATATGAGTAAATTGCCTGTCATGGGGGTTTGATGTACAGATTACTTTGTCATTCAGATAATAAGCATAGCACCTGATAGGTAGTTTTTCAGTCCTCACCCTCCATCCTCACATAGGCCCTGATGTCATTGTTCCCTTCTTTGTGTCCATGTGTAATCAATCTTTAGCTCCAACTTAGAACGTGCAGATTTGGTTTTCTGTTCGTGCATTAATTCACTTAGGCTAATGGCCTCCAACTGCATTCATGTTGCTGCAAAGGACATGGTTTCATTCTTTTTTTATGGCTGCATAGTATTCCATGGTGTATATGTACCAAATTTTCTTACCCCACTCCACCACTGGTGGGCTTTGTTATAGCTTTGGATTTTTAAGGATGGTGTCAGAAATACTCAAAAGGAATGTTTTCTTTTCTTGATTATTTAGCTTCAAACCCAGCTCTGTCATTTACTACCTGTGCTTTTTCCTTTTCAAATGAGAATAGTAATACTACCTGCCTTATATTTCAGAATCTTAAATGAAAATATAAACTTATTGTCACAGCAAATGCCCTCGAAATATTAGCTATCATATCTATATAAACATCATGATGATGTCATTGTATGACAGTCACCAACAATATTAAGATCTTTCCAAAACCTCCAAGGTGAAGTTTATAATCTCTCTATATCAACATAGAAGCACAATATTCATATTCATCTTTGAGTAGCACTTTAAAAGATTATAAAATATTTTAAAAGACATTACCTTATTTAATCCCTTTTGTAAACTGTAAATTGTATAGTTTTTTCTAAGAAGTAAGGGAGGTTCAAACAGGCAGTAAGCACAGCCCGTCCAACAACGCACAGTGTTTAGTGGCCAAGACGTGGACATCCATGCATTACAAGTCATTCTCGTAGTGTGGTCCCCAGACCAAGAGCACTAGCATTGCCTGGAAACTTGTTAGAAATTCAGATATTCAGCCTCAAACAGACCTGCTAAATCACAAACTCTGGGAGTGGAACACCATAATCTGATTTTGTAGCCACTCTAGGGGATATTAATACATGCTAAAATTTGAGAATCATTGCACTAGACAAGGCAACTAAGAATAATATCTGAAATATGAGCAACACTAATTATCATTTTTTTCAAAATCATAGAGATACATATATGAAATTAGCATGCCCATCTTTTAGAAACCAGCTATATATAAGCATTTTGATATCTCCTAAATTGGTGAATATATTTACAAATAATAGAAAATTACAAGGAACAAATAGTTAGGAGATAATTTTTGTGGCTTTTTTCATGCCACACCCATAATGGTTTTATTTTATTTTATTCCAGTTTTATTGAGCAATCATTGACAAATAACATTGTATATATTTAAGATGTACAATGTGATGATATAATATGCATATACATTGTGAAATGATTACCATAATCAAGCAAATTAACACATAATCATGCATTCAGATAGCAATTATATTCACACATGCCATTTTACTTCAAAGGAGAGTAACCTGGGGTCTGTTTCAGGAATGTTAAAGTTCTACATATAATGACTGAAGCCTAAAATCTGCATGAGATATTTTGTCTTCTAATATCAACAAATTTGGCAAATATAAAAGTATTTTTTGTCTTGCACACTTTTCAGATTAGTGCTTCTTTCTTAACCTCAAGTTAAACCCACTTAAGATTTTTAAAAAAGATTCGGTAGGCCAGGCTTGGTGGCTCATGCCTGTAATCCTAGAACTTTGGGAGGCCAAGGCAGGCAGATCATCTGAGGTCAGGAGTTCGAGACCAGTCTGGTCAACATGGTGAAACTCCATCTCTACTAAAAATACAAAAATTAGCCAGATGTGATAGCACACACCTGTAATCCCAGCTATTTGGAAGGCTGAGGCACAAGAATTGCTTGAACCCAGGAGACAGAGGTTGCAGTGAGCCAAGATCATGCCACTACACTCCAGCCTGGGTGATAGAGTGAGACTCTGTCTCAAAAAAAAAAGTTTTACTGCATAATAGCTTATGTTTTTAAACAATTACTCTCTATAGTTAGGCACAAGGGAGAATAGGACATTTTACTTTCTGGAATTACTGATAAATTATTTCTTCAGATTCTTCCCTCCCATGATTTCTTCTTGATCATGTTGTCTTATCTTCCTGTACTCATTAATTAAATGACTTGGTTAAATATATTGGTATTGGGCAATGTATAATCACAGTCTTATTACCTTCTCATTTTTCTCAAAAACTTAAATGATATAATTACCCTTATCTTCTTACATAGCCATTGATGCACTTATTTTTTAATCATGCTGTTGCAGGATATTTGGGGTGACGCTTTTCTGGGCAGAAAGCTCTGTGGCCAGTGGCACCTTTGTGTGAGTTTTGCTTGGGCCCAATGGGCTCATTGCACCCACTCAGCTTGGCAGGCTCTACTCGGCTCACACTACTGGCCTGGATCCCACACCTGCCAAGTGTGATCCAGGTGTGGAGCAGCAAGGGGTGTGTGAGGGAGCAAGCATTGGGTCCAGCAACTGCACAGTCAGGCATGCTGGCTGATGCAGCGGGATGGGCACCTCCAGGTGCCGGGACAGGTGCCTGTTCTCTACAAGGCTGTGGCTGGACCAGGTTCACCACAAGCAGCTTCAACAGCTGCCCCCAGGGAACACAGTGGAAGCTTGGAGACTCCAGGAAATGCAAAGCCCCAAAGAGGGAGTCACAACCTTGGCTTGGGGAGCTCCCAGGTCTGGAGAGGGCCACAGCTCTCCTCTCCCCTTCACCTTCAATGTGGCGAGCAAGGGGCATGTTTCGGCCGTTTGTGTTACAGCTCTTTCAGCCCCGCCATGCCACATTTCTCGAGTTCTTTTCCTGTGTCCGGGAAGAATGAGGTATGCAGATAAGTGGAGGGTAAGCAAGGTGAAGAGGAGCTTTACTGAGTGACAGAATACCTCAGAGGAGGCCCTGGAGTGGGTAGCTCCTCTCTGCAGCTGGTTGTCCCAGTGACTGTTCAGCTCTGGCTGAGCCTGGGGCTTCTATGGGCATTCAAAGGGGAGGAAGTGCACACTGATTGGTCCATGGGGGGCTATAGTCAGGCCCAGAAAAGGCACCACAAGTTCCCACTCCTGTCAGTGGGACTGGCAGCCCAGCCTGCAGCCTTCAGGCCCTTCCCAGCCTGAAAGTAGGCTTGGGCATCCCGTTCTGCCCAGGAGCCTGTCTGTCTCTGCTGCCATTCATGGCACCCAGGATTTTCATGCCAAGAGGAGTCTGCAGGCCAGCACTGAACTACCTGCAATACCCCCTCAACTTCCCTTCTATGCTCATCAGCACCCAAAGTCCAGAGGGGGCCATGTGGGCAGGGGCTGGTGTGTCAGCACTGCCCCAAGTGTGTGCACACCCAGCCAGACTGTGACAGCACCTGGGCTCAGCCCCAACTTTGCTCTGAGATTGGAGCAGGTGCTGGGAATGGAGAGGGGGAAGGCAGCACAAGCAGACACTTCTGAAACTTGCGGGAGGACATGCCTGACTCTGCAGGGCATTGTGGCTTGTATGGCTGTAGCTGCATCCAGGAGTGTGGGGCTCCTGCCTGCTCTGTGGGCTAGGAGGCCCAGATCCGCCGCCGTGACTTGGGCATCTGCCGCTGCCCCAGGAGGGCAGGTCTCCTGCCTGCTCCCAGGCCCCTCACTTTGAGACGTCACCGTCGACGAGGGAGGCCTGGGTTCACAGGCACAACCTGAGTGTCTGTAGCTGTGACCAGGAGGACAGGGATCCTGCCTGCTTTGTGGAGTGGGATGCCTGGGTCGACATCCATGACTTGGGCAGCTGCAGCTGCATCCCGGCAGTTCCCACCCCACCAACTCAGAAGGGGCGGGGCTCCCACTTGTCCCGGCTACTACCAGGTCTGTGGAGGGTGCAGCCCCAGCGGGGCTTCCCGGCTGCAGCTGATGTGATGGCAGCAGTGGCCCCAGACACACGCCACTGCCATCAGTGCTATCTAGTTCAGCTATTTTCAGTGGACCTATACACTTAAATTTCACGCAGTTCCCCAAATGGACGATGCTAACACCCATGTTTTTGGACACAATGTTTTTTCTTTTTTCTTGACTAATCTCCATTCAGTTCTCTAAGCCCATTTCATATGACATTATTACCAGAAAATTCTTCATAATCCTCTCCATAATGGGTAGGGTGATTTTTTTCATATTTTCTCATGGTATTCTCTGAATCCATCCATCATAGCACATACCATATCACACTGTAGTTACTTTAAATCTCTGCTTCCCCATAGAATGTGAGAATCTTAAAACATGAATTTTATTAGTAATTTTCAGGCCTCCAGAACTCATTCTGTGGCACAGAACATTAATTGAAAATTTGTTGGATGCAATATACAGGTTGTAAATAATATGGAGTCAGGAATGATATGTTTAGTAGCAAGTACTTATACGGGCAAAAACATGAGTTAACACTGTTGCATTAGAATGTACTAGGCATTGTTCTAAGCATATTACTAATAGTCAAATATTAATTATTAAAACAGCCTTATGAGGTCGGTATTACTGTCAGTCTCATTTTATATTAAACAGGTTTGAGTTAGTATTGACCACCCATGCCACAAAGACAGTAAGTACAAAAAAATGCAGATTAGGGTAAATATGTAATCCTTCTAAAATATAGCCTGGAGAGCTATGAATAAGAATATTATCAAACCTTCTAAACAGCATTTGTCTGAAATACACATTTCTTAAACTTGAGCAAAGTCATTAGAAAAGCAGTTTTAAGTAGTCCCTATTACTCTGATAGACAAGCTAAAGGGTCAGGCTAGAGAAAGAACCAAATGTTGTCTGATGGCACACATGCTGTGTCCAGCCCCAATTTCTGGAAACATCCCCCTCCCACACCACCCCAATGCCACGTTTCACAAGCACGATCCTTGAAAAGGGAGAATCCTTCATGTGGCTGGAAATGGAGTGTTACTGGGTTATAGGGGCCGACATGGTCTGTGGAACGGTGACGTCTCAAGCACTGGTTATTCTCCTGCTCACAGGCTGTCCTCTGAAAGGACGGTTACTAATTTATGAACTCCAAGTTGATAGTCATCATGTCCATCTTATTCCCCTGCGTGGGCCTAACACCTATTGGAAATAGAAGATACTAAATACGTATTTGTTGAATTGCAAAATCAGTGAATGGATATTCACTTTACTTGCTTGATCCGCAGATTCTAGGGAAATTTAGGTTGCGCATCAACTTTATTTTAAAAGCTTTTTAAAATATATAACAGTGTTAAAATTAAAACTTGAGATGTGTTACTTTATTCTATGCCTTAAAAAAAGAATATTGGACAGGTATATTTGCTCATGCTTGTAATCTCACTACGTTGGGAAGGTGACTTTGGAGGATCACTTGAAGCTAGGAATTTGAGGCTGCAGTGAGCTATGATTGCACCACTGCCCTCCAGCAAGGGCAACAGAGCTAGACCTTGTCTCCAAAAAAAAGAAAAAAAAATGAAGAAAAATAATATTAAGCTTATCTCTCTTTGCACGCACACACAAATACGCACACACACAGACCCACAAAAAATGAATACTTGTGTGACTCTTAAAGAAAGAATATTAATTTTACTATGTGCATAGAAAATTCACTTTGGGAAAATGAGATATAGTAAAATGAAATTAATTATTTGATTTCATTCTAATTAATGAAATAAAATAAAATTTTAATTTTAATTAATGAAAATAAAGTATAATAACAAGTTTGTAAAGTTTTAATTTACTTTGTACTATTGAAACAAAGTAGAACCATTCTTCTTTGAAACCACAAAGGTTTATTTTAATAATGCCTAAAGACAAATCATTATAAACACAGAAGATTTTCTTTGAAGCATAGAGCTGGGATGAGTCCCAGACAGGGCCATTCTTATTTTTTATGCAAATAGTTTGATATGATAAGGAATACCAAATGATATTTTAAAGACTATAATTCTTTATTTTGGAAAATTCAATTATATATGCTCACATATAATTAGATATGACAGTGGCTTTTGGAAAATATGAGTGTTCTCAGTGAGTTTTAATTGATATCTTAGTGTATAAGTTACACCACAATTAAAAGGTCACAGTTAGCCTATATTGGGGGGTAAATTATAATTTTGGGGTGAATTGGTTTAAGGTGATTTTTATAACTATTTTCACAGTCAAAGCATTTTGTACTTCATGGTTAATTCTTCCAGGCATGGAACAGGGCAGGGGCACTCTCTTGTACAAAGATGCAACTCCAGTGGGAAACATAGTGCCTGGTACATACTAGCTGTTGAATAAACGTGTGTTGCCTGCCCGAAAACAAATTTTCCCATGTATCAGGGTGAGTTATTACATTGATTTTGCAAATAAAAGAGAAAATATTTAAATTATTATGCAAGAATGCCTAAGTAACTGTTGAAAAATCTTCCTTTGTTTTAAAGGCTCTATAACTATAGAGGTTCTCAACTGAGTCACTTTGAGATAATAGATTCATGTGTTTATTATTTTTTAATAATTTTGAATATTACATTTCGCAATGGTATATGCTGTGTGTAAATGCCATTATGCTGAACACAATTTTCAGAGACAGAAATGTAACAAGAATATGAAAAACAATGAAATACATTTCTCTCCATAATTTATGCTTAAGGATATATATATATATATATATACACATATGTATACATATAGATATATGTGTGAGATAATGAATATTGGACAAAAAAATATGATGGGCTAAGAAGATTATTTGTTTAGTTTTTAAAATAATTTTTATCCTGAAAAATAGAAAATTGTTTTTAACTCTTGAGTCAATCAATCAACAGATGTGGACTGAAAACAATATTCCTTACTGTGGAAAATAGGCTAGAATTAGTGTGATAGAATTAATCAAATCTACTTTTCCTTTGTAGAATGAGTAATTTACGCAAATATGATTAACTTAAACAAAGGGCAGATTTTTCTCTGTTTTAAAATTTTACTCCCCAAAACACAAGCTAAGGACTTCTAAAAACAGTAATTTGGCAGGTAGATTTTATCCCTATTTCATGTAAACATAATTCCCTACTGTCATCAGTTTCTAATGGCTGATGATTCTGACGTTTGTATCTGCAGCCCAGACTTCGGCTTCCTACTCCAAGATTCTTTGGTCCTAGCCTGCTGTGCATCTCCATTGGGAAGCCTAACAGGCGCTCAAACTTAACAAGTTCAACTTCCAACATTTGCTTCATTTCATTAAACCTACCTTTTCTGCACTCTTTCATTTTTATTAGTTGTAGTTATATTCTTCTAGGTTTTCTTGATGAAAGGCTTAGAGTCATTCCTAATTTCTAACTTTCCCTCACGTTTAAATTCTTACCCATAAGAAAGTACAGTGCAACACATCTTGAATGCTAACATTTTTCATGACAAACACTTGCCCAAGCCACTATTGGACTTCTGCATCATTGTGGTGTACGTAGAATATCTAAATGGATAATATGAGTACCCATGTGACTTCCTTGCTTCCCTTTACATCACCCCATTGTCTTCAACCTCAGTTTTCTCCATATGACAGCCAGAACGATGCTTGATACCAGTACATGAGATTGTGTAAGCCCTTCTTCATGGCCCTCCAATGGTTTCCCATAATTGCTGTCAATCTACTATTTTCCACCAACATACATACTGTGGGCTTCAAGGCATTGACGTTATCTTCTAGTATTCTCCACCTCTGCTTTTATAGTTACTTGGACACATCAAATAAATATCCGCATTTCAGATTTTGTACTTGCTCCCTCCTCAACCTTCCCATTCTTCCCATTCTTCCCCATGGACAAAGGACTTGACTTGTTTCCTTTATTCTTGCCGTTCTCTTTCATATGTCACCTTCTCAATGAGGTCTCCCCTGGCCACCTCTCCATTATACTGGCTCTCAGCTTCCTAACTTTACCTTCCATGTCCTTTTAGCTGTAGCCACTATTGGATGTTCAACTCCTCTAGAATATAATCTCCATGAAAACAAGGACACTGCCTCCTGGGCTCACTGCCTGTAGCCCCAGCACCTGACATAGTGCCTGATACAGAGAAGGCAATTAGTAAATATTTATTGAATGAATACTTTGCTGAGAGTTCAATCATTTAACTAGATATTAATATATGTTACTGGCAATATAAGTAATAACTAGTGGATACAGATAAATAGCTAGATAGATGTGTTCACCTTTATTAATAATATGTAATCTTATAATCACCCTGAAATGTAAATTAATTTCAGTCAATATAGTTTGACAGATATAATAAATCATCATTTAGTATTTTAGAGTTTGTGTAAGGTGAGTGATCAAACCACTTTGTTTATAAATCTAACTGCCACCATTAAGAAGACAGCTAATGTGATTTATAAACATATATATTTTGGAATTGATGTGTAAAATCTGAAATGCCAACAAACATTTGGTTTTGGAGTGTGTGTTAGGGTATGTTAATGTTGCATTCCCTTCTACTTTTTTGGAAAGAGATCCTTGAGAGAAAAACAACTCTAGAAAATGGGGTACTGAACCAACACAAAAGACAGAAAAATAAGTTGAAATAATCATGGTTAATAGCATTCTCATATAATACCTAAAATGTCATATTTTCTACCAAAAGAAAGTACTTTACACTTGGAACACTATTTTTTTTAACTTATTTTATGGTAGAGTTTTGGGTGTTCAAATTTATCATTGTCAGATGATCTCAAACAATACTGAGTCTGTGCTAACTTGACTCCACCGACAACTGATTAGTGAATTGTGAATTAGTTTGTGTATGTTGCTTACTAGGTAATCAAGCTCCGAATAAAAGAGTACAGTTTTCAAAAGTTATATTATTGCCAAAACAAGTACTATATGTTGGAACCCAATATCCTCAAATAATTTATTTTCCATGTAAGTGTGTAATCTCAGCTTGAGTTGTCTAATCAATCCAGCACCACAACCAACATCAGTTCAATATCTTTTCTTCTCAAGGAAGAGCATGTACTGAGAGTTTGTGCTCTTGCAATGTGATCTTAGATTTCCACGTACTTGTGGGTCAGGGAAATGGTGTTTAGTAGTCTCCACATTCTTACGTTTGCCTAATATATAACAATTGTTGCAAAATGCCTAATTACCGTTGGGACACTTGGAACCTCTTTAGCTTTTCTGATAAGTCTGTAACCATGAACATCATCATAAGATTAAAATGAGAAACACTTATGTCACTTCATGTAATGATTAATTTTTTAAATTTCCCACTGAGACACAGGGGTGATTTATACTTATATTGGATCCTTAAATATATCTTTATAAAGGTTAGAATATTAGAACTTCAATCTAGAGATTAATAAATGCAAAAAATACAGAACATAGCTTTCATTATTATTATGATCACATTCTTATTGTATTGATTGTGTGGGAAACAGAGACAGGAAACCCAGAACAATGATCTGTAACAGTGGAATAGTATTTCTTCCTTAATGTCTTCAGAAGAGCCAAGAGAGCTATTATTTCAGAAGAGTTGCTTTTGTTTAACATATAGAATAGTTTGTTTTACTAAAATTAAACAAAGTAATTAGATTGACTTTTTAAAAGTGGTAAATTGTGGTTGCAATACCATTGGTAAGACACTAAGTAAAAGGCTACATAATTGGCTAACTTCTTGAAAAGCATGATAATATCATTTATCGTAGAAGTTTGATAATTATTGTTGTTGGAAGAATGATGAATTTGAATGTCTTTGAAAAATTTAGCGGAATATATTCAACAGATAAGGCTCGGGACTCTGCAACCAAGAAAACCATGAAACAGGAGAGGGTAATTCAAGGAACTACTGTGGAGAGAGACACTGTGGGCCAAGAACAGAATGAGGGTGGCTGCTAATATATTAAAAGTTGAGAAAGAAGAAATAATTCAAAAAACAAAGATAAAATGGTCAAGGAAATACAGAGACTCTCAGAAGAGGTTACAGTCAAGAATCCCAAGGGAACAGAGCTTCAATTAATAAGTGCTCAGCAGTGCTGAAGGCAGAGAAGCTGTTCTAGTATTTTTAATTTGTTAGAAACTAGTAAAGTATCAACCATGTGAAATTCTGAGGTGGTTACTTTAAGCTACAATCTAAGGAGTGAGTCAGTTGTCTTATCATGACCTCAAATCCCATGTTATTTAGTGTGCAATCAGGAACCCCACACTTCAAAAGAGCATTCACATGTGCTTGACCTGGCCCTATATGTGTATCAGTCAAACAGCACGCTTCTTTATAAAGTACTATGAATAATATTACAAATAAGTTTTCATTACTGAAACTAGTGGTCTTCAAGAGATGTTAGACTGACTGAACTATTTAAAAATACTCTTAATAGGATAAGGATATAGAAAGTTCTGTAGTGTGCGCTCTTATGGATGGAGCTGGTACATTTATCTCTTAATTGCCCTGTGACTGGCTGTGAATTTAAAGGATTCTGCTTGGTGTTAGCCTTAAGTAAATCTTGACCTAAGAGTATTTCACATTTTTTTCTTAAATGAACCTTTCATGCAAACTACAGTTGCCAGATAGCTGAAATATCCTTGCATTTTCAAAATAGGTTGCATGATTTTATTGTGTGTATGCATGCTAAAAATATTTGTATAATAAACAGCTACATGTGTGACAGATTTCAATCTGAGACATTCTTTTATTAGACCTAAAAATATAGTTATGGGAATAATATCAAACCTTAAAGCAGAGATAATTATCTTCTAAACAGGAACCAACTGTTGTGCATAACCAAAATGTTTTCCAGTTGACATAGAGACCCATGAACTAAGGCGGATAATTGACTAGTGAATTTTCAACGTGGAAGCTGTTGTTTCTTTGTGGCAGTTCACTGCTACTGTGAAAGTGTAAATCTATCTGAAAGAGACTGAGGAGGAAATAAGTAAGAAAGTGCAGAAAATATCTAAATTAATAAAGTTCTTATTCTCGTTGCCTGGTATATTCTTCTATTTTGGTAAATAGTAAGTATGGTTGAATTTTCCTTCATTGTAAGATTAAAGAAGGCAAAAATATTTAAAATCATAGACTTTAAAACAGTTAAATTGATAAACAATGTCTTAAAATAATATAAATACTTGTTTTTCAGTTCAATATACGCTATCTTTAAAAATAAGATATTTTGCTTTAGCTAATATATCCCCATCCTGATCTAAATGTAATAATTTAGAGCATGAAGAAAAAATCTTAATTCCAGTTACAAAAATAATTTTAATATATTGTTTGACATATGTGTCATTTTATATTGAATAATATTTTAAACCAATATATTTCTTATTCAAGGACAGAAAAACAAATGAATAGAGTCATTATTCTCTGGAACAATAGAAGAAAATGTTATATTCATAGGTCTAAAACATTGTTTCAGCAAAGGAGTACCTTTTGCAAACTAAAGAACTGCTTTTGCAAACTAAAGAACTATTGAGAATTCTGAATGACTCAGATAATTTTTTATAAGAGCATCCTCAGCTGTATCTTCTTACGGATTCACGATGGAAAAATTATAATATTGTAGGTTTCCATGTCAAATATTAAGCTAATTACCAATCTAGTTGTCTAGTCTGAGAGTTAATGGGAGAAGTTTAAGATAGAGAACTGTAATTTTGTCTAGGCAGCTAGATGAGTAGGTAATTTAAAATAAAAGATAAGTCATTTTAGAAATAAGTGAGGTCAACAAAGATCTATTAAGTTTAAATCTGTAAGTCTTAATCGAAACTGTCCCAACTACCCCTATTCTGCCAAACTATGAGCAAGAAGATAACACCACAGTTCCTCAAAAAAAAAGCACCAGCACTTTCCACACAATCACAATTTTTAATGGAAGTAACTTAACAGGGAAATAGAAAGTAAGTAAATTAATATTAGAACATATACCTGATATTTTTCTGAGTCTGCTTCTCTGGTTAAGGCAAATATAATGTGTGCCATTATATAGTTAGCTGGGTAATTATATGTATTGGTAACATTTTGCATCCAATGAATATTACAAATGGAAAAAGGATATGATGAGCAATATTCAAATATAAAAATCTATCTTTATAGTTTTTAGCAGTCTATGTAAAAAGAAATCTTTTTTCTTCAATAAAAGTGACATTTTTTCCATTTGTTTAACATGTGAAATACCACTTTGTAATGGCTTAAGCCTGCCACATGCTATCAGAAAAACACAGGAATAATTAAGAGAAATTATAAAGATTATTCAGAAATCTTGTGATCTGGGGCTTTTGTGATTCCATGACAGCTATTTAAATATTTTTCCCTATTTCCACCAATATCTCAGTTTTGTTACAGGAAAGATGTTGAAGACTTTAAAGATGAGATTGTCTGTGTCTTTTTCTCTAATTAAAAGCTCCTACTGGAAGCTCTCCATTCTTCTCCTTCTTTACTTAGAGTTCCCTCTCTACCTACTTTCACGTAATGTTTATGATTGCATTTATCCATATAATTGTTTGTAACTTGTGACTTCCTACTTCATTGGAGGAATGAAGAAAATTCTCTTTTCTAGTTCCCACAGTCCACAGTCACATCCCATCATGCATATGAAAATAAATGCTACTAAAATATTAACTGAAAGGTAAGGATGATAGGGTTTTCCTTTTGTCAGGTAAGAACTAACTTCTTTTGTCACCCTAAACTTTGGAGGTGGAGATAATGATGTTGAAGGGACTGTGGTTAAGCAAAAGTGGAGTTTTATTTTCCCTTACCTATCAGTCTTTTTATATAATTGACTAAGTACACTGCAGTAACTACTGTCTAATTCCATTGACTTGTTTCCTGTGTGAAGCTCTGTACTGTAGAAGCCTTAAAAGTTTCTAATGCTGTGGGAAAAAACCTATGGTGGAGTGGTTACAAATCATGGCTTCAGAATTAAATGTAGAACTGGATTCTAGTCCTGTCATACTCCCTTTTTTTTTTTGAAACAAGGTCTTGCTCTGTCATCCTGGCTGGAGTGCAATGGTGTGATCTTGGCTCACTGCAACCTCCACCTCCCAGGTTCAACTGATTCTCCTGCCTCAGCCTCCTGAGTAGCTGGGACTACAAGCGCCCACCACCACGCCAAGCTAATTTTTGTATTTTTAGTAGACATGGGGTTTCACCATGTTCGCCAGGCTGGTCTTGAACTCCTGACCTCAGGGATCCACCCGCCTCAGACTCCCAAAGTGCTGGGATTACAGGCGTGAGCCACCA